>NC_090929.1:665556719-665859750 GCF_040938575.1 Ambystoma mexicanum
CCAGTTCGGTCACTCAGGCATATTCAGGGGAAACATTTACAACCATCCAATTGAAAAACTTACCAGTCAACACTGCAGGCAAGTCTAGAAGTCTTTTTAGGCATTTTCCCTCAATTCTGTTTAACAGCTCCATATGTCTGACTGACCAATTTCGCAGCCATATAGAATGATTGAAGTCAATTTTAGTTTGTATATTTCAATACTGTAACTTGTTGCCTGAATTTGGTTTTTAGTAGGTGGTCACAAGATATCAAAGATAAAGAATGGTCAATAATGATTCCAACATAAGGATATTGTGTGCCATTTTGAAATGTATTGGAATTAATGCACCAACTGAAACAAGGTGATTTCCTTACACTAAATGCCGTATTATTGGTTCTGGTTAAGTTCTTCATTAGACCATGCAGCTTGGAATATTCATAAAAGACACAAAGTGCAGATTATAATCCAACTGTCCTACTTTCTAATAATACTATATCATCTGCATATCCAAGCCACTGTAGTTTTCCAAGACACAGCCGCAGTGGCGAGGCCTGCCTAATATCAAGTATATTGGTAACAATCACACACTGGAAACTCTAAAGCACCTTGAAATTTCCTGTCAAGCTACAAAGCATTTGCAAATGGCTATTCATAACTGCTCCTATTTAGTGATGGAGTGACTTTGGAGGTGTATGGTGCACGGTCAACAAACAGAACTCATTTTAAGATTATCTAGATTAACATATTTGAAAAAATATGTTGAAAACGATCATCCTCTGTCCTCTCTTCTCTCTCTCTCTCTCTACACCTCTCTTCTTGGCTCCATCTTTTCTTCCCTTGGTTTCTCTTATCATCTATACGCTGATGACTCTCAGATTGTTCTATCCTTTGCATCTTTCTCTGACTCTATCCATTATTCTCTCTCAGCCTGCCTGCTTCCCATCCAATATTGGAGGTCTTCTCATTATTTACATTTCAATCCTTCAAAAACAGAACTTATTTTCTTTCCTGCCTCTGCCATTTTTGACACTTCTCCCTCTCTTTTTTGTCTCACCTTTCCTCTTTTTCTTGTTCTTGCCAAATTCAATTTAATATCCGTAAGGCTCGCCAGTTGTTAACCTTTCACGCATCCTAACTTCTCATCTCCTCCTTAGTCTTTTCCCGTTTGTTCTACTGTTCGAGTTTACTACTTGGTATTCCTGCTAACCATCTTGCCCCACTTCGCTCAATGTACCATTCTTGTATTCGCATTCTCTGCACACTTTCTCCCTATGATTCCATCTCCACAGCCTTGCACTCACTTAGATGGCTGACTTTCGAAGTTAGATGGCTGACTTTCAAAGCTCGACTTCTGTTAAACTTTTTACGTTTAGTATTGAAATGTCTTCATGGTCATGCACCCCCGTATTTTTCCTCGTTGGTCTCATTTTATTTCCCTTACCCATCGTTCACAGTCGCATTTACGCTTAGTTGTTCTTTGTCCCCCTTGTGCCTCTTTTTGTTTCTGCTCCTTCTCTCTCCTCACCCCAACGCACTGGAATGCCCTCCTTCTGCCTCTTTGATCTCTGGCTTCTCTCCTTCTTTAAAACTCGATTGAAAGAGCATCTGCTCTCAAAACTGATTTGTTTATCAATTTCTTATTTTTCTACCACTATTTGATCTTTGTGAAGCGATTTGGCGATGAGCGCTATAGAAATCAAATAAAATACATATACAATCATGTAATTGTGTATAGTCTAACTTTTTTTTAAAATTGTTTGTATTTTTTACATTTCATCATTATTGTATTTAGAAATTGTGAATAGTTGCTGTCTTTTTTAACCAATCCACAATAAAGAATGAAGTACATCCATATTATCAGCAAGGTATAGTTCGAAAAGGACCAGTGCAAGGGCACATCCTTGCTTGAGTCCATTATTAGTTTGTATAGGATTTGAAATACCTTCTTTGGCATCTAACCAAATAGTAATGGAGGTTTAATCGTACAATGCCACAATCATTTTTAGCAGTCCATCTGGTATGCCCAAGTTATGAAGCTTCTGTCAAAGTAGCTGTCAGCCCACAATGTCGAATGCAGCTCTATTATCAATAAAGGCAGCATACACCAGATTATTATAAAAGTATTTGCTTGCTCAATCAATATAGTAGTCATAGTCATGAGGTTAGGAGTCATGGTATTGCCTTTTTTGTAAACCCGGTTTGATTTATGGGTAAAGTGTTCTGCAATGTCACCCATTTGTTAAGCTCACTTTGCAGTACACTCACCCTTCTGCTCTCCTGGTCAGACCACTCCCACCTCTCTTCCCATCTGGCCCCTCTCAACCCTCTGTCCGAACCTCCCCCAGCCCTGCCATACTCATTCATGGACACCCGTCTGATGAAACAAGTGGCAGTTGCTGCCTTTGCGTCCACCTTCATCCCACCCTCTCCTCCCACTGGAGACTCTACCTCCGACTTTGCTCTCAGCAACCTCCATCTCGCCATCTCTAACACCCTCAACATTCTTGCCACAGTCATGAGGATCTGCCTGAAACACGCCACCAAGCCTAACACTTGATACAACTCTGATTAAGCAGACCTGAAGAGCAAGTGCAGAGCCGCAGAACAGAAGTGGCAGACCACTGGCTCATCCCCTGACAAACTGGCCTGTCGCCTTCTCCATAGGCAATACCGTCTCAACATTCATTCTAAGAAGAGGGCCCACATCCAGGCCTGTGTCTCTGGAGCAACCAACAACACGGCTGAACTCTTTCAAATCTGCAAGGAACTAGCCAATCCTTCAGCAGTCTCCACCTCGCCTCTTCCCTCTCAGGCCCTCTGCACTGCACTGGCCACCCACTTCACTGCAAAAACCCAGGATATCCTGAGCACTCTTTCCTCCTCTCCTATCTCCCTCTCCTCCCATCCTCTGCCTCCCCTGGCCTCCCACCTTCCCTTAGTCTTCCTCTCCTCCTTCTCTCCTATCACATCGGACGTGGTCACAAGTGTTGTCCGCTCTATGAAGGTCTCCTCCAAACAGGTCTCCCCCTGTTCTTCCAGAACTACTAAGGACAACATCGGCTTCCTTGCCCTGCACATGCTGACTTCTGCAATCACTCTCTTGCTACTGGGTCTTTCCCCTCTTTCCTCAAACACTCTCTTGTGTGCCCCCTCCTGAAAAAACCTTCCACCGACTCTTTGTGTTCCCGGCTAACTAGCGCCCCATCTCTATCACTCCCTTCCTTGTGAAACTCCTTGAAAAGTTGGTATACCCCCAACTTGCCCAGCATACCGAGCTCATTGGCTGTCTACACAACCATCAGTCTGGATTCTGAGCATCCAGAGGCACAGAAACTGCTCTTCTGAACACCCGTGAAGAACTGCTCACATCTATTGACACTAACTCTCCCATTGTCCTCATTCTACTTGATCTTTCCTCTGCATTTGACACAGTCAGCCATTCAACCCTCATAAAACGGCTCCATGATACTCTTGGTATCTCGGAGGAGGCACTGGACTGGCTGACCTCCTTCCTCACTGACCATCCCTCCAGTCATCCTGGGCTCTTTCTCCTCTCCCACCTCTGTCTCCACCTGTGGCATTACCCAGGGCTCCAACCTCTCACCCTGGCTCTTTAACATTTATCTTGCTGTGCTTGCTCATCTTATCTCCACTTTCTCCCCTCACTTCCAGTGTTACGCAGGTGACACCCAACTCTTCTTCAAACTTCCCTCTGATGCTCCCCCTTCTGCAGCTTCCATTCCAGACTGCCTTTCTGCTATCCAGTCCTGGTGTGCCTCCAATGATCTCTGCCTCAATGCCAGTAAAACTGTGATCCTTCCTTTTAGGACACCCACTCCCTCCTTCCTCCCTTCATTCTGGCCACCCTGTATGAGCTATCCCCCTTCTCCTTCATCTGAAGCCAGAAACATGGGAGTTATCGTCGACTCCTCTCTCTCTTTCCTCCCTCACATCTTGGACCTTGCCAAGAAGGCCCATTTCCAACTCCACCTCCTCAGAAGTATCCTTCCTTTCCTCACTTTTCCCCAGAAGCTCAATGTCTCTAGAGCTCTGGTACTCTCTATACTTGACTATTGCAACAGCCTCTCCCTTAAGTGACCCTCTACCTCTCTCCACCCCCTAAACCTTATCCAGAATAGGGCTGTGAGACTTATCCTTGGCCTCAAGCCCAGGGACCATATCTCCCCAGCCCTAAAATCCCTCCACTGGCTCCCAATTGCTGCTAGGATCAAATTCAAATCCCTCTGCATCATCCATAAGGCTGGCTGGAGCAGAGGACCAATCTATCTACAACTTGCTCTCACCAAAAACTTTACATATCCTTAAGCTCCTCCAGCTCCAACTCTCTGTGTGTCAGGCACTTTTCTAAGCAGCGAGCTGGTGGCAGATCTCTCTCCTCGGCTGGCTCCCTCCTCTGGAACAGCCTCCAACCTTCTCTCTATCTTAAGCCAGATTTCCTCATATTCCAGACGCTCCTCAAGACTTTCCTCTTCACCTCCTCCTCCCCCCTCTCACTCCTTTGCTAATAGCCCACAGTCGCTGAGATTGGTGGCCTGGGACCTTATGTGACCTTCTGCATCCCAGCCTTCCGCCCAATCGCCTTCAGCCTTCCGCACCATCCTAGCACTTGCCTTCAGGCACCCACTGGCTGTGCTCTCACAGGCCTGCACTTATTAATGGCAGGTGATCAGCCTGTACCAAGCGGTCCCTGACAGGCACTTACTGCTGCACTCAACGGGCTCCTCGACACGTCCTTCTATGGAACTCCTAGCACTTGCCGCGTTCCCTGTCCCTCTCTCTCTCTCCCTGCGCTTGCACGTTCTGAATGATCACAAGGCCTAATAGGATTGCCCCTTTCCTGTTCATCTGTTTATTCCTTTCACCTTTGTTCCCACGTCCACCCCACCCCCCTTTGTGCTGTGGGCGCCTTGATCCACAATTTCTTGATATATAAGCGCCTTACAAAGGCACAATAAATAAATAAATAAATAAATAAATACAAGAAACTCCTGTATCACTAATAATAGAAAACAAGGCATGAAATACCCTGGCCCACTTGCTCAGAGCTAGTTTAAGTAAGGAATTGCATGTGCAGTCAGGACCAGCAGCCTTAAGGATTTAGGATTTCTAATATAGTTGAATGTATCCACATAAGAGGCTGTGTATTACCAGGCAGTATTTATGCTACTAGGATGATTAGACTCCATGCCATAAACTTTCTCAATGTAGCGTTTCCAGACGAATTGGGGTACACTGGATATCAGTTGGCTTGATAAATCTACTGTGTACATACTGATCTAGAAAGTATGAGAATCATGATTTTTTATGTCTAGTCTATGCTGTATCTGAGCCCATAGGGCACTCAATTTGGATTCTTTGTGGTTCCTCAACCAGTTTGCATATTCAATTTTTCCGAACACTATCTGCAATCATTAGATCTTCCTTATCCATAAATTCACTCAAAATATGTCTCTGATGTTTTCGAAACATTTTTTATATTCTTAATCTCTTAATTTCCCAGTCTTGTATCAACACATGTTTGCCCCATTTCCCTAGAGCTAGTAGCATTGTCGCTGGTGCTAAATTTCTGTAATACCACTGACCTAAGTTAGGCAATGCCTATAAGTTAAAGGATTTATTTGCCTGTTGTAACAAAAGATGTTCTTAACTACCATCTTCATTATTCTGTTTTTTGTTTGTTTCACTTTACCTTTGCTGATTACACCCTCCATGAGTCTCTCTGTCATTATCACGTGAAAGGCAGAGAAAACCGGACAGAAGCCGCGGGGACCTCACTGGGGTTATACATGGGTATCAGAAAAGTCAGACATTTGGATGTGTAGCCGAAATGTACCATGCTCGTCACAGGAGGGAGCTATGAAAAAAGAAAGGGCTAGACAAGGGGGGGGGTGTGGGGGGGCGGCGGAATGAAAGGAGAAGGTGGGTGAGTGGACTGGAAGTGTAAGAATGCATGCAGCAAGCGACGGAGTAATAAGTGCAGGACTGGAGACGGTTATTTGAGGAGAGTAGGGAGCACAGGAAGGCACTACAGTGTGAGCACGTGAGTAGAGAAAATTCCAGAAGCAGTTGTACTTGAGTATTCCACAGAAACATAAAAACTCAGATGCACTACGCGTCTTTTCTCAAGAATTCTCTCTTCTGCAAAATCACATGACATGAATAAACACCCGCTGCATCGCCTGTGGGTAAGGGCCTTCCACGCAAAGGTTAGAAAGTGCGTCACAACTGGAGCAAAAACTGAAGTACTTTAAAACGGCGACAGAGTCAATCATACGTTAGCAGGTGACCTTTGCGTTGCACGCAGCACTTGTTGATCTGCTGTCGGTACTTACCACAGGTTAATAGCAGCACAAGCGAAAAAGGCGACATCCTCCGCAGCACCTGTAAAAGAGGAGAGCGTCAGTACAGAGTGGGGCAGTATTTCTTCTGTCACAGAATGTCAACAAATGCTGCCTGGGCTCCTATAATACCGCCAACCTAGGAATGCCCAATAAACACGCCTGAGACTGCATAGAAAACTCATCCCGGCATAACAACTGCTTCAATCACAAGAAACCGAAAAGGCTTCACCTTTCATTGCCTCTTGGAAAAAGGAACAGCCAATATCAAGGTTTCATGATCCCTCCACAAAGTTTTTTTTAGTAAAATGCCGCAAATGCCTCAACACACTGGGCCCAAAATGCAGCCCCACCACTGGCATAAACACCGGGCACTGAAGATCCTACTCTTTAAAGCACACCTCGCCAACCCTAATTTCCCCCCCCCCCCTCTAGAGCCCCCTCTGCTGATGCCTCATCCATCTCAGACCCTCTGCTACCCCTGCACACTTATTTTTTTTATTTATTTGCATTTTTAAAACACTCACAGAGCCCAGGGGCATCGAGGCGCTGTTACAGGAATATGTCTTAGTTGCGTATTTATAATACACTTAATACCCAGAAGTTTCTAAGCGCAGACCCGGGGATCGAACCTGTGTTGCTTCGTGTTGTCTTGTTTCCAAGGTGAGCACTTGCCGCTGAGCTATCCTCAAGGGACTACTTACTTGCAAACACTTTGTTGTGTCCCCTCTCGCTTCCCAGATATGTTTGCACTGTATACATCCCATACACACATGCATGTACATATGCATTCATGCACGCAGCAAAAAGGAAGTTTTTTAACAGGGCTTCAGTGCATGTAAGAGATCAAATGGCGGAAGGCAGACTTGGGGAAGACATTTTTATTACACTAGTGGCCATTAACAACTGCAATTAAGCTGTAAACTCTCAGCAGACTGCTAGAAAAATACTGGCTGGTCAAAGTTTGATGCTAGTGCTTGATAGAGTGAGATCAAAGAGATCCCAGAAGGCAGTGTTTTGGGCAGAGAGAGGCAGGTAGTTGCTGGAATGTCTGTGGGGATCAGCATGGCCATGGGCAGCCAATGGTTGGGTAAATAACCGAACAACACCCACAAGCTGTGTGTCCCTTCTCACATGTCCTTGCCCTCCTATCTGTACTCCAATGCAATAGTTTTGGCTTCTATGTGGTGCTTAAGTGCCACCTAATAGCCAAACTAAATACAATATGTTATCTACATAGCGCGTTCACCAAAACTGTTTACAGAGAACATTGTTTCATACAATTATTATTAACTGTCTGAAGTTGGTACCGTGCACTCATCTTAAAAGCAAGGGCTTAACCTGCTGAGGTATTTTACTGGCAGAAGGAATAACCTGGCCCAACCACTCAACAAGCAACCATACTAGCAATGTTTCAAGAAAGAGCTAAAAACGGAGCTGTTCAAGCAAACGTTCCACAAACTAAAATATCTGAACCAACTCCACTCGTTTCTCCTGATTAGGAACTAGACCCTCTCCTGATTAGGAACTAGACCCGAACAACCTCCTGATAACAGCTGGATTCCTAGAGCCACCCAGCAGACCCCAAGATCAATGAAACCGTGTTGACTTTTAAGAGGAGCGGCGAAAGTTCGGGAACAGACAATGGTCTCTATCCATTTCCCAAGGCTCCGTCGCGTGACGGTACTCTGGCCGGGCCTTCCGTGGACAAACAGCGGTGTGCAGTGGACCCGCAGAGGGATCAGGGGCTTAGTTGTGTACATGAGATGTGCGCGCTTTGCAGGTGGGGCTCCAGCTTCTGTGACGTGGCTGGGTAAGGGGGGGGTGAAAGGCCGTGTTAGGGCCGCCCGGGCCATCGCAGTGAGGGTGGATGGGCTGAGGTTTTTCAGGGGTGAGACTGAGAGCCAGCTCCCCTGATGTTGTGTGGGGAATGGGTGGGGAAGAGTAAGCAGCCTGCAGCAGGTTCAGTGCCCGAGCGGGGGTGGGTATAGCTAGAGCGGGAAGCTCTTATTGGGCTATTGCCTCCCACCCCTGATTTTCAATTGGAAGCAGTCACACCTGGCATGCTTTACTTTAAACTCTGTTGAGTGAGGTTGAGGGCAGTCCCTGCATTCTTTTTGGTTGAGGGGCTTCCTGGACCTGTGAGTGTTTTGCTGGCAGTGTGGCGCAGTGTTCGCTGATTGGGTCATTTTCTAGCCTGTTCCTGGGCAAACGGTACACTTTTAGAACCTGCCGCTTTTGGGCATTTCATTTTGTGGTGGGTAGGGCTTTTGGAATGTGAGTGGTGTGTTTTCTTTGGGTCCTGTGGGGCTTCTGGGTGGTAGCTGGACATGACTGGTGGAGGTGTGAACTCTAAGGCACTCAGGGAAGTCCTGCGCTTATGTATAGACCAAGTTGGTGGAGCCAGTTGATTGGCTCAGTGGCAGTGTAAGAGGGGGAGGGCTTGCGGGTAAAACCTCCACAGAGGAAGTTGGCCTAAGACAGGGCCCTTGCAGCAGTAGTGGCATGTAACCCAATTCACATGGACTGGGACACGTTCGGGTAGGGTGTTGGGTATTCGGGACGGAGGCTCACCAGGGTTGGCATGCCAAGGCGGTCAGCTGGGGTGAAGGGGCAAAAGGGGAGGCCATTGAACAGCCATTGAAAAGCAGGGGAGATGGGACTCCTGGGTGTGGCAGGGGTGAGGAAGATGGGGTTCCTGGGGGTGAGTGGGGATATTGACATTGATATTGATAGTTTATTTATATAGTGCCTATACACAATGTGTTTCAAAGCGCTTCAAGGTCGGGAGGGAACAAGGGAGAATACGGTGACATTCTTACAAGTCCTTCATACATTAAGAATGTGAAATGATCGTACTCAGCCTGGCAACATTTCAGATAGTGCAAGAGTTATGAAAATGATAAGGAAGGGAGAGGGGTAAGAAGGAGAATGAAACAGACAGGCGGCTACAGTACTAGGCCTGGCAACATTTGTGATAGTGCCGGAATTATACAAGAGGTGAGGGTGGGAACAGGGAGAAGGAGAAGAACAAAACAAGCAACTATCGTACTAGGCCTGACGACATTTCAGATAGGGCTGGAGGGGGAGAGGGAGGAAAAAACAAGTGAGGGAGGGAAGAGACAGACAAGCCGCTATCATACAGGTCAGGCGACATTTCTGATGGAGAAAGTGCTAAGCCTATAGTGGGTGGAGGGGGGAGAGGAGAGATGAGGGAACAGCAAGAAGTATTAAGATAAACAGACATTGCAAACAGGTACAGGGGGGAGGAACACAACAGGCAGGCATACAGACATCACAAGAGTACAACAGGGGGAGGGGGCGAGATTCAACAGGTGGAATAGAGGTCCCCAGGAACAGCCAAATTTGGAACTAAGCTAAATGCATATACACACAGTCAAATTTGGAACTAAGCTAAATGCATATAAACACAGTCTAATTTGGAACTAAGCTAAAAGGACATAAATACAGCCACATTTGAAACTAAGATAAATGCATATAAACACAGTCAAATTTGCAACTAAGCTAAATGCACATAAATACAGTCACATTTGGAACTAAGCTAAATGCATATAAACACAGTCAAATCTGGACCTAAGCTAAATGCACAGAAATACAGTCAAATTTGGAACTAAGCTAAATGCACATAAATACAGTCAAATTTGGAACTAAGCTAAATGCACATAAATACAGTGAAATCTGGAACTAAGCTAAATGCATATAAACACAGTCAAACCTGGATAGCAACTAGATTCAGAAACTAGCAGTGGGTGTGAACACGCAGTGTAGTCAGAAGTGCAATCATAGGGTACAAGCCGAGAAGGAAGCAGAGGCAAAAAGGGGGTTGAAGTGTTTCCAGAGGAGGGAATGTACTCCAATGTTATGGAGGAGTGGTATGGAAGTCCAGATTTTAAAGTAGAGCGAGGTTGCAGCATCGAGGAAGTTCAAATGCAGGGGTGACAAGAAATTACCTCATGAAGTGTTCTGGTAGTGGACAGGGAGCAGACAGGGGCCTTGCGTGGGCCTTAGATGTGCTGGCTCCCGCCTCCCGGTTGCTCTGATTGGCCTTTCAAGGCCCAGGCAACCAATGGGGAGGGAGTGCAGGCCAGGCAAGGAACCTCACTGAATGCAAAACTGTTGCAGCCATCTTGGAAGGGCCAGTGGCCAGCGTGGCACAATCAGCAATGAGCATGTGGATTAAAAACCCAGGATTTTCGGCAGAAAGAGAGAAAAAGATTGCTCTTCGCGCAATCTACAGCTCACCACCAACAAATGCAGATTTCAAAGCACAAAGCTGACGAAAATCGCGCAACAGCCGCTATGTGCAACGCAATTGCAGGGCTTACCCTGACAAAGCACAGGCTCTTAGGGGGATGTTGAAGCAAAGGGGAGGACTGCCGAAACCCAGGCGGCGAGCATCCATCCAGGGAAGAAGAAAATAAATGAATGGAAGAGGCCTTGTTACGGGCCTTAGTTGTTGTGCTGGGTCCCGCCTCCCGGTTGCTCTGATTGGCCTTTCAAGGCCCAGGCAACCAATGGGGGAGGGAGTGCAAGCCAGGCAAGGAACCTTACTGAATGTCAAAATGTTGCAGCCATCTTGGAAGGATGGCCAGTGGCCAGTGTGGCCCAATCAGCAATGAGCAAGTGGATTAAAAAACCCCGGATTTTCGGCAGAAAGAGAGAAAATGATTGCTCTTCACCCAATCTACAGCTCAACACCAACAAATGCAGATTTTAAAGCCCAAAGCTGATGAAAATTGCGCAACTGGGGAGAGGGTTTGGGTTCAGGGCCTAGCAAAAGGGACATCCAAATGGCATTGGGGCAGGGAGAATGGAGGGGGGAGGGGCCAGCCTGCAGACCCAGAGAAGAGATGGTGACGTTTTGAGGATGCAGGTAAGGGGTTGTGGGTCCAGACATCCCAACCCTTCAGTGTGGAGAGGCGGGAAGGGTCCAGGATTCCCCCTGGAGCACTGTGAAGACCTGGCATGAGGACAGGATGCCTCCCCTCAGCAGTGGCAGAGAGGTGGCCCGGATGCCCCCCTGAGGATTACATCCAGGAGTGTGGGGGTGGATGCCCTCTCTGAGCGAGCATCAAGTAACTGGGGGCCAGTGGAGTGGGGACCGGGGAATAGTACAGTAATACAATAGTAAAGTATAAGGACACAATAGAAGGGTCAGTGGTGAAATGGGAAGAGGAGGACATTGAAGATTGGATTGGGGAGGGGGTGAAGTGGAAATTGTGGAAACACTGGGGTAAGTGAGAAGGTTGGTCCATGGGAGGTGGACGAGGTATGGCCTTGGTGGTGGGATATGGGGGTTGTAGGGTGCAGAGTAATGAAAAGGAGAAAGGGGCTATTGTTGGTGGTAACGTATGTTCGGTAGATGTTGTTTTTCTTGAAGCAGGAGTTGTTGATGGTGCAGAGTGATAGGGGAGGAGGAGCAGTAAGGATGGCTATGTTGGAGTAGACTTCACAGTTGTCAAGAGGTGAGCAGGGACAGGAATGGGCCATGGCTTGGGAGAGCATTATGGGCACTGAGGGGTAGCATTGGCAGGGGGTACCAGTGGAGGGTGGAGAGGATGGGGGGCACCATAGGTGTGAGTATCAAGGTAGTAGAGGGAGAGAAATATTGAAGGTGAACATGGAGGGGCGAACAGTGGATGGAGAAGGTCTGGGTGGATACAGCGGTCAACTCAGTAGCAAAAGGGGTGGTTGGGCAGAGGGAGAAGAAAGGAAAACAGAATAAAGGAAATAGTGCACAGGGGAGAGGCAGGAGAAGAACAGGAGAAAGGAGGGGCACCAGGGGATATGGAGCAGGGTAAAAAGGGCTCAAGGGGAGCTTAAAGGGAAGAAAATGCCATCATATGTGGGCGTACCAAAACCAGTGGGGTCACATTTGAATCAACCGGCAAAAGAAAGGAGAATTTGTGGATGTGTTTAAGCTACGTTTGCAATATATAGGGGGTTTTGATCCCTCTTTTTTGATGAGGGGGCCTATGTCATGAGGGAATATAACAGTTTAGAAATGCAAGGACATGGGCTACCGCACCTGTCTACCACTTGCCGGCACTTAATGCAGCACACATTTAACAAATCACAGCATATGATCTGTACATAAGAGAGCACCCAATTTGCATGTAACACATTAACAATTTTTATTTTTCATGTAGTTTAAAAGTAGCCTCACAGGGCTATTGTCATAACCTTTTTCATGCCCATAGTTGCCGGGAGTATACACTATTTAAGGCATATTCAAAAACTCATACAATGACTATTTGCATATAGTTTTTGCACAGTGTGGGTTAGTACAGATAATGACTTAGAATGTGGTCGTGATGACCAAACATCTGCTCTCCCAAGATTCCTTACCCCCTCCACTCCCCTTAGTGCACTGAATTAGAATGTGGCTCCAGCTTCTTGAACAGACATTATAGTGTCAATTACTGGCGTGGATTCTAGCAAACAGCTTCTTGAAAGTGATTCAGAGTAACCATCCTATTTATTTATTTATTTGGATATGTAGAGTGCGCTACAGCCCACAGGGAACGAGGCGCAGCAATCAGAGCATAAGAAGGCCAGGGACGTCATTTCACCAAAATGCCGGAGGTAGCAGAAGTGACGTCACACGACCCTTGACCCCTGATGACATCACAGGAAGTGATGTCATTTTGTGAAAACACAAACAAAATATCGAGGCTGAGTACCCCAAAAGGAAACACACCAAACACAGGTTTCAAAGGAACATACAAAGTACTTTATTCTCTATCGAATACAATTACAAAACAGTGCGAAGTCAGATAACTATCGGCCTTCAATACAACACAACGAACTCCAGCGTGGTTCAGTGTGTTCAGTGAGAGACTGTACATTAGAATGCATTCGCTTTTTATACATTTTGTGAGCGCTATGGCCAACCCCTCTTCGGGTTAATATTCTACTTTATACATCACCAAATCTAGGGTTCGTTGCCGAGTCTCAAATAACCGCATCTAACTGGTTTGTTCTTAATTACATGTAACAATAAGCGTATGCATTAAGTGTGTATTCTAAGTTTCGTATTGCAGGTCTTCTTAAACATTAATACAATATAGTAAAACAGATGTTCTTTGTCCAATGTGTAAATACATTATCATATTACATACTTGTGGATTGGTTTTCTTGCGCGAGTAATCCTTTTACACATAGGTCAACGTAGGACGAGGTCTCAGTTCATGACCTCAACAAGTAGCCTGCAGGCAGATTATACATTAGCGATGTACAGAGGTCAAGACGGCCATGTTATATTTTGCAATGACATCGTCCACCATTTTAGCTCACAGGGTGACTTTTCCACATAAATCCTAAAATGGCGGTTTGACCTAAAATGGCGGCCTACATAGATTAAAGGTCAGGACCTTGTAACACAGATCTCGCAAATGACTTTCGAGCAGCTTGGCGTAGGCCAATATTAATATATTTATTACAATAGGAGGCACGATATACTTTTTATTCCGACAAACACTCCTTTTGGCCTATGCCAAGTGCTAAAAACTATTTTGGGTCTCCTTACGAATAACTCCATACATCAGTATCCATGTACCCTGAATCACTATCTGAAATATCTATTGCCATTAGGTCTTTTACTAATATATCTTTTAACTCGTATTCTTTGGAAGTTTTATCCGAGGCATACACCTCATGTCCTATCGAATTTATCGCTTGTGCACAACACCCCCCTAGCATTGAACACATACCAGGCAGACACTGAATACAGCAACAAAGGAACAACAGAACTCCTAAAATAGTTAATAAAACCGAAAGTACCTTCCAACCCCAAGATCGCAAGAAGTGCCAGAACCAAGCGCTTAGATCCCAGTTTCCCTCGGGAACATGCACTTCGGAACCAAGGACGTGCAGATTTTGTATTGCCTTAAAGATAGTTGGGGAAGAATCTGATACGAAAACACAGCAAGCGGACCCCACTAATTTACATACTCCACCACGCTCAGCTAGAATGACATCTAATGCCATTTGATTTTGGAGTGCTACTAATCTTATTGCTTTCTGCTCTAATGTCATATTGTAGAGTATATCTGTGGTCCGGTTGGGGGTGTCTCCAGTACTCTCGCTAGTTTTCTAATATCTTCTGAATTCGCTATCTGCCCCCAAAATGGCACAACTGATTTTGCTATATCTCCCAATACTTGTGCCGGGGTATCATCATTCTCATCCCTTCGTGGACGTGCCTTCGAAACTTCTTTAGTAGTCGCTATAAACAGCCCAGGTAACAGGATCCCTAAATAACAGGTTCCTTGTCAATCCCTGGGCAACCATGGAAACGCTATATTACCGCAAACAAAATAGACAGGTTCCCCTACATACAAAGGTCTGTCTTCCCCAGTCAAATTTGCAACGTTGGGACAACCTTTATAATCTCCCATTGACCAAGTGTCATTCCTCTCTATGCAGAAAGAAACTGACAAGGTAATTCATAGAAATTCGCACAAAAATGGCGCATGCGGCTGGCGCACAGTGTCCCCGTGCCATACACTGCGCCAGCCGCGTGCGAAAAAATCCTATTCATCGCACAGCGTATTCATGGATTTTAGCCTCCGAAACCAGCCGTGGCGTAGAGTGGCGCAGCGACCCTGCAGCAGCGCCAGGTACGCCCCCAAGAACTCCCTCGCGCAAGGAAAAGCCTTCAAAATCCCCAAATCATCGCAAAGGGCTGCGCTAACCCTGGACCAGTTCACAGGGCTCGCAAACAGCAAACGCCAAGCGGGGAACATGTATTTCAGTGGTTCGTGGGAAGTTCCACACGCGATTGTCCTGTGTACGTGTACATCAGGGGTGCGTGGGAAGTAACACACGCAAAAACAGCAGGGTACGTGTATTCCAGGGGTGCGCGGGAAGTGTCACACGTAAAAGCAGCAGGGTACGTGTATCTCAGGGGTGCGCGGGAAGTATCACACGTGATTCCATCAGGGTACGTGTATTCCAGGGGTGCGCGGGAACTATCACATGCAAAAACAGCAGGGTATGTGTATTCCAGAGGTGCACAGGAAGTATCACACGCAAAAGCAGCAGGGTACGTGTATTTCAGGGGTGCGCGGGAAGTATCACATGCAAAATCAGCAGGGTACGTGTATTTCAGGGGTGCGTGGGAAATATCACACGCAATTCCATCAGGGTACGTGTATTCCAGGGGTGCGTGGTAAGTATCACACGCAAAAACAGCAGGGTACGTGTATTTCAGGGGTGCGCAGGAAGTATCACACGCGATTCCATCAGGGTACGTGTATTACAGGGGTGCGCGGGGAGCACCACACGTGAATTGCAGGTGTGGGTCCTCCCAGGTGTTCCCTCTACACCCTCCACGGCCCCTGCAGGTGGCCCACACCTACCCTGCACATGTCCTGCAGGCACCCCATCCACCATGGCCATGCCCCCCAGCCAACCCACATGTCACCTTGCACTACTGCCCACCAACGCATGTCCCCCTGCACCCCCAGCCACCAGGGGCAGCCTCCACCAGGCCCCCACTCATGTCTCCCATCACCCCCACCCCCCAGCCACCAGCCACCAGGGGCAGCCTCCACCAGGCCCCCACTCATGTCCCCTATCACCACCAACCCCCAGCAGTGCAGGGGCAGCCTCCACCAGGCCCCCACTCATGTCTCCCACCACCCCCACCCCCCAGCAGTGCAGGGGCAGCCTCCACCAAGCCCCCACTCATGTCTCCCACCACCCCCACCCCCCAGCCACCAGGGGCAGCCTCCACCAGGCCCCCACTCATGTCCCCTATCACCCCCACCCCCCAGCAGTGCAGGGGCAGCCTCCACCAGGCCCTCACACATGTCTCCCACCACCCCCAACCCCCAGCAGTGCATGGGCACCCTCCACCAGGACCCCACACATGTCCCCCTGCACCCCCACCCCCCAGCAGTGCAGGGGCAGCCTCCACCAGGCCCCCACTCATGTCCCCCATCACCCCCACCCCCCAGCAGTGCAGGGGCAGCCTCCACCAGGCCCCCACTCATGTCTCCCATCACCCTCACCCCCCAGCAGTGCAGGGGCACCCTCCACCAGGACCCCACACATGTCCCCCTGCACACCCACCCCCAGCAGTGCAGGGGCAGCCTCCACCAGGCCCCCACTCATGTCTCCCACCACCCCCACCCCCCAGCAGTGCAGGGGCAGCCTCCACCAGGCCCCCACTCATGTCCCCTATCACCCCCACCCCCCAGCAGTGCAGGGGCAGCCTCCACCAGGCCCTCACACATGTCTCCCACCACCCCCAACCCCCAGCAGTGCAGGGGCACCCTCCACCAGGACCCCACACATGTCCCCCTGCACCCCCACCCCCCAGCAGTGCAGGGGCAGCCTCCACCAGGCCCCCACTCATGTCCCCCATCACCCCCACCCCCCAGCAGTGCAGGGGGAGCCTCCACCAGGCCCCCACTCATGTCTCCCATCACCCTCACCCCCCAGCAGTCCAGGGGCACCCTCCACCAGGACCCCACACATGTCCCCCTGCACCCCACCCCCCAGCAGTGCAGGGGCAGCCTCCACCAGGCCCCCACTCATGTCTCCCACCACCCCCACCCCCCAGGGGCAGCCTCCACCAGGCCCCCACTCATGTCTCCCATCACCCCCACCCCACTGCCAACAGGGGCAGCCTCCACCAGGCCCCCACTCATGTCTCCCATCACCCCCACCCCCCAGCAGTACAGGGGCAGCCTCCACCAGGCCCCCACTCATGTCCCCTATCACCCCCACCCCACTGCCACCAGGGGCAGCCTCCACCAGGCCCCCACTCATGTCCCCTATCACCCCCACCCCCCAGCAGTGCAGGGGCACCCTCCACCAGGACCCCACACATGTCCCCCTGCACCCACACCCCCCAGCAGTGCAGGGGCAGCCTCCACCAGGCCCCCACTCATGTCTCCCATCACCCCCACCCCCCAGCAGTGATGGGGCACCTTCCACCAGGACCCCACACATGTCCCCCTGTACCCCCACCCCCCAGCAGTGCAGGGGCAGCCTCCACCAGGCCCCCACTCATGTCTCCCACCTACCCCACCCCACAGCCACCAGGGGCAGCCTCCACCAGGCCCCCACTCATGTCTCCCATCACCCCCACCCCACTGCCACCAGGGGCAGCCTCCACAAGGCCCCCACTCATGTCTCCCATCACCCCCACCCCCCAGCGGTGCAGGGGCAGCCTCCACCAGGCCCCCACTCATGTCCCCTATCACCCCCACCCCACTGCCACCAGGGGCAGCCTCCACCAGGCCCCCACTCATGTCTCCCACCACCCCCAGCCACCAGGGGCAGCCTCCACCAGGCCCCCACTCACGTCTCCCATCACCCCCACCCCCCAGCCACCAGGGGCAGCCTCCACCAGGCCCCCACTCATGTCTCCCACCACCCCCACCCCCCAGCAGTGCAGGGGCAGCCTCCACTAGGCCCCCACTCATGTCTCCCACCACCCCCACCCCCCAGCAGTGCAGGGGCAGCCTCCACCAGGCCCCCACTCATGTCTCCCACAACCTCCACCCCCCAGCCATCAGGGGCAGCCTCCACCAGGCCCCACTCATGTCTCCCACCACCCCCAACCCCCAGCAGTGCAGGGGCAGCCTCCACCAGGCCCCCACTCATGTCCCCTATCACCCCCACCCCACTGCCACCAGGGGCAGCCTCCACCAGGCCCCCACTCATGTCTCCCATCCCCCCCACCCCACTGCCACCAGGGGCAGCCTCCACCAGGCCCCCACTCATGTCTCCCATCACCCCCACCCCCCAGCAGTGCAGGGGCAGCCTCCAACAGGCCCCCACTCATATCTCCCACCACCCCCACCCCCCAGGCACCAGGGGCAGCCTCCACCAGGACCCCACTCATGTCTCCCATCACCCCCACCCCCAGGCACCAGGGGCAGCCTCCACCAGGCCCCCACTCATGTCTCCCACCACCCCACCCCTCAGCAGTGCAGGGGCAGCCTCAACCAGGCCCCCACTCATGTCCCCTATCACCCCCACCCCCCAGCAGTGCAGGGGCACCCTCCACCAGGACCCCACACATGTCCCCCTGCACCCACACCCCCCAGCAGTGCAGGGGCAGCCTCCACCAGGCCCCCACTCATGTCTCCCACCACCCCCACCCCCCAGCCACCAGGGGCAGCCTCCACTAGGCCCCCACTCATGTCTCCCATCACCCCCACCCCACTGCCACCAGGGGCAGCCTCCACCAGGCCCCCACTCATGTCTCCCATCACCCCCACCCCCCAGCATTGCAGGGGCAGCCTCCACCAGGCCCCCAATCATGTCTCCCATCACCCCCACCGCCAGCATTGCAGGGGCAGCCTCCACCAGGCCCCCACTCATGTCCCCTATCACCCCCACCCCACTGCCACCAGGGGCAGCCTCCACCAGGCCCCCACTAATGTCTCCCATCACCCCCACCCCCCAGCAGTGCAGGGGCACCCTCCACCAGGACCCCACACATGTCCCCCTGCACCCCCACCCCCCAGCAGTGCAGGGGCAGCCTCCACCAGGCCCCCACTCATGTCTCCCACCTACCCCACCCCACAGCCACCAGGGGCAGCCTCCACCAGGCCCCCACTCATGTCTCCCATCACCCCCACCCCACTGCCACCAGGGGCAGCCTCCACCAGGCCCCCACTCATGTCTCCCATCACCCCCACCCCCCAGCAATGCAGGGGCAGCCTCCACCAGGCCCCCACTCATGTCCCCTATCACCCCCACCCCACTGCCACCAGGGGCAGCCTCCACCAGGCCCCCACTCATGTCTCCCATCACCCCACCCCCCAGCAGTGCAGGGGCAGCCTCCACCAGGCCCCCACTCATGTCTCCCACCACCCCCAGCCACCGGGGGCAGCCTCCACCAGGCCCCCACTCATGTCTCCCATCACCCCCACCCCCCAGCCACCAGGGGCAGCCTCCACCAGGCCCCCACTCATGTCTCCCACCACCCCCACCCCCCAGCAGTGCAGGGGCAGCCTCCACCAGGCCCCCACTCATGTCTCCCACCACCCCCACCCCCCAGCAGTGCAGGGGCAGCCTCCACCAAGCCCCCACTCATGTCTCCCACCACCCCCACCCCCCAGCCACCAGGGGCAGCCTCCACCAGGCCCCCACTCATGTCCCCTATCACCCCCACCCCCCAGCAGTGCAGGGGCAGCCTCCACCAGGCCCTCACACATGTCTCCCACCACCCCCAACCCCCAGCAGTGCATGGGCACCCTCCACCAGGACCCCACACATGTCCCCCTGCACCCCCACCCCCCAGCAGTGCAGGGGCAGCCTCCACCAGGCCCCCACTCATGTCCCCCATCACCCCCACCCCCCAGCAGTGCAGGGGCAGCCTCCACCAGGCCCCCACTCATGTCTCCCATCACCCTCACCCCCCAGCAGTGCAGGGGCACCCTCCACCAGGACCCCACACATGTCCCCCTGCACACCCACCCCCAGCAGTGCAGGGGCAGCCTCCACCAGGCCCCCACTCATGTCTCCCACCACCCCCACCCCCCAGCAGTGCAGGGGCAGCCTCCACCAGGCCCCCACTCATGTCCCCTATCACCCCCACCCCCCAGCAGTGCAGGGGCAGCCTCCACCAGGCCCTCACACATGTCTCCCACCACCCCCAACCCCCAGCAGTGCAGGGGCACCCTCCACCAGGACCCCACACATGTCCCCCTGCACCCCCACCCCCCAGCAGTGCAGGGGCAGCCTCCACCAGGCCCCCACTCATGTCCCCCATCACCCCCACCCCCCAGCAGTGCAGGGGGAGCCTCCACCAGGCCCCCACTCATGTCTCCCATCACCCTCACCCCCCAGCAGTCCAGGGGCACCCTCCACCAGGACCCCACACATGTCCCCCTGCACCCCACCCCCCAGCAGTGCAGGGGCAGCCTCCACCAGGCCCCCACTCATGTCTCCCACCACCCCCACCCCCCAGGGGCAGCCTCCACCAGGCCCCCACTCATGTCTCCCATCACCCCCACCCCACTGCCAACAGGGGCAGCCTCCACCAGGCCCCCACTCATGTCTCCCATCACCCCCACCCCCCAGCAGTACAGGGGCAGCCTCCACCAGGCCCCCACTCATGTCCCCTATCACCCCCACCCCACTGCCACCAGGGGCAGCCTCCACCAGGCCCCCACTCATGTCCCCTATCACCCCCACCCCCCAGCAGTGCAGGGGCACCCTCCACCAGGACCCCACACATGTCCCCCTGCACCCACACCCCCCAGCAGTGCAGGGGCAGCCTCCACCAGGCCCCCACTCATGTCTCCCATCACCCCCACCCCCCAGCAGTGATGGGGCACCTTCCACCAGGACCCCACACATGTCCCCCTGTACCCCCACCCCCCAGCAGTGCAGGGGCAGCCTCCACCAGGCCCCCACTCATGTCTCCCACCTACCCCACCCCACAGCCACCAGGGGCAGCCTCCACCAGGCCCCCACTCATGTCTCCCATCACCCCCACCCCACTGCCACCAGGGGCAGCCTCCACAAGGCCCCCACTCATGTCTCCCATCACCCCCACCCCCCAGCGGTGCAGGGGCAGCCTCCACCAGGCCCCCACTCATGTCCCCTATCACCCCCACCCCACTGCCACCAGGGGCAGCCTCCACCAGGCCCCCACTCATGTCTCCCACCACCCCCAGCCACCAGGGGCAGCCTCCACCAGGCCCCCACTCACGTCTCCCATCACCCCCACCCCCCAGCCACCAGGGGCAGCCTCCACCAGGCCCCCACTCATGTCTCCCACCACCCCCACCCCCCAGCAGTGCAGGGGCAGCCTCCACTAGGCCCCCACTCATGTCTCCCACCACCCCCACCCCCCAGCAGTGCAGGGGCAGCCTCCACCAGGCCCCCACTCATGTCTCCCACAACCTCCACCCCCCAGCCATCAGGGGCAGCCTCCACCAGGCCCCACTCATGTCTCCCACCACCCCCAACCCCCAGCAGTGCAGGGGCAGCCTCCACCAGGCCCCCACTCATGTCCCCTATCACCCCCACCCCACTGCCACCAGGGGCAGCCTCCACCAGGCCCCCACTCATGTCTCCCATCCCCCCCACCCCACTGCCACCAGGGGCAGCCTCCACCAGGCCCCCACTCATGTCTCCCATCACCCCCACCCCCCAGCAGTGCAGGGGCAGCCTCCAACAGGCCCCCACTCATATCTCCCACCACCCCCACCCCCCAGGCACCAGGGGCAGCCTCCACCAGGACCCCACTCATGTCTCCCATCACCCCCACCCCCAGGCACCAGGGGCAGCCTCCACCAGGCCCCCACTCATGTCTCCCACCACCCCACCCCTCAGCAGTGCAGGGGCAGCCTCAACCAGGCCCCCACTCATGTCCCCTATCACCCCCACCCCCCAGCAGTGCAGGGGCACCCTCCACCAGGACCCCACACATGTCCCCCTGCACCCACACCCCCCAGCAGTGCAGGGGCAGCCTCCACCAGGCCCCCACTCATGTCTCCCACCACCCCCACCCCCCAGCCACCAGGGGCAGCCTCCACTAGGCCCCCACTCATGTCTCCCATCACCCCCACCCCACTGCCACCAGGGGCAGCCTCCACCAGGCCCCCACTCATGTCTCCCATCACCCCCACCCCCCAGCATTGCAGGGGCAGCCTCCACCAGGCCCCCAATCATGTCTCCCATCACCCCCACCGCCAGCATTGCAGGGGCAGCCTCCACCAGGCCCCCACTCATGTCCCCTATCACCCCCACCCCACTGCCACCAGGGGCAGCCTCCACCAGGCCCCCACTAATGTCTCCCATCACCCCCACCCCCCAGCAGTGCAGGGGCACCCTCCACCAGGACCCCACACATGTCCCCCTGCACCCCCACCCCCCAGCAGTGCAGGGGCAGCCTCCACCAGGCCCCCACTCATGTCTCCCACCTACCCCACCCCACAGCCACCAGGGGCAGCCTCCACCAGGCCCCCACTCATGTCTCCCATCACCCCCACCCCACTGCCACCAGGGGCAGCCTCCACCAGGCCCCCACTCATGTCTCCCATCACCCCCACCCCCCAGCAATGCAGGGGCAGCCTCCACCAGGCCCCCACTCATGTCCCCTATCACCCCCACCCCACTGCCACCAGGGGCAGCCTCCACCAGGCCCCCACTCATGTCTCCCATCACCCCACCCCCCAGCAGTGCAGGGGCAGCCTCCACCAGGCCCCCACTCATGTCTCCCACCACCCCCAGCCACCGGGGGCAGCCTCCACCAGGCCCCCACTCATGTCTCCCATCACCCCCACCCCCCAGCCACCAGGGGCAGCCTCCACCAGGCCCCCACTCATGTCTCCCACCACCCCCACCCCCCAGCAGTGCAGGGGCAGCCTCCACCAGGCCCCCACTCATGTCTCCCACCACCCCCACCCCCCGGCAGTGCAGGGCAGCCTCCACCAGGCCCCCACTCATGTCTCCCACCACCCCCACCCCACAGCAGTGCAGGGGCAGCCTCCACCAGGCCCCCAATCATGTCTCCCACCACCCCTACCCCCCCAGCCACCAGGGGCAGCCTCCACCAGGCCCCCACTCATGTCCCCTATCACCCCCACCCCACTGCCACCAGGGGCAGCCTCCACCAAGCCCCCACTCATGTCTCCCATCACCCTCACCCCACTGCCACCAGGGGCAGCCTCCACCAGGCCCCCACTCATGTTTCCCATCACCCCCACCCCCCAGCAGTGCAGGGGAAGCCTCCACCAGGCCCCCACTCATATCTCCCACCACCCCCACCCCCCAGGCACCAGGAGCAGCCTCCACGAGGCCCCAACACATGTCTCCCATCACCCCCACCCCCAGGCACCAGGGGCAGCCTCCACCAGGCCCCCACTCATGTCTCCCACCACCCCCACCCCCCAGCCACCAGGGGCAGCCTCCACCAGGCCCCCACTCATGTCTCCCACCACCCCCACCCCCCAGCAGTGCAGGGGCAGCCTCTATCAGGCCCCCACTCATGTCCCCTATCACCCCCACCCCCAGCAGTGCAGAGGCAGCCTCCACCAGGCTCCCACTCATGTCTCCCACCACCCCCATCCCCCAGCAGTGCAAGGGCACCCTCCACCAGGACCCCACACATGTCCCCCTGCACCCCCACCCCCCAGCAGTGCAGGGGCAGCTTCCACCAGGCCCCCACTCATGTCTCCCACCACCCCCACCCCACTGCCACCAGGGGCAGCCTCCACCAGGCCCCCACTCATGTCTCCCATCACCCCCACCCCCCAGCATTGCAGGGGCAGCCTCCACCAGGCACCCACTCATGTCTCCCATCACCCCCACCGCCAGCATTGCAGGGGCAGCCTCCACCAGGCCCCCACTCATGTCCCCTATCACACCCACCCCACTGCCACCAGGGGCAGCCTCCACCAGGCCCCCACTCATGTCCCCTATCACCCCCACCCCACTGCCACCAGGGGCAGCCTCCACCAAGCCCCCACTCATGTCTCCCATCACCCTCACCCCACTGCCACCAGGGGCAGCCTCCACCAGGCCCCCACTCATGTTTCCCATCACCCCCATCCCCCAGCAGTGCAGGGGAAGCCTCCACCAGGCCCCCACTCATATCTCCCACCACCCCCACCCCCCAGGCACCAGGCACCAGGAGCAGCCTCCACCAGGCCCCCACACATGTCTCCCATCACCCCCACCCCCAGGCACCAGGGGCAGCCTCCACCAGGCCCCCACTCATGTCTCCCACCACCCCACCCCCAGCAGTGCAGGGGCAGCCTCCACCAGGCCCCCACTCATGTCTCCCACCACCCCCACCCCCCAGCAGTGCAGGGGCAGCCTCTATCAGGCCCCCACTCATGTCCCCTATCACCCCCACCCCCAGCAGTGCAGAGGCAGCCTCCACCAGGCTCCCACTCATGTCTCCCACCACCCCCACCCCCCAGCAGTGCAGGGGCACCCTCCACCAGGACCCCACACATGTCCCCCTGCACCCCCACCCCCCAGCAGTGCAGGGGCAGCTTCCACCAGGCCCCCACTCATGTCTCCCACCACCCCACCCCCCAGCCACCAGGGGCAGCCTCCACTAGGCCCCCACTCATGTCTCCCATCACCCCCACCCCACTGCCACCAGGGGCAGCCTCCACCAGGCCCCCACTCATGTCTCCCATCACCCCCACCCCCCAGCATTGCAGGGGCAGCCTCCACCAGGCACCCACTCATGTCTCCCATCACCCCCACCGCCAGCATTGCAGGGGCAGCCTCCACCAGGCCCCCACTCATGTCCCCTATCACACCCACCCCACTGCCACCAGGGGCAGCCTCCACCAGGCCCCCACTAATGTCTCCCATCACTCCCACCCCACTGCCACCAGGGGCAGCCTCCACCAGGCCCCCACTAATGTCTCCCATCACCCCCACCCCACTGCCACCAGGGGCAGCCTCCACCAGGCCCCCACTCATGTCTCCCATCACCCCCACCCACCAGCAGTGCAGGGGCACCCTTCACCAGGACCCCACACATGTCCCCCTGCACCCCCACCCCCCAGCAGTGCAGGGGCAGCCTCCACCAGGCCCCCACTCATGTCCCCCAGCCAACATGTCACCACAATCTAGATCCCTGGCCCTTATGGGCAGCCTCCAAATGCCAAACACCCACCTGAGTATTGCATCCACCCACTTAGAAATGGCAAAAACATGATAGAACCCCAATTGCAAGTTTGGAAATTAACACATGTCTCTCACATACACCCAATGGGTGTCAGTGAATGTCAAATCTCATATCATGATATGCATGACACCAATGAGATGATACTACACATTGAAGTTTGAACAAAAAATATGTATTAAACGCAACATAAATTGAATCAAAAATAAACAAACAATAATGGCATTAAAAAAAAAAAACAGCAGGTACGTGAAATAATGCAAAACCACAAATCATAATGCAAACGAAAGGTGTCCAAAGTCACAGTCCACAAAAGTAAATCCAATGGAAAATTAAAATCGAAAACCATTGCTCCATGGTGAAATCATAAAAAAAATGAAAATCCAAAAGTCAACTATATACAGATAAACAATCCAGGGTCCATGATCCCAAACGAAGAAATGAAACCTATCGAATAACACTACCTAAAAAAATATATATATACAAAAATGTGGCCCTTTGTCCAAAAGGTCCAAAAAAAATGCTAAACCAAAGGAAACCTAACACTAACTACAGAACTATTTACAAGGGCAGCGGGCTAGTCCGACGGCTCACTTCGGGATGTTCCGGGCCAGGGCATCACCGAACTCCTGCTCAATGTCCCGGAGGCGCTCCTCCTCCATGGCCCCGAGGGTCCGCAGGGCCGTCCACATGTTCCCCCCAAACTCCCTGCGGATTGCCTCGAGGCACTCGGCCCGTCTCAGGGCCTTCCGTATGGAGTTCTCCGCCCTGACCATCGTGAGCCGTGCCTCTTCCGCCCGCTGCCGCTCCGCATCTATGGCGTGGCCCAACCGCTACCACACGGAAGACACTTCCTGTCCTGGGTCCTCCTGCCCTCCGGTCGATGCCTGCCCCTCCGATGTCGAAGTTCCCGAGCCATCATGGCTCCCACCACGTTGCTGCTGCTGCTGCGCCTCTGCCCATGCACTGCCTCCTGCTGCCTGCACATCCTCCGCTGGCTGGGGTGCAGTCATTGATGTGGCCACCCCTGCTGGACGTCCGACTCCCGACTGTGGCAGGGATGCCTCCTCCACCAGCCTGGCCGCACCGTCAGAGGCAGCTCCACAGGGCACCCAGGTGACTGATGGGTGGGAAGATGGCACGGAGGACGACTGGCGCATAGGGGGTTCAGTTGAGGAGGGGGTCTGAGCAAGCCCCATTAAACGGAGAAATCCGCCACGGGTGACCTGTCCCAGTAGGCCGACGCGGTCAACGAGCCATTCGAGATGACGTGCAGTCTCCTCATGAAAAGACTGCAGGTCACCTTGCATGGCCCGTTGACGCAACGCCACACCTGACAGGCTCAACCCGGACCCGGATAGCCACGTCCGCAGGCAGAGGAAGGCCAGTTGTCATGAGCTCATCCCCTGCCTGAAAACGGGTCTGGACTTAGGCATCCCTGCTGGTGCAAGATGATGCAGTGACAGGATCAGGGACAGGATTGCACACAGGCATCTCCGCGGCGACCTGTGCTGCCTCCTGTCCCTGGTCCTGCACTGCACCACTAGCACCAGTGGAATCCCCACCTCCAGACCCCGTCTCTGTTGCTTGCACGGCCTCCTCCTCCACCAAACCCCCCACCAACCTGGATGACTCCGTGCCATCTTCCCCCGTTGGGCCCTGTGGGGTCCCAGCTGCCCCTTCTGCTGCCGAGGAGTCCAACTCTGACCTCCGCCTCTTGGACCTCCCCCCGGCAGCTGCGGCCTGGGACGCGGCACCGGACTCCTCACTCCCCGACGAGATCACAACCTGGGAGGGGAGCCGGGCCTTGCGTCTCCGGGTGGCGGTGCGATCCCCGCCGCTGTGCTCCACAGCATCTTCTCCGCCCTCTTCATCAGTTGACGCTGCAGACAGGGAGAAATAAAACACAGGCATCAGGGCACTGTACAATGGACACATACACACATGACAGTTGCACATGAGTGGCATTGGCAAACCTCAGACATGGCATCACAATTGGCAACACACATGTCATTTCTACATGCACACATAAGCCATACCACAGCCACATCGCAACTGCCAGCACCATCCATACACATACAACAGCATGAGCAGGCAAAGGTGAGCCAGACATCACATGCAACACAGGGAGTGCACTACACATGCACGCACACCACCACACTTGCATGCATGTGTACACCTCAGCCAACTGTCGCAGTGTTCCGATGGGCATCCATGTCACATCTGCCAATCAGGCTTCCACATCCCGCTGTCACATGCATCCATGTTGCATCACTGTTGCACCCTTGTCAAATACACACACATGCACATGTACACAGTGCTGATACATGCAGCTGAAAACAACATACATGCGTGACATCACGAAAATGCCTACTTACATACACATTCATACAAACATGTGTGCCCAAACAACTGCATTTGGCATGCAAGCCTACACACACAAGCACCATCCATGTCTCACACATGACAGCGCTCGCATGTGTTAGCCTCACGGTCCTGTACGCCCCCACCCATACTCGCCCCCATACAAACAGATGTGCAACCGGCACACTACTGGCACATCACCACACGCACAGCTTACAATCATGATGCATGTACACTTACCGCTCGACTCCAGACGGGTCTGCCTCTCAAGGACCTGGACGTGGAGCGCTGGGGATATGCGTTCCTTGACCCTCATCTGATCTTCCAACAAGTGGCCCCGGCCCCCTTAGCATCCGCTGCCTTCAAGAGGTGCCGGGCCTTGTTCAGGGTCCTGGACCTGAAGTCCTCCCAGCGCTTCTTGACATGTTGGAAGTCGCGGACTGCCACCCCCTCCGCGTTGATGGCAGTCACGATGTCTGTCCAGATCCGAGTCCGTCCTTCCTTGTCGGCGCGCACACGTCCGTAGAGGGCATCATACTGCCCCAGGACTTGCTCCACCAGGACACCAACTTCCCTGGCACTGAAGCTGGTGCCCCTCTGCCTCTCTGGCCGGGGGTTGTCAGTGGTGCCAGATGTTGCAGTGCCCGACATGACAACCCCAGAGGCAGGAGTGGGTGGGCAACTGGGTCCTGGGGCTGGGCTGTGGAGCGATGGAATCCCAGTCAGGAGTCTTTGGTTCCAGCAGGGGTGGTGACAGCAACAGCACCCCTGGCTGATGTGCAGGCAGCAAATGGCAGGGCACGTGGGCAGCAGGCAGTCAGGCAGCAGCAGATGGCAAGTGGGAGCGTGCTTGGGGTTCTGGGGGGCAGTAAATCGGCTTTCTGGGCAGGAGCGTGGTCTTCCGTGTGCTTACGCGTGGCCAGCTTGATACGGAGTGAATTGGCACGTGAAAAGTCCTGCACGTCTGCGTGTAATTCGAGGGAAGGCCCTTAGCGCGTAAGCGCGTCTGCACGCATACGCAATTTCATTGGCCCAAAGGCCCCCATGCGCGCAGCTGTGACGTCACGCGCATGGCCGTTGAGAATGGCGCGTGTAAAAGAAAAGAGATACACGTCCGAGTGTCAAAGCGTGTAATTGGTGGAAATGGCCTCATCGCGTGTGCGCGTCTGTGACGTGTGTATAAAAGGTACATGTAGAACGCCATTTCCTTGTACGTGCTTTTCGTGGAGAGCGAGTGGGTGAAATCTGTACTTCTTGTCGGTTCACACGCGATTTACTTAACGGCGTTTCCAGTTCATACTCTCTGTTACCTGTGACAGCTTTTTCTCTTTTCCTCTTTTTGCTGGGCCTGTTTTCCTTAAACAGTGTTCCCTTCTACTGTTGTCCTGTCTCCTCAGACAGCGTACACTTCTTCTTTTGGCGGGGGTGTTGCCAACGCACACAAGCGCATATTTTTCACGCTTTTGTTCCTGGCAGACGGTGAGTCGCGCACGTATTTAACATCTGTGCTTTCCCCGTGTGTCACGTACCCCTTCAGAGGTCATTCTAGGCTGCGTGTGACACGCATACATTCATTCTTGTGTTTCTGGGTGCCACAGCATAGTGCAGGTTTATTTTTCCACGCACGTGGTCTAGGAGGGGTTGCGTGCACCTTACTTCCCTTTTTTGGGGTGCCTGTGCGTTGCGTGACCCGTCATCTTTCCCCAGGGGTGACATACAGCCTTGCTAGAGCTCTAGGGTACGATTACCATCTGGTACCCAACCCCTTTGACCCCCCAATTGCCCAGGACAATAGTTCCCATCGACTCCCATACGCACAATAACATCAGTGCCATGGCTGGGAGGCGAACAAGCCGTAAAGGTGGCAAAGGTGGCCGAGCCCCAAGTGGTGGCCGTGGTGGATCCGGTAGGGGACGTGGCCATGACTTGCAGGGTGCCCCTAGCCCCCCATGTGTGGAGGAGCAGTAAGGGACACCCATGCCCCCCCCTCGTTGAGGTTAACGTGGCTGACACCATCCATGCTGAGCCCTTGTTGGACCAGCCCACTGTGGAACCAGACCTGGCACAGGGTGACTCCATGGCTGACTTCCAGGGCAGCAGGTCTAGGCCACGTGCGCCGGTGAACGTTGGTGTCATCAGGCCACGTGGATCAGGGGCAGCAAGGTCATCTGCTGCCCCGCGTAGGCAGGCTGGGGAGGCTGCAGGGGCAGCTGCGGCTCCATCCACCCCACCTCTCACACACCCAGCCAGGACAGTGTTGGTCCAAGTCCATCATGCTAACATTCCCCCTGACACCATCACACTTGAGCTAATGCCTGCACCAACTCCCATGCTGAGTGTGCAATCCCACACTCCTAGTACTGAGTCCACCGGGGCTCCTGCCCCTAGTGTCCAGAGCGGCGTAGGACACTCAGGATCCCCACCACCTTCCAAGCGGAAGAGGAAGAGTGCTTGTCCAGTAGAGGCTGATGCCCCAGACACGGCTACACAGTCCGGCCCATCAAGGAAGCCCAGCTTCAATGAGGCCGAACTGAATGCACTTGTAGAGTATGTGTCCGCACATGACCGCGAAATGGTGATTGTTGCAGGATCAAAGACCACACCTGCACAACGTCAGGCACACTGGCAGACCATTGCGGACATCATAAGTGCCCTTGGAATCGTGAGGCGCACAGCTACTGAATGCTACAAGCGCTGGAATGACCTGAAGCGCAGGGCAAAGAATAAGCTGGCCTCAAGTCATGCCGCAACTCCAGTGACTGGAGGTGGGTCTCCAGCAGACGACATAGAACTCACTCCACATGAGCAGGTTGCTGGGACCTACGTCACGGAGTAACAGATCCAAGGCGTGGGAGAACTGGCAGATTATGAGGCATTGTCCGGTGAGTGCACATGCATGTGTGTGTCAACCATGTGCATGGTGTGTGTGGGAGGGCTTCTGTTTGGGTCCCAGGGGAGGGTCTGTGTGCCTGAGTGGTTTGGGTCACCCATGTGCCTCTTCCTATACATTCTGCGCACCAGCTTTTGGGTATAGCAGCATCCCTTCTGCCAACATTAGACATCCAGCCCAACACCACGCCAGTTGCCCTTGGAGTGTCATCTTGCCACAACATTGTTGCTTATTTACCTCTGTTTATTCAGGCAGATTGTTTGCATACCACCACTTTTACTCAGGATTTCTCAGTCCTATTGTCACATGTCTGACATGGCTATGGTACAGTGGACTGGCTTTGTTTCCTGGACATGATTTGTTTAGACATGTCCCCGTGCTATAGGACCATTTTGGACTGGCAGCTGCAGGTTAAACATTTGAGCCATTTCAATGAAAAAAATCAATTTCATTAGCAAACTGGACTGAATGAACAATTGGTGACCTCCTCTCCCTCTTCACTTCATGGCTAGCGTACATGCCATCTGTGTGATGGCATGTGTATTTGGCCTGCCAATCACTGGCCAATGTGTGATGCCACTGCTAGGCAGCATGCATCAAATGTGTTCATCTTCCATCTTGGTGTCATCAATGTGTGCCATCTGCAGGGGATGACGCACTTGATACTGCTGGGGTTGTGGAGATGGTGCAGACCCAGGAGGGGTCTGAGGGCCGACCGACCACCAGTGAGGGACATGGTGTGGTTGTGGGTGAGAACCCACAACTGCTGCAGGTCGTGCTCTCAAGGGGTGTCTCTGGCTGCACCTCCCCCGAGCTGTATTCAGGTGTCGATTCGGATGATGAGACCTATGTGCCGTCGCAGGTGAGTGTTCCTGGGAGGGATTCTGTTCTGTCCGACCCAACTGCACCAGGGTTAGAACCCTCAATGGGGATGTCAGTGTTGGCAGGTACGCCTTTGGTGGTTATGGATGCAGGGTCACACTCCGCGACATCTGATCCTGCTCCTGGGCCAGCAGATCAGAGGGGGAATGCAGTCCTGCAGGCTCAGGCAGTGCCGTCACAGCAAGGCGCAGTTCGCCTTGCCCCAGACAGGTGTGGTGCCCGCCGACGTGGTGGCCGTCAGCCATCTTGCAATACCGCATGGGAGCAATCCATATACGGTATGGCAACCCTACAGGCAGCATCATCAGAGATGATGGCTCAGGCCATGGATAGGGTGGCCACTTCCATCTGCCAGTCACACAGGGAGGACATGTTGGCGTCCGACAGGGACAGGCGGGCGGCACTGGCGACTCTACAGGAAGCCATTTCCATAGAGTCCCAGGGCCACAGGGAAGCCCTGAGGGTGGAACTCCTTCACCTCAGGACGACTCTTGTTGAGCTTGAGGCTTCAACAAACAGAAGGACAGAACAGCAGCTGGAGCGTCTCACACGTACGCTCTCAGCTGAGATGCAGGCAACTAGGGCGGAGGTCCGGGCATCCCATGAGTTGTTGCATGGGGACCTCCGCACAATTATACTCCAGAACGAGACCTACCACACCCGCATGCTTGCAGCCATGGAGGAACAGACTAGGGCTTTGCGTGGGCTGCCTCCAATAGTGCCACCACCTCCTGATGCAGCTGCAGAGGGTGAGAAGAGCGACAGCAGTGATTCTCCCTCAATAGGGTAGCCGTGTAGGCCATGAGCCCATGGAGGTGCTTTTTTTTCCCAAGATCCACACAGGTGAGTTTTGGTGTGCACCCTGTCCTCGGACCTCCTGGGTGGCCTCCCCCACCCCCCTGGGCCCATTAATGGCCATTTTTTATTTTAAATTTTTTTTTTTTTTTTGGGACAGTGTGTTGCCTTGTGTGGCTCCCGTGGGCATACGCTGCATTGTGGCTGGGCACATGCAGGCTTGTTATGCATTTGGTTCAGATGCTTGGGTTTTTGAGACACACACCCCTCCTGCTTCCCGTTTCCATGGGCTTGCAAACGGTGTGCCCAAGTGACATTGACGTACATGGTGACATTGGACTCCCATTCGATGTGTGGGCAGTCTGTAGTCAATACTGTGTATACATTCATAGTGCATATTATTGTTGTATTGTACACTGCATGGTGTATTGATATGTGCCTCTGCATCCATCTCATCCTCCTAATTTGCAGGTCCATTTCTCATGTCTTCACAAGGCGGTCCACCTTGGAACTGGAGTCCCTGTTGTAAGCAGTGCACCTACACTCTTGCGTGGCGCTAACACTGTATACTTGGAAGTGTTTAAAGTGCTGGCATCATCAGGTAGTGAGGCTAGCAAATTTTTAAGCCTGTAATGTCATGTTTAAGGTAGGTTGGAGGTTGTGTAGGTGATTGGTATTCTTGGTAAGTATTTGGTAATGTGTGTTGTAGGTCCTGCATTACTGTGAGCATTTCATGTGTGGCCATGTTTCCATTAGGGACACTGTAGCTGGTGACACTTAGGGCATGTTGTGGGGATTAATTTGTTTGCTCTCACATTGCATGACATGCCATGGTGTGTTGTGTGGCCGGGGAGGGGTTGGGTGACATGGCACTGTTTTCATGTAGTATTTTGCAAGTGGGTATTCATTTCTGCAGCATGGAAGTGTGTCTTTTGATGACACTGCATTGGTGGTGTTTGTGTAGGTAGGGATGCACACATTGTGACACTTCCACATGAACAATCTCAGGCTGCTATGGTTCTGACAGTTGACTGTCCCTTTGTTTGTCATAATTGTCAGGTCGAGTCATAATTGCTTATCAGATGGTATGTGCCAGGGCTGTGTGCACTCCACAGGGGTGTGATTTCTATGTGAAGTAATTAGCCACCAGTGGCGTATGGGCTGCCTCACCCTGTGCCCTCTCCCCTCCCATGCGCAGCGGGCGTGCATGTGGTTGGGGATGTGGGGGCACCACCATGTCCACAGCCAGGCCCCGGCATATTGCAACATTGTGCAGGACACATGCTGCCACTATGATCCTGCACACTACTGGGGGCGCATATAACAGCTGCCCGCCAGAACGGTCAAGGGAGCGAAAGCGTGACTTGAGCACTCCGAATGTGCGCTCCACTATGCCCCGGGTTGCAATATGGGCTGTGTTGTATCTTACCTCGGGAGGTGTGATGGGGTTCCGAATTGGCGTCATCATGTGGGTGCTCAGAGGGTAGGCACTGTCCCCTGGTGAGGAGGTGATGGGTATCATTAGTGGGGTAGTGACATAACTCTGCATCTGACATGCATGCATGTGCAGTGGCATTCATACTCACCAAGCAGCCATGTATCGCCATGCCGCCCAGCTTCTAGGTCCCGGTTTAGGGTAGACATTCAGTAAATGAAGCTGTCGTGGGTGGATCCTGGATAGTTGACATATACTGAGGTGATGATTCCCTTGGCATTACATACTACCTGCACGTTGATGGAATGCCAGTGCTTGCAGTTCCTATAGATGTGCTCAGATGCCCTGGGGGGACGTAGTGCCACATGGGTGCAGTCAATGGCACCTAGCACTTTGGGGAATTGTGCCACACCCTAGAAATCAAGTGCGGCAGCCTGCCTTTCTGCAGGTGTCCTGCGCAGGTATATGTGCCTACGGACTGATGGGTGTGCAGTGATGATGTTCAAGACCTGGTGTAGGCAGCGTGACTGCGTGGCCTGTGACACCCCACGCTTTATGGCACTTGTCCGCTGAAATGATCCTGTGGCCAAGAAGTGCAGTACATTGAGGACCTTCTCCAGGGGGCTGAGTGCTTGGGAGCACAGGGTGGGTGATGCGAGGTCATCCTCCCACTCACTGACCAGGTCCAGTATTATGTGTGGTGGAAACCTGTACCTCCCATACACATGGTCATCAGGCATCCCAAAAAGGCTGGTTCTGGGACTGAAAATTCGGGCCCTCACTATCTTCCTCCTCCTCCTTTGGTAACCCACGGCCACTGCTGCTAGGAACGGTATATTCATCCTGGCGTCTGAGCTTGTTTGTTGTTTGCGCGCACTTTTATGCTGCGCGGGTCGATGTACGCCTGCTTCATGCTGGCGTATGTGTTTCAGGATTGGACCATTTATTTTTCGGCGCGTCGTAGGCGAATGTGTGAATCTTCCCGCCCACCCCAGGAATACACGTAACACGCTCTCCCAGGCCCATTCGCGAGTAAATATTCCCGCCCATCACTGTAATACACGTACCCCACTCTCATATGTCCAGTCGCGTGTGGAAGTTCACGCGCACCCCAAAATACACGTACCCAGGGCAATCGCGTGTGGAACTTCCCGTGAACCCCGAGGTACACGTATCCAGGCCAATCGCGTGTGGAACTTCCCACGCACCCTGAAACACACGTACCCAGGCCAATCGCGTGTGGAACTTCCCGCGAACCCCGTAAAACACGTAGCCTGCTGGTATCGCGTGTGGAAGTTCACGCGGACCCATAATACACGTACCCTGATGGTATTGCATGGGAGACAACCCGCGCACCCCAGGAATACACGTACCCAGGCAAATCGCACTGCTGGGGGATGGGGGTAATGGTAGACATGAGTGGGTGCCTGGTGGAGGGTGCCCCTGGTGGCTGGGGGTGCAGGGGGACATGTGTGGGGGCCTGGTGGAGGGTGCCCCTGGTGGCTGGGGGGTGGGAGTGCAGGGGGACATGTGTGGGGGCCTGGTGGAGGCTTCCCCTGCACTGCTGGGGGGTGGGGGTAATGGTAGACATGAGTGGGGGCCTGGTGGAGGGTGCCCCTGGTGGCTGGGGGGTGTGGGTGGTGGGAGACATGAGTGGGGGCCTGGTGGAGGGTTCCCCTGGATGCTGGGGGGTGGTGGGAGACATGAGTGGGGGCCTGGTGGAGGGTTCCCCTGGATGCTGGGGGGTGGTGGGAGACATGAGTGGGGGCCTGGTGGAGGGTGCCCCTGGATGCTGGGGGGTGGGGGTGGTAGGAGACATGAGTGGGGGCCTGGTGGAGGCTGCCCCTGGATGCTGGGGTGGTGGGAGACATGAGTGGGGGCCTGGTGGAGGGTGCCCCTGGATGCTGGGGGGTGGGGGTGGTGGGAGACATGAGTGGGGGCCTGGTGGAGGGTGCCCCTGCACTGCTGGGGGGTGGGGGTGGTGGGAGACATGAGTGTGGGCCTGGTGGAGGGTGCACCTGGTGGTTGGGGGGTGGGGGTGCAGGGGGACATGTGTGGGGGCCTGGTGGAGGCTGCCCCTGGTGGCTGGGGGTGGGGGTTGTGGGAGACATGAGTGGGGGCCTGGTGGAGGGTGCCCCTGGATGCTGGGGGGTGGGGGTGGTGGGAGACATGAGTGGGGGCCTGGTGGAGGGTGCCCCTGGATGCTGGGGGGTGGGGGTGGTGGGAGACATGAGTGGGGGCCTGGTGGAGGGTGCCCCTGCACTGCTGGGGGGTGGGGGTGGTGGGAGACATGCGTGGGGGCCTGGTGGAGGGTGCCCCTGCACTGCTGGGGGGTGGGGGTGATGGTAGACATGAGTGGGGGCCTGGTGGAGGGTGCCCCTGGTGGCTGGGGGGGTGGGGGTGGTGGGAGACATGCGTGGGGGCCTGGTGGAGGGTTCCCCTGGATGCTGGGGGGTGGGGGTGCAGGGGGACATGAGTGGGGGCCTGGTGGAGGCTGCCCCTAGTGGCTGGGGGGTGGGGTGGTGGAAGACATGAGTGGGGGCCTGGTGGAGGCTGCCCCTGCACTGCTGGGGGGTGGGGGTGATGGGAGACATGGGTAGGGGCCTGGTGGAGGCTGCCCATGGTGGCGGCTGGGGGATGCTGGGGGGTGGGGGTGCAGGGAGACATGAGTTGGACATGAGTGGGGGCCTGGTGGAGGCTGCCCCTGCACTGCTGGGGGGTGGGCGTGGTAGTAGACATGAGTGGGGGCCTGGTGGAGGGTGCCCCTGCACTGCTGGGGGGTGGGGGTGGTGGGAGACATGAGTGGGGGCCTGGTGGAGGGTTCCCCTGGATGCTGGGGGGTGGGGGTGCAGGGGGACATGTGTGGGGGCCTGGTGGAGGCTGCCCCTAGTGGCTGGGGGGTGGGGTGGTGGAAGACATGAGTGGGGGCCTGGTGGAGGCTGCCCCTGCACTGCTGGGGGGTGGGGGTGATGGGAGACATGGGTAGGGGCCTGGTGGAGGCTGCCCATGGTGGCGGCTGGGGGATGCTGGGGGGTGGGGTGCAGGGAGACATGAGTTGGACATGAGTGGGGGCCTGGTGGAGGCTGCCCCTGCACTGCTGGGGGGTGGGGGTGGTGGGAGACATGAGTGGGGGCCTGGTGGAGGGTGCCCCTGGATGCTGGGGGGTGGGGGTGGTGGGAGACATGAGTGGGGGCCTGGTGGAGGGTGCCCCTGGATGCTGGAGGGTGGGGGTGCTGGGAGACATGTGTTTGTGATCAGTAGTGCAAGGTGACATGTCAGTTGGCTGGGGGGCATGGCCATGGTGGATGGGTTGCCTGTGGGACATGAGCAGGGGTGCAGGGTAGTCCCCTGTGGTGTGGGCTGCCTGCAGGGGCCGTGGAGGGTGTAGAGGGAACACCTGGGAGGACCCACACGGCCAAATCACGTGTAGCATTCCCCGGCACCACCGAAATACACGTACACTGCTGAAATTGCGTGTGAATCTTCCCGCGCACCTCGGAATGCACGTACCCAGGCCAATCGCGTGTGGAACTTCCCGCGCACCCGAAGTACACCTACCCAGGCCAATCGCGTGTGGTACTTCCCCGCGCATCCCGAAGTACACGTACCCAGGCCAATCGCGTGTGGAACTTCCCGCGCACCCCGAAACACACGTACCCAGGCCAATCGCGTGTGGAAATTCACGTGCACCCCAGAGTACACGTACCCAGGCGAATCGCGTGTGGAACTTCCCGCGCACCCCGAAACACACGTACCCAGGCCAATTGCGTGTGGAACTTCCCGCGCACCCCGAAACACACGTACCCAGGCTAATCACGTGTGGAACTTCCCGCGCACCCCGTAGTACACTTACCCAGGCCAGTCGTGTGTGTAACTTCCCGCGCACCCAGGGACACACGCACATGCTATTTTTCACACAGCGGGTGTCCGTGTTTGTCGGTACCCCTTTGCACTTCATTTGTCCTAGAGGGTCACTGTATGGACCATTCATCATGGCTGTATATGGGTGCTTTTTGTCATCGCACATTTTGACGCACATTTTTTTCAGGCGCAGGGTCGCTACCGCCTGCTTTCTTGTGGCGTACTTGTTTGGCCCTGTGCGCGTCTTTGACCGTGCGCTGGTTTGCCCTATTCGATTCCATGAATACGTGTTGTAGGCGAGCGTGTGGGCGTTCCGCGCACTTGCCTCCTGTACTTCCCCCGTGACGCCCATATTTTCACACGTTGTTCCCCATTCCGAGTGTTACGCCACGTGTTCCTCCTACTTTTGTGATGTGCGCCGCGCTATGTGCGATTTCGCAGTGGCCGTGGGGCACGCTGTTGGATGACCTGTGCACCGGCGTGCGCGGCGCACATTTTCAGCGCACATCCAATGTTTTTATCGTGCACGGACTTCCATGAATCGATGTGCGCTGGTTTCCCTGCGATTTTCGCACTTGCACTGCGATTTTGGTACTTTTACTGCGAATCGCACGTTTTGGCACCTCTGCGCGGGAATTTTCGGCGCACATTAATTCCATGAATCGACCCCTGAATCGCGGCTATGGTTAACAGTGTAAGATGGAGGCATGGCATCCTTATTGCCTATCGGAGCCATTTTAAAGGAAATCAAAGATTGAAAAGGACGAGACAGTCTATCAGAAGGCCTAATAGAAGCAACATTTGGTCTACTCCTATTCGAAAAAAGAGAGCAAAACATGTTTCTCAAAGCTATTCAAATTGGTGCCATCAAAGTTCCCTGAGACGCTATCATTCCATCAGCCAAAGAACAGTGCTCTAAGAGAAGCATAGCAAGCAGTTGCTACACTTGCAAAAGGGGCGTTTCTGGACTGCATCCTTCAACGTTCCATAAATAGACTACCTTTAATTATGTGTGAATAGCCCCTACTATTATAGTGCGTCAAATGTGGAGAAATCCGACCAGAAGCCATCATTATTATTTATTTGTACTTATTTAATAACTAATCCAAAATCCATAACTAATCTCTCAAGCATTCTGATTCTACAACCATTTCCTTAAGTCTAATTACCTGTCCACCTAAGGGCTACTAGGTCTACCCTGTAACTATATTCTTTAAGCATGCCTATTTATGATCTGCATTTCCTGTAACCACTTCCATAAGACAAACCTTTAACCAATCTCCTAAATTGTTGTCTCTGTAACCATGTTCTTAAGATTGTTGCGCCCAGATGCCCAAGGGTTAGGCGCGCCTTACAAATGTAATAATAAATAAATAAATCAATCAAATTAAGACTGATTCTCTGTCCTTTTCTCCTTGTCCTTCACCCTATGCCTTGCTTTGATCCTGTTCTGTTTTCCTTTACTGGCAAACTTTCTCAAAATAGGGAACCGTACATTGGGCTATAGTACAAGTACAGTGGTGTGGCAAAAAGTGGCGGTAAAGTAGCAGTAACTCCATTATCGCCACTTTTCGCCACATTACCGCACCGTTTTGCAAGTAAGGTGGAGGTTGACCCTCCAGCAAAAAGCTGAAGGTAAAATCATCCGTCCTATCTCCAAAAACCAATGGATCTACTGCCTGTTAATTACCGCCTGTGGTAAATCCCAATGGAGTCATATTCACTCCCAAAATGGGGATTTGTTATCTGATGGTATTGCCAGGGGACCAAGTGGCAGCAACAGTACATTAATTTGCCAGTAAATCGGCACAATCTACCACCACACTCGTAATGAAGCTCAATGATTTAATATAAAAATAATTTTCATTAATAATGAATGGCATTTTAGCAACCACATAAATCACATCTGAATACTGGCTGCATGTAGCTGCATCTGTCACACATCAAGGCTCACCAAAGAAACTTGAATAGTTTGAAAAGCTCTGAAAGCTGTCAACAACATGTAAATGCCTTTGTAGAGCATTCATAAAGAAACTAGTGTAGAAGCCTGTGTGGATGGGCCAAAGTGCAGGTTTGCATTAACACATAGAATCACTATATATCCCAAGGCAACATCTCCCTCTAGTGGTGACAACAGGCGATGACTGCATCGGACAAAGGACAAACATACATCTGGCCTTTTATTATATTGTAAGATAAGGGTGGTTTTAAACATTACAACCTCACTGTGTTCTTGCCCCTATGATTGTAAAGCACTCTGTTGCTTCCCGAAGCTGGGTCTGCACTCAATAAAGGCCCATATAATTATAATGCAGCTTACATTTCTTGCGTCATGGTACTTTCCGCACCATATGCCACACAATGGAAGGAGGAACATCAACTTTATCTTTTGTCTTCCACCTGGGATTTTGCAAGAGGACTTTTTCCATTTATTTTCAGTGACATTTCTTACATGAATTTTTTTTTTAACACTGATAAAGTTAGGCATTGTTTTGACTTTATTATTGTACAATGTGTTCCCTAGATTTGGCAGAGATTTGTGGCAGATGGGCATTAGGGGTCGAGGTGGGTGGGGCAAATAAGGAATGTATCTTGATTGGAGAAGCCACTTTGCAGGTGATCAGAATTCAGCAGTACAGGATTCTATAGAATTTAAATCTGTGAATCAGCTAAGAAACTTCTCTATGCTGCCCAAAGATCATTCTGAAAACACCACTTCGGATATATTTGCAGTCAATAATTGAATTTATTTACTTTATTGAATTTTCAAGTTTGCAAGTTTATATTTTTACACTATATACTTTTGATTATGTGTAATGGTTTCCATTAGCTTGTAGACACATATTCCTTCTCTTTACACCCCTTTCGTTCACTTCGGAGTCCTCACAAAACCTAGGCTCATCTTGTGGCACCTGTGAGTACCCTCTTCTTTCTGTGTTTTCACCACTCTTCACTGGGCTTCTCCTTTGTTTCCATATCCTACTTTCAGGAAGACGTCTCACACACAGTGGCCCTCATTACGACCCTTGCGGAAATCGACTGACCGGAGCGCCACAGCGTAAATAGCGTTTCCGCCATTGCACGAAGGAGCAAAGTGCGGCCCATTCCGACCCATCGGGCACGAGCACCACGCCACGGCGGAAGTGCAAAGTCCGCGATGGCGGAAATGACCCCAAAACGGCCCACACCGCCGCCGTACGGCGCCCTAGGTGCAATACCGCCACCCCTCTTAGCGGTCACCGCAGTGTGCGCCTACCGCAAAGTACGGTGACCGGAAATATATGGAAACGGAAGTTAAAACACGGGCCCGGAACGGGAAACATCCCGGCGTACACCTATAAAAACACTAAAACCACACAACCACTAAAATCACTACCCTGAAACACACCCCAACCCGTCAACCACCCTAGCGAAACCAAGAAAAATGGGAAAAGTAGCGAAGAAAGCGTGCGACCGCAAGCGGCAGGTCCACTTCTCCCGTGAGGAACTCACCGTGCTAACAGAGACCCTCCAGGAGAATGCTGCCGTCGTCTTCTGCACGCAAATGACCAGGACGGCACTTGCAAACAAGAAGGCCATATGGGCTCTGGTGGCACAGCGGGTAAGTGCGGTGGGGACCGCACCCCGCACCCCACAGCAATGCCGCAAGCGATGGGACGACCTGCGGATACGCGTCCGCAGCATACTCTCTGCCAACCGCAACATTGCCACAGCCACCGGGGGAGGTCCTGAATCACCCATCAAGTTGACCCCCTGGGAAGAAATCTGTGCCTCCACCATCGGAATGGAGAGCATAGAGGGAGTCGGAGGGATGGAGAAAGGAGTGCAGACATCCGAAGATTCAGGTAGGTGGGCCAGATAAAACAATGACAAATCCACACATTCCATCCATGTGAAGTACCATGCGTCCACGTAGTGCAACAGAAACACATGTCCAGGAGAACGTCCACACACATCGGCCTGATAGCGCACGTTAAAACCCACAATAAATACATAAATAATTAAAAACCCCTAAAACACGCACTACACGTGCAGCAGGCACACCCTAACTGCAGGCTGCCAAACAACTGCACCCTCACTCCACACACAAATGAAAGCACCTCCAAGGCCCCGACCCAAATCACCCTCAGGTACCACCCCAAAGCATGTGATACAATGCCATTCCAATTCCCACAGACACATCAATAACCCTCGCCCTCCTTTACTCCACCACAGGGTCCGATCCAAACGACGAGCTACAGGACACCCCTACCAGCACACCTGCAAAGAGGGCCAAGACCAACGGCCAGAGACCCTCCACCTCAGCTGCACGCATCAAGACACGGCAGCAGCACAAATCAGGTGGCAGCACAGAGGAGGGAACATCAACAGGCACCCCAGCAGCCAGCATGCCCACAACACCACCACCACAGGTCCCCCCAATGGATGCCACAGAAGGCACTGCCTCTGGTGGCAGCAGCACCATAGGTGACACCCCATTGATGGCAGCATGCTCGGACACAGAAAACGGGGATGCCGAAGTCAGATCCATCCATGACCTGTCCCAATCCCCCTGTCTGTCCCATCCCGTACAACATGAGGATACCACGCAGGGGCACCCACAAGACGACGACTGGCCATCCCCCACAAGCCCTGTGGCAAGGCAACATGAGGACAACAGCCCCTCTGTGACACCCCCGCAAATGGCCATGGCCCAGCAGAGGCAACAGTCCCTCGACCAGTTGATCGAACAACAGCAGCAACTGGCCACACTCCTCAAGGACCATGCCGATGAATGTGGGGGCACTAAGGCAGACATAGAAACATCAACTGAGACACTTAGGGCAGAAATGGAGAGAGGTACAGAGACGCTAAGGGCACAAATTGAGAGAAGCACTGAGAGCCTGAGGGGGGAACTGCATGCGACGTCCAAAGACGTATGTGCCGAACTTGCCGCAGTGCGCCGTGTGCTCACTGAGCTCTCGCAAACCCTTAGGGACATGCATGGACGTGAGCAGGCAGACACATCATCCGTTGCAAGTTCCGTCCAGGGCAGCCCCCAACGTAGATCTGGAAGGAACCTGCGCTCCACAGGCAGGGGTGCCCCTGATACCCGCAGAGGGGGCATGCAATAGCGACAGCCCACTGACAATGAGCATCTTTGGACACTGGTGTTCGGGGGGGAGGTAGGAGGGTGGAGGGGGTGTGTTGGGCTCACTTGGGTGGCGGGTCGATAGGGTGTTCAACATTACATCACATATGCCATAAAAAGTGCACGATCAACCAATGAGAAGTGTGGACATTGATCTTTGTGTACTAGGCCATCATAGGCGTACAGTCCATATTGTGCATGTCCCAGACACACGCAGTGCCACGAGTCCCGTGTCCATGTATCAGCCACCAGGCGTGAGTGCTAGAAGCATACATCGATGAGATGCTGACGAATGTCACGGGCCTCCGGTGCCTCGCAGACTCCATGAGGTGCTGCCACATCCCCACCCTCATCATGACCATCATCAGGTGCTTGCAGTTCTGCGTCAGGGGGCATGGGCACATTTCTACGTACGCACATGTTGTGGAGCATGACACATGCCATCACCATCTTTGCAACCTTCTCATGGCGGTACAGGAGTGCCCCGCCAGACCTGCTGAGGCAGCGGAAACGGCCCTTCAGTAGGCCGAATGCCTGTTCTATGACTACACGGGTACGTGAGTGGGCATGGTTGTAGTCCTCCTCATGCTGGTCCCGTGGGTTCCGGACTGGTGTGAGGAGCCATCTCTTCAGTGGATATCCAGCATCACCTGTATGTGGACGAGAAACGTATGATGTGGAATGCCATTGATACGTACGCACACCCCCCCCCCCTTCCTGCAAGGTCATTGCCAATTCACATACCCCACATCATCATGCATGTAATGAGACTCACCGAGTAGCCAGGATCTGTTCCCTGCGTGTCGCTCCATGTAGCGTGGTATTGTAGAGTTCCTCAAGACCATAGAATCATGGGTTGATCCAGGGAATCGGGCACAACAATGTGTAATGATCCTGTTGGAGTCACACACCATTTGTACATTCAGGGAATGAAATTGTTTTCGGTTGCGGTACTGGGCCTCCATGGCATGTGGGACGACCAATTCCACATGGGTGCAGTCGATGGCACCAATGCAACCCGGTATGCCGGCAAGTGCATGGAATCCCACTTTTGTGTTGGTAATTTCCTGCTCCGAGCGTGGTAGAGAGATGTAGTCGTCTGCGTGCTGCAGGAGGGCATCGAGCACTTGCAATAGTGTCCGTGAGAACAGTGGCTGAGAAATGCCATGCAACTGTCCGACTGTGTGCTGGTAGGTGCCTGTGGCCAGGAAGTGTAGTACAGACACCACCTTCAGTAGGGGTGGGATGGCGGTTGGGCTATCTATCATGCTGACAAGGTCAGCCTGTGTCATGTCCACAATGGCGGCTATGGTGTCCCGGTCCAGACGGTAGAGGGTGTGGATCTGCTCATCAGTGAGGTTGAACGGATGTGCTCGGAGGCGTGGTATTGCGGGCTGCCTGCGTGGTGGTAGTGGCTGTGCTGGTGGGCCTTGCTGGCCCTGCCTTGGCCTCCTCCTCCTCCTCCTGCGTCTCCTCCGTGCGGCTGGTTGTAGTTGGTGTTCGTCTTCTTCTTGGAGTCGGAGCACTTGCAGTGCTATCAGGTCCCCCAGGGCCAACATCGCGAGTCCTGCCGGTAGCATTTCGGTGTGGTTGTGGGAGGAGACTGGCTGTGCAATTTATGTGTTTTCAGGCTGTATGGCCTCCACCTGTGGTGATTGATTCCACCTGTGCAAACTGCTCTCCCCTTTGGCCGAGCACGTCCCGCGCACAACGCTGCAATTCGGGGAATTGTATCTTGCTATTGCAATCATGTATTTGTACCCGATGGCCGTGTAAGATTGGTTGATATGTTCATTCTGCTGTGGTCCCATTGTTTCCCATACTATCTGTGCAGTCGCGAACAGACTTGTGAAGGGTCAGTGGAACGTAGTACTCGAGTAACGGTGGGCCCTCATGCATCACTGTACCGAGTTGCAACGACGGGCGGGGCGTCCCATTTGTGGGTGAAGGCAGTTGCCATTTTCACACACAGCCGCACTCGATGGAATAATTAGTGATTTCAAACGGCCACAGATGCCTTTTCGACGTGATGTTGCAAATGAGGAATTCGAAGGGCGGCGCTTTCGGTTTCCAGCTAGCGGCGAGGAGATGCCCACAGGTCTGACTGCAAATATAACGTTCTATTGTTCTATGTCCTTGAGACAGGGCCCATGGCGAGGGAGCAATGATTGATATGAATAGTTTGGGATGCGCAATAGCTACGTGGGCGATGAGGCCGTCCGTTCCCAAATACATGTTACTTCACAACACTGGAATTACGGGCTGGGGCACTGTGGATTTAGCAGGCTGCATTACGCACAGACTCAATGGATGTTTCTAATGTTATGTGAGTAATTATTCAGGCGTTTTGATCCCGGGATGAGGGAATGATGAATGGATGCATGGGCAGGTGATTTGATACAGAGTTTGCCATGTACAGGGCTTCTTGGGATCTATCCGCCTCCCCTACGCTATGTGATGCAGGGCTGCCATAGTGGGACCATCGTCTATCTGGCCTTGTTGAGCCCTCCCTGTCTCGAGGCGCCCTCAGACACTTGTGTCCATGCACGTTAACATTCCCATCTGATGGAATCTGTTTTGACAGACGCATGCACAGGTACACTCGTTTGTGATGGTGTTTGCACCTCGATATAGATGGTTATGAGTCGCAAGTGGTTTTGGGGTGGTGATGGTCCTTTGGAGTGGGCTAGCATGCATATGGCTGTGGATTTCATGTGATCATTGAAGTGAGTTGTTCGAATGTAGTTCTGATGGCCATTCTGTTCTTTTTCTTTTCTTTTGGTTGACAGGTATCTCCTCCCCTTTTGCCACTGCCATCTGTATGCCACTCCTGCAGATGGATTTTACTCCCGACACCTGCTGCTTCGTGTTAATCAGTGGAGCAGCATTACGATCTTATGGGACGATCGCCAATGGGCCACATGCCCTTACGCAGTACTGGTGGCTCGGAGCAACATTTCGGCCTTTCAGCTGGACTAGTGCCTCCCCATTGGGACGGCCCTGCGGTTCTGTGCGCTTCCATGTTGCCTTTTCGTACGTGAATGTGGCTCTGTGTACCATGGGGGAACAGGGCGACACACAGGTAGTGGCTGGTCATTTCTTGCGGAAGCAGCCCACAATGGTGATTAGTGTTTTGGAGTTCATGGCCTGATGGCTGTATGGCCTTGGTGACTTTGATGTGCATAAAATTTCTATTCTGATTTGGCCCGTGTAGCGTTTTTCTTTGCAAGTGATGTGGCATATGCCTATTTGGGGGGCGATGTTTTGTGAGGAGATCTGCATTGGGTTCCAGCTTCGGGGTTTAGTTGCGTGGTACTGTGCTGGGCGCGTTTGCCTACGAAGCCCAGTGAGGTCAGGGATGGGGGCTGCCAATATGACTGTTTGAATGTTGTCATGCTCAGGGGCGGGGGATTGGGTTTTGTGTAACAGATGCCGGTCAGCCAGGTGGACTGGTGGAATGATGTGATTTTCGGAATATTGCTGGTCACAGGTGCCTGTGTTTGCGTGCGTTTCTTGGTGGGGGACTGTGGTCATGTCCATTGGGATGGCTTCTGTATTCGTGCCATCTGTGCCCTGCAGCTCCCATTGGCCCCTGTTGTGTTTCTTTTGTTCGTTGCCATGCATGGGTGACTTGTACATTTCAATGGTTGCATTGTGGCTTCATTGCACCTACGGGGAGTTGTACTTTGTGGGCAGGGAGCGGTGTACAGGCACTCAGTGGGGCCGTTTACGGTTGATTCGCGATGCCGTACTTCTCGCCATGGCGGAATGGTACATTACGCCATGCCTGATGGCGTTAGGTGCATGTCCGCTAGGGTCGGAATTGGCGTACCCTTGCGCCATGGTGGTGTTTGCGGTTTGGCATGGCGCGCGCGCGCGTGCTTGGTGCAGTTAGCGTTGGCGTTCACTACGGTGTCGCTAATGGCTCCGTACTTTGCGGTGACGGGTCATAGTCGCACCGAGCGCTATTCGATGGCGGTATTGCATTTCCGCCATCGTTTTTCGATTTCCGCAAGGGTCGTAATGAGGGCCAGTGACTTTCTGCCCTAACTCTACTTCCTGTTTCCGTCTCCCTGTGTGTACTTTGGCTGGTGCCTGCTCTTTTTGTCCCCCCTTTCTTCCCTGCCTCAGGACCAGCTAAAAGCTTGCCCACTTTTTCCACCAAATCTCCAAAATTCGAATCCGATTCCGCTCCCTTCTCCATGTCAGTCTCGAGAACTCCCTCTTTGTCGAATTCCTTGCCTGACATTCTTTCTCATACGCTCGTAATTTTTGTGTCTGGCTAGACAGTGCGTTAGCTCTCTGCACAAAGCTTGCATGTGCCATGCTATAAGGAGCATGTTGCCAATTAGGTGCTCTTTTTATTTATTGGTTATTTATAATGCATCTATACACGAGTACTTTGAGGCGCATCTCTAAGTGCATCATTGTTAAGGCTGTGTTATAGAAGCAGTCCTTTTGTAGAAGACAGGTCACTCTGTAAGTTGGAGGGTAAAGGGGCTGTAGAATGTGGCATGCAAAGTTCCCTTTTTCTACCCTCCCTAGTAGCTTGATATTTTCTGCCCATGCAATGCATTCATGTTTGTTATTCCTAATTTATATAGCGGGAATGATGCTCCATGCTGCTGGCTCTGTTATAGCATCAGCCATTTTGTAGACGGTAGGGCTCCTGTGCAAGTTGGGGGAGAGTTGTTGATTGTTGCCCCTGAGAGAAATATAATTTTCTTGACGACAATATTTTTCTAATAGTGCTCAGTGTTTATATTTATGAATTGTAGTAGGTTTGGAGTTTTTGGAAACGTACATCCGTTGCTACCAAAATGGCTGCCAATGTTTTTTCTTAAGATGGCTTTACATGTCAGCATTGTGAAGTCATACTATGAATCCCGCTTTGCTTTCACCTGCTTTGCTTGTTTTGGGGCCCCTCAGATCCCGATTAACTGACTTGAAATGCATATATTTAATTATCTGAATGTTGTTTGCCAATGGGAATTTAATAATTACATACATTTGTGTGAATGTTTAAATATATTTTAATTATTTAGCATCCTCGTAAAATACAAGCATTATTGTTGATTTTCCTGTTTTATTTGTGACCAAGCTGTGTTCAGTCAGCTTACATTGCTCTGCATGGTGAGAAATGCTCTGATTACTTACCAGTTATCTTCATTAATTCTAGTCTTAATCTTCCTCGTCTGAGTACTTACGTGAGAGGTGAGACCCCACCTCCAAAAGGAACCCTTTTTTAATTTGTACTCCTCTCTCTTTCGCCATGGCTCTTCCCTACGTAGCATAATACAACTATGACCGGCTTCTCACCATTTACTTCCCGCTATCCTAGGATGCCCATTCACTGATTACCAGTTTGGAGGACGAGAAGGGCAGTGTGTATTGGAATGAGGAAGAGTAGGACTAGGAGTTATAAAGATTACTGGTAAGTAATCAGAGCATTACCTCCACATCCCTCTTCATCGTCCCAGTACTTACTTGTGAGGCATTCTCAAGCTAGGTAATGAAGGTGTTACGACTGGCATAGGTAGCAGCCCTGCAAATGGCCTTGATGTAAACCTCCCTCACCTCAGCCTATGAAGGAGCCATATCCCTGGTAGAATGACCCTGCAGCCCTGAAAGAGTAGGGGCACAGGCTGCCTGATATGCTAGGGGGATTGAATCGGGCAGCCATCGACTGACCTTAGGGACAGTTGCCTTTATCCAAGGAGGTGGACCACCGGAGGTAACACAAAGGGGCAGCATTCCCTGAAAGGCTTGCTCCTCTGTAGATATGTAAGGACAGACCTCCTGACATCCAAGGTACCCCACAGCTCTTCCTAAGGGGAAGAAGGTTTGGGGAAAATGGCAGGTAGGACAATTTCTTGGGAATAGTGGAATTTGGAGACCACTTTGGGGAAGAAAGAGGTGTGACATCGGAGGAACCGTGCTTCCTGTGTACAGATTAAATACAGGGTCTCTATGGACAGGGTACATATCTCCCCCAGCCACCTGGCCAATGTGCTGGCTATCAGGAAAATTGTTTTATATGTGAGGAACGCCAGCTGAACCTCCCCCATGTGTTCAAAAGGAGGAGCTTTTGTGCGGGCCAAGAAAAGATCCCATGGAGGGAGCCCAGACACAGCTGTGGGTCTGGACAGGGAGGCACTCTTTGGGAGTGTAGCCACCATATCAAGAACCTCTGAGTGGCATCCCAGGGAACCGGAAGGAGCGGATAGCTGCCACTGTGCTCATACAGTAAACATGGACAACTCAAAGCTAAACTCTTCTTGCAGGAACAGAAGGATACTAGTGCCAGGTCCCAAGAAGGGAGAGGTGGACCTAGTCTGGTACTGGCATCACATTTTCTCCAATGCCTTCTGTAGGATTTTAGCATGGAGGGTCTTCAGCCATGTTGGATGGAAACAGCACTTCCTTTACAACCCCACCCTGCTGTAACCATGCCCTCACAATTTACAGACCCCCCCAGGTGATGTTTTTCGGGACTAGGGGACCTTGTGGAAGATTCAGGGAGAGAGAGGATGGAGGGAGAGCTACCATTGGAGCGACTACCAGGGCTAGAAGGAGGGGAGTCCCTGATCTTAAGAAGCACCTTTGGAATCAGATTAATTGTAGGGAAGGCATGAAGGAAGCCCCTAGGCCGTCAGATGGACATCAAATCCACCCCCATGCACCCTGAGACAGAAATCAGGATCTAAACCCACCTTAGCGAAGTGGGGAGAGACAAAAACATCCAATATTGGGTATCCCAGGTCGTGGCAGGCCAACTGGAAAACCTCTGGTGCCAGTTCCCACTCGTCCTGTCCCCTAATTTATATGGCTGATAGACTCAGGAGGTTTGAATCGGCCCAGACCCCTATGTCCCTGGCTAATCTGCCCAGGGATGTGGATCAAAGACCCTTTTGCCTGTTCACATAAGAGTCTGTGGTTGTGTTGTCCAACTGAAGAAAAACAAACTTCTCCTTGAGCAGGGAGGCAAAGGCAGGCAGGCCTCTGGCCAACGCTGCCATTTCCCTCAGTAGTCCACAATCCCTGCTGGGTGTGCCCCAGTACCACCGTCGCCACCCTTTCCGATTCACATCTGTGGTAACAATTGTCATGGGATGGAGACAGGGAGAAACCCTTCAGAAAGTTGGTTATGTGCGACCATAACAAAACAGGTGATGGCTGGAAGGTTTAGCGCTAATCTTAACCTCTGGCATTGCTCTGGGCAAATCCCCAGACCATCGCTGTTTGCATGCAGAGCATTTACAAAAGGGGGAAAGACGACATGCAAATCAGGCTTGGTCCCACCCCAAAAAGGACAGACCAGCCTGAACCGCTTGGTCACATCCCTTCTGCATAAGACCACAAGCATCCCAGACATGTTCCAACCTTGTTGTGCCTCATCAGTGAGGAGTAGCTTGGGTCCCCAGGCCCAGCAGGCATGGGACACGTCTGGTCATACCCGTCCCATTCTGGGTGACTATAACAAAACAAGAGAGGGTATGGCTGGAAGGTTTAGAATAAATCCTAGTCTCTGGGCAACCCTCCAGACCATTGCTCTTCACCTGCCAAGCTATTACAGAAGGGGAAAAACCACATGCAAATCTGGCTTGATCCCACCCCAAAAGGGGCATTCCAGCTCGACTGCTTAGTCAAATCCCTTCTGCACGGGACCACAAGCATACCCCAGACATGTCAGCCTTGTTCAGCCTCGTCAGTGAGGAGTAGCTTGTCCCTCTAGGCCCAGAAGGCACAGGACCCATATCTGGACATACCAGTCCCACTTGAGGTGACTATACCAAAACAAAAAGCTGATGGTTGGAAGGTTTAGAATTAATCTTAACCTCTGGCATTGCTCTGGGCAACCCTCCAAACCATCATTATTCATCTGCCAAGCCATTACAAAAGGGGAAGACCACATGCAAATCAGTCTTTGTACCACCCCAAAAGGGGCAGTCTGGGTATGTGTAACCACCAATGCAGGTGCCGACTGAGAGATGGTGGGACTAGAATATGGGCATTGAAGTCCATTTACCCTCTGTCTAGAACCTGTGGAGGTGGAGCAGGAGAGGCCATAGGTGAAGTCATGCCCATGCTACCAGTAACACACAAGAAGCCATGTGTCCCAGAACCTGTATAAAATCCCTCAATGAGACTCGAGTGGGGGCAAGCAGTTGGCAGAGGGCTGAGTGAAGCCTGTGTGCCCTGACATCCAAAAGCAGGCTCCTATAAACTGCAAGTCCTGAGTTGGTTGAAGCCTGGCTTTTGATATGTTGAGGATGAAACCCATGTCCTTGAGAAGCGTGCAGGTCGTTTTCACATGTTTCACCAGTAGCTTCCAGGAGGGTGCCTTGAGGAACCAATTGTCTAGGTAGGGAAACATCTGGATCCCATGTAGATAAAGAGCTGCCATGGCTGGCCCCATGACTTCTGTAAACACCCTTGGTGTAGATTGTTTTCCAAAGGGAAGGACCCTGAACTGAAAATGCTCTCCCTCACCAGAAACATCAGGAACTGCTGGTGGAGTCCCCAGATCGTAATGTGGAAATATGCGTCCTGAAGGTCCAGTGAGGCAAGAATGTCCTTCTTCTGAACCAGAGGAATTATCCTTTGAAGGTATTCCCTTTTGAAATGCCTCGTGACCACCTGGAGATTAAGTTATTTCAGATCCATAATAAGGCAGAATTTCCTTGAGGGTTTGGGGACCAGGAAGATGATAGAGTAAACTCCCTTCCCCTTTAACCGACTAGGCACCCTCTAGATGACCTTCCTGGTCTGTATCTCCTGAATGGCCAGGCGCCTTGGGGTCCTCTTGGCTTGCCTTCTGGGGAGCGGTGTGGCAACTGGACCCGACAGATGTGGGAAAGATGAGAATTTCAACCTGTAGGCCTAGTGAATCAAATTGTTCACCCAGAGGTCCCCAGAAAGCCGGTTCCATTGGATCCAGAATTTCTGGAGATCACCCCCTTCTGGCGTGGCATCAGGACTTCTGTTGTTTGATAGGAGAAGATCTTCTTCTCTGTCTATGGCAGGGTTTTGTGTCCTGTTCTCCTTGTGAGCATCACCTCACGAGGGCGGTTTCTCCTTCTCTTTGTCTAGAGTGATTCGACCTGGAACATTGGCGGGTCTCCTGTCTTGACTGCAACTCTCTATCCATTCGGGCACTTCAGCGTAGGTTTGTCAGGTGCAAGGACATGTTCCATCGGTTGCCTCTGGCGCACCTTCAGCAGTTCATCGACAAACAGAGGAATCGCCCGGTGAGTTCTTTGCTTTTTAGGGCTGGGTGATTCCTTCCGGGGGTTGTGCAGTGCTGAGAGGAGCCTCAACAGCTCTAACCTCAGGAGGGCCCGCCCTGAGGTATCCCAAAATGGATCTAATCTGGATACTGGAGTCACCTCTGAAGATCCCCTTCAGAGGGTTAAGCATAACAGGTTCACACCCAAGGTCTCCGTCCAGGGGCTGAAAATACTGGGGTCTTTTGGAGGTTCTCCACTCAGGGGCTAAACATACTAGGGTCGCCCCTGAGGTTCCCGGACTGAGGCTTAAAAAAACTGGATTTTTCCTGAGGTTCCCTGGAAAGGAGCTAAAAGTACTGGGGTAATTCCCAAGGATCCCCAAATAGTGGCTAAAAAGAAAACGAGCAGGACTGAGCATCCCCATTATGGGGGACTTGATACCGGGGGCCAGCCTGAGGTTCCCTTCAACGGAGCTAAACTCCATACCAGTTATGCTGAGGAAAATTAAGAAGTCGAGCAAAAGTGCAAAGTCTTCAAATAACGGCTCTGCCAAGGTTCCCTCACAGAGGGCTAAAATCGATTCCAAGGCTCCTAAAAATCCTGTCCCAACGATGGCTTTAGATAGGTCTGTGATGCAGATTTCTTCAGAGTGTCACAAAACGGCAGCTCAGCCTGCACTGTCAGAGGCGTCCATTTTGTCGGGCCCGTCCAAATCTGCCAGCACAATAAGTTCATCAGGAGGACTCAGGATAGTGACTGGGCCTCAATTTTAATTGTCAAAACTGGATAACAGAAATCCTTTTTTGCCCAGCAATCGACTGGAGTACGAGATTCCCTCTTCCTCCAAGCGTGTCGCTTCCTCCAACATCGGCATTATGTTGATCCAGTCAGCGGTGGGTTGTCTTGGCAGCCAATTTCAGTTGTAGAGGTACTGCCAGTTGGATCGGCCTCTACACACACCCCTCCTTAGGGTCGTTCCCAGAGGATGCGTTCTTTTGCAATTTTCAGGCCCTCATGCATTCGGACCCAATGAAGGTGTATTTTAGGGATCTCTTCAAGGATTTGTGCACTAAGCCTCTCGAGCCTCAACCCGCTCCTCCACTGCCTCAAAAGGCTCCCGAATTGCCTCCTCAGCTTCCAGCAGGGCCTCCTCCTCCTCCCTCCAGTGCCTACCCTTCCTTCAGTGCAGCCAACTCCTGTTGTGCAGTATCCAGAACCAAGAGTGTCCGATCTGCCACGCATTTAAGAACAGTCTTCAGTTTCCGCCAAAAACCACGATGGGGAGATGAGCGAAGACAATAAGGACCCACCCTTTTCTGTCGGGGCGTTCCATGACAGAGTGCTGGATTTGATGGCATTGTTAGAAAATCTAGCTCCGGAAACCTCGGTTTTGCAGGAGGGAGCTCTATCAGGGCCATGATGTTGAAATCACAGGAGCGCTCAGGTCTTTTTCTGCAAAAGGATGTGCTGGCAGATGCCGTAAAATTAGGGAAAAACCCAATATGAGGCATCACATTAACAGGAAAATTAATGCTTGTTACAAACTCCAGTCATCTGAAGACATTCCTTTGGTATCCTGTCCGCTTCCTTCAGCTACAGTAGTAGCAGCGGCTAAGCTTCAGTCTAAGTCTTCTTTCTCTTCTTCCACTGCCGCGTCGCCAGTATTGTCTATAGAAGGCAAGATCCTTGATAGTATTAGAAATAAAGTTTTTGCCAATGCAGGGCATCAGCAACGTCAGGCAAACACGGAGGTGGCACTTGTGGCAGCTAACCTCAAATTATGGAGGGAATTGTCTGAATTTCAGGACTGTATTCTTCAGGACAAACAAGAGGACTTCAAAGAAGGTCTTTCTGATGCCCGGGTGTTGGCTCAGGACCTGTTGGAGGCAGCGGCGCATCATGTGGATACTTCAGCTCAGGGCCTCATGATTGGGGTTGATCTTTCCTGCCAGGCGTGGCTTCGTTCTACCAAATTTGCAAGGGAGGTTCAAGAAAATGTTCTTTCCCTTCCCTTCGAGGGCAAATAACTTTTCCATTCCTCCACAGATGAGGAGCTAAATAAAACAAAAGCTAGTATGCTAAAAGTAAGCCTTTGACCATTTTAGCAAAACCTGCTCCTTCCAAACTGTCCTATCCTCAGAAATCAGACTCCAGATCAAGGTCTTTTTTTGGGGTTTCAGAGGGTTTTAGGTCTGAAAATCCCTCCAACCAGATTGTTCTTCAGTGGGCCTCGACACACCAACAGAGACAAGGTGGACGGTATTTCTCCTGGTCCTCAGTCTCCTCTTCTGCTACAGGTGCCCTTGCCACCGATAAGTCTGCAAAATGATGTTTCTCATCGGTCCCACGAGTCTCTGGTGGGAGGACGGATTTAATCTCATCTGGAGGCATGGAGGACCATTACTGATGACCAGTGGGTTTTGGCCGTCGCCTGTGCGTACTTTCAGCTACCTCTTCTAGATACCCCACCTTCTCATCCTCATTTGCAACAGACAGGGTCTCCGTGTCTCTGGGCCGAGGTACAGAAGCTCCTGGACTTCATAGCGTTGGAGTGTGTCCCTCCATCGGAACAAGGGGAGGGGTTTTATTCCTGTATGTTCACAGTGCCCACACCCAACCAGGCTGGCCTGCTCACTATTCTAGACCTATCCAATTTCAACCTGTCCCTTCCTCAAGAGAAATCCAAGATGGTCACTCCCAACCAGATCCGATCCGACCTCTTAAAGGACGATTGGCTCTGCATGTTGTTACATACATATTCAATATGGCCTCAACACAGCGAATTCCTTTGTTTCTCAGTAGGAACTGAACATTTTCAGTATCGAGTGCTTCCCTTTGGTCTCAGCTCAGCCAGACAGGTTTTTACAAAAATGATGGCAGTGATTGCAGCATTTCTCAGGCTCCACAGAGTGATGTGTATCCATATTTGGACAACTGGTTACTTCGGAGTCGCTGTCTGCAGACTTTAGTGAAAAATCTTCAATTCCTTCTCCAACTTCTGTTACAACTTGGACTCCCTCTTGGTGAACTGGCAAAAGTCGTCGATGACTGTTTCTCAGGACCTGATTTTCTTAGGTTTTCGGTGGGATACCATCAAAGACAAGATTTTTCTGACCATGGACAGGATTACAGATTTGTCAGTCATGTGCCGCCTGTTTCTCAATTCATCCCAGAGGTCAGCTTGGTGGTTTCAAAGGCTTCTAGGCCTGATGGCCACATGTATTCTGGCCCTTCCTGTGGCGTTTTTCAAAATGAGATGCACGCAACTGGTGCTAAGGAGGAACTGGTCTCAAGCTTCAGACCCAGACTCCTGAATGATTCCAATCCCCTTCATTATGGCTACAGATCTCAAGTGGTGGTCGAACCCCAACAACCTCTTGGTGGGAGCCTCTTTTTAGGAACCCTCACCGCAAGTCAAAATAATGACAGACCCCTCCCTTCTGCGCTGGGGTGCTACATTGGATCTCCTGGAGGTTTTTGATATATGGCCATCCCAGGACAGGATGTCTCATATCAATCTGGCGTTGAAAGCTTTTTGGCCTTCCATCTTCAGCAAGGTAGTGGGATGTTGAACAGAGAATTCCGTGACTATGTTCTATGTGAACAAACAGGGAGGCACCAGGGCTCTGCCACTTGTAGACCTAGCCATTCAAATTTGGGAATGGGTGGTGCAGAACGATGTCTGGCTGTAGGCAGTACACATTCCAGGGCAGTACAATATTGCAGCAGATTTTCTCAGTGGTCTGTCTGTGGAAAACCATGAGTAGGAGATGAACAAGAGGGTTCTTCTCCACCTGTTTTTGCAGTGGGGCCCTCCCAGAGTAGAGCTGTTTGCGACATCAGCCAACAAGAATCTTACGCACTGTGCTTCCAGGGAGGGACTCAGTACTCTTTTCTTGGGGGATGTTCTTGAGATGTCATGGGATGATAGGTGAGTGTATGCCTTCCTTCCGCTGCCCCCTAATTCATCGGAAGCTCTTGAAACTCAGGAGTGACAGCAATTGCTCTCTACTATTAATAGCTCCTTCGTGGCCAGCCAGGTTCCGGTTCTCGGAACTTCAACATCTGTCAATACGAAATCCGATCAGGTTTGACGCAGATTTCCAATCTTCTGCACCAGAACAGTCAACAGGTGTGGCATCCCTCCCCACAATACTTCAAGTTAGCGGCATGGTTCCTTAGTCCAAATCACTAGTGCAGTTTAGTCTCTCAGAAGACAATGGGCCTCATTACGACCCTGGTGGTAGCCGTGCCGGTAAAAACGGCACGGCTGCCACCAGGGTCGTTTTTTTCCCACCGCCTGGCAATGGGGAATTACCGGGGCATTACAACCCTGGCAGTCCCGGTAATTCCCCATAGCCAGGCGCTGGGAAAAATGACTCCCCATTCCCATTCCAGTCCCATATGACTAATGGGAATGGGGAGGACAGATGCACCAGCACTGTTACCCACAGTGCCGGTGCAGACATCAAGGTCTGCGAGCGTGTGGTTTTCCACCCGCCAGGTCAGACCTGGCAGGCGGAAAGGCACCCGCTCACAGAACTCGGAGTATGCCGGTAACAACGGTGCCAGTAGCTTATCAGCACCGTTGTTACTGGACTGGCATACTCATAATGAGGCCCTACATGTGTATAAGTCAGGCGGCGCGTAAGCCTTCAACACAAGCTCAATATAAAAGCGAATGGCTTTGATTCTGTCACTGGTGCCTTGACAAACAAATTGGCCTTCATCAAGCTTCTATTGACTCTGTCCTGTCGTTCATATTAGATCTGGCGGCCACGGGCCTCCACATTATGTCGTGCAGAATTTATTTGTCTGCCATTGGGCTTTTTTTTAGCACAGATTCTTGTTCTTTCACCGTGATTAATCCAGTCATAAAGAGACATTTTGCTGGGCTTCTTCACCTTTTCCATCCGGTCATTCCACCTCACCCTAAACGGGATCTTAACGTTGTCCTCACCGCTCTCTGTCACAAACCTTTGAGCCACTGGCAACCACAGAGCTCAAGTTCCTTACCTGGAAGGTGGCTTTCTTAATAGCTGTCACATCGGCCAGAAGAATAAGTGAATTACAAGCCCTTTCTTTTGAGCATCCTTTTTTGGCATTTCATAAGGATAACGTGGTGCTCTGCAAACATCCTTCTTTCCTTCCACGGATTGTTTCCGATTGTCACATTAACCAGTGGATTTTCTTGTCGGTTTTCTTTCTGGACCCGGCTATGGACGCAGAAAGAATCCTCCATAATTTAGATGTCTGGAGGGCACTGACGTTTTACCTACAAATAACAAACGACTTCAGAGGCTCTTCTCACATTTTTGTTACCTTTGGGAATCCTAAAGGAACTCCATCTTCCAAAGCTTCCACTTCTCGCTGGATTGCTTTGTGTATTTCCTGAAGCTTATTCAGAACGAGTCTTCAAGCTCCAAAGTGCATCCACACACAAATGGTGCGAGGGAAAGCTGCAGCTGTTGCATTCCAAAAATATGTTCCATGAGAGACCATTGCCAAGGCGGCCATAGTGGCATCACCTTCGGCTTTTTGTAAGCACTATTGTCTTGATCTCCGTCCCTGGCTGATGCCCACTTAAGGCAGGCAGTGCTTAAAAACCTTTTTCTGTAAGGGAATTTCCATCCACCCGTTTGATAAGTCAGTGCTTTGGATTCTCCCAAATGTATGGAGGCAAGAGGACGGGATGTTGGAGTATAACAAATGTACTCACCGTAGTGACTATCTGCCTCCAAGTCCATAGTCCCCTTTCCTTCATTGGCCCGCCCGCCTTCCCGTCTAAAAAATGTCTTCTCTTTGCTAAATTGTCCTTCCACTTTGGCGATAGAAAAGGACTGAAGGGTGATACGATGGGCGGGGTTTCGTAAGCGGGGCTACAGCCACGTGCAGTGGCTCCACATAAAAATAAAAGAAGGACAATGATATTTTTGATGCTTCAAAAAGTGCTTCGGTCACGTCGCAAAGGACGGAATTTCCCAAAAGTATGGAGGAAAGGGGAGTATGAACTAGGAGTAAGATAGTCACTACGGTGAGTAACTTTGGTAACTGCTGTCTTCAAGGCACCATCCGCCTTTTTGTCCCTGGGGTCCTTGATTGCCTCCACAGGTGCCAATGCTGGGGACTATTTCATCAACCTGTATGTTCTATGGCATCGCTCTGTCTTCACCACTCAGGGGGTCCATCTTTGGCGGAAACTGGGAATTGCAATTTTGTCGGGTTCTTTCCAATCATGCCAAATTTACTCCTCTATTTCAATGAGGAGGAGAGACCCGTCTATAAGGTACTTAAACTGTCATGGAGGCGCTCTAGTTGCCCCAGGAACAGGCAGTGTGGGTTCGGAGTCCGGGAACGCCATTTAGTGTGACTTGCATCAACACATTAGTTACACCTTCCTTATCCAGATACTCCCCCTTAAGAGTATCTCTGAAGGAGCCCGCAGGGGGTGATGAGGAGAACTCCAAGGGAGCAGAATAGGGGAGCGTCTGTGCTTGCTCTGTCTGCTTAGACAATCTTCCCTGTAAGATTTCCTGAAGACCTCCATCATGTGGTCCTCTGAAATCTGTCTTTGTTTTTGTTTGCATGACCTGTCAGATAAGCTGGAGGAAGAATCGGAGGACCTGCACTTCAGGTGGTGCTTCTTCGCCGAGTGTGTCCACATTTTTAACAGCGGTAGTCATCAGGGAGAGAGAAGGAACCAGTCCTATCACTCCCTGCTGACCTAAATAATGCCTCAGTGCAGGCCCTGGCTGGTGGTACGCATGTTGCCTAGCAGCTAATGCCTCTGCCCGCATGAGCCTTCTTGCGTCCGTTGCCCAGCAACACCCACCGTCAATCCCAGAGGAGCCGCAGACCTATTGCCACGCAGCTCCAGCTTATCTGGGCCCTGGCTACAGACACTGGGCTCTAGCAGGGCTTGGATCTCCACTGGAAGCAATGCTCAACAGGCACCCCATCTGCTCTGCACGGGCGCGGGGAGTGGCAACATTTGGTCACCCACGCAACTGGGAGGCCTCACCTTAGCAGGAACTCCAGGAGCAAAAGCTCTGGGAAGGAACGTCCCAACTCGCCCCCCAACCCCCCCCACCACCCCTTCTAGGGCTCCCGGGATTGTTGCTCCTCTGGCCCTGCCAACAGGGGATCATACATGAAGTGTCCCTGACGAAGGCAAGAAGAAAAAAACGAATGAGTGTCGGGTCAGGGTCGTATTATGCGCTGAAGGGAGGAGGTGGGGTGAAAGAGAGAAGAGTAAAAATAAAATAAGGGTTCCTGAGGCAGGTGGGGTGCCACCTCACAAGTAATTACTGGGACAAGGAAGAGGGACGTGGAGGTAATGCTCCCATTTCACATGGCCGCAATGTTTTTGTGTGCTTTAAGCTCAGTGGACAGGAAGCATGATGGAGCTCTCTTGCCTGGCCGTTGAGGACAGCTAAGATTTGTGTTTTTTATTAGTGTAGGCTGCTTTCTGTACTAAAGATTGTCTTAAAGATTATCATAATCTGGCCTGGTCCAGCCAGCATGGCAACCCATAATAGGAACAGTAGAATAATCCCCCGGAAGAGCTCTTTGCGTCCATGACTTTTGGGGTGCTCTGTAGAAATGCTGCCGCCCCACTGGATGTGGTGAAAGCATTGACTAAAGAAGGCACTTGCACTGAAAGGGGCGTTATCCAAAGACCTTGTCCCTGCCATAGCTGCCAAGTTTCCCAGTTCCATGCGTGATACCTCAAGCCTATCTTGATTTTTCTCATTTCGTGCTGAGACTTAAAATTGCGCGTTTCCCTTTGTAAGTATGTGCCTACACGTCTCAGCATGCAATGGGGAAAAAATGGACTGCCTCGAGTTGGCACGCAAAGGAACTCAAAACTTTAGCAGCTATGCCCTGCTTTGCAGGTAGCTAGAAGTCGAGGCGCTATGGAAAGGAAGACCCCAAAGTTTACCATAAGAACATCAAGCTCCCTACCTGTGCATCTTCATGCATAGTGCATGTAAATGATATCATGAGCTAGTGCACTTCCTGGCCTGTCACAAGTACAACGGTATGCCAATGCTTGCTGCTTGTCATCTGTAAGTTCCAATTCGTGCCCATCACAGGTGCCCACTCAAGCATAGCACAAGTGCATTCAATTGCAAATAAAGTGCAGCTCTCTTATTGTTCACAAGTGAATGCAATAACAATAGGCACAATGACCCTTCCATTTAACTGGTCTTCCGACCATAATTCTGCCATATGGTTGACCCCTTGCATTGGCTTTTCAGACCACAGATCTTAAAGCTGGGACAATCCAGTCTTTAAAATATCTTGTCTAAATGCCGAGCACATTCATTAAATACTTGTTTGCCTATTGCAAACAAACAGATTCACAGGTATGCATAGCTTCCTGCCCATAAAAAAAGTAATTAAATAGCTCTAGCCATAACAAGTACAGCAATCTAATTGTTAACCTTATGTCACAAAAAGGGAAATTGCCTCTTACCTTAAGCGCCCCTTGTCCCTAAAACAGGTGCAGAAAAGCACACAGCAAGCACTGGCAAATCCAACAGTTTTGGCTTTTGTTTTGGCATGTTATAGGCAATGTCCAGGACCTTTCATAGTGGATTACTTGGCAATAAGTTGGCAACAGCTTCTAAATGGTTTGAGTCCCTGGGTTTATGATGTTGGTGCTTGGCAAATCCTTATCTAGAACCTATGCACAAGCCAAAACTGTTGGCTTTACCAATGCTTGTTCTTAATGAGGTCTTTAGTGCACGGAACAAATGCAAAAACAAACACTTTGCTTATAGAAACACTTGTGTACAGGTGCGTTATAAATGCCATCTCATATCATATATCATATCATATGAATAAAGTTGCTTACTACTGAAGCCAAAGAAAGCAGTGTGGGTCATACAGGCCCCTATGCTTGATCAACTCAGATGTGAAAATATTTGACAAGGTCATATCCACCAGAATAGTGCCTTAAATGTGCTATATAATTCATCCCGATCAATCAGGCTTCATACCCGGACGTTCCACAGCACTTAATGTGCGGCACCTATTTAATATCCTTGCTCAGATAGACACTAATGTGCTGGCAGTAGCAGCTGCACCATATATCCAAAAGGCAGGGGGCAAGTCCTAAAAAAAGAAGTGGGGGGACTTATAAGCATAGCCAACGGGAAGTGACCCCACCGGAAGTAACCTCACCGGAAGTAACATCAGTTGCACTGTGTGCTTGTAACAGGCTACTGCACACATAGCTGGCGCGCCTTACGAATATCTGCACAGATTATGCCCAGACATTTACTGGTATTCGTCTAAGTGTTTTTTAGGGGACACTTGCAAGTCTTGCTGAGACCTGCATGGTGTATAGGGCACCTCGGTCACCCACAAAGACGTGAAAACAAATCCCTGCCTGGCCCAGGGAGGCACACACAACATGTCACATGTGGATGCCCATGCTTTTGTGTCTGTTGTAACTAATTATTATACCGCAGTCTTATGTACGAGCGCGATACAAATATGTACTTGTGTACGAGCGCGATACAAATAAAATATCATGTCATACCATATGGTAAGTCTTCTGTACTAAGACCCAAGTGTTTATTCTTCAAAATTACCATGGTCAGAAGTTGAAGTGGCCAGGAATTAGACATTAGATGACCTCCACTCATTTCTAATGCACAACTAATCCACAACCATTTAATTACAAGCATTACAGTTCGACCATTTCTTTTTCTTATTTTGCTTAATTTAGTGGTTCTGCATCAAAACATTAAGGTGGCTCGATAATGGGCTGCTGCAGGGAGAGCTTTGTGGTGTTAATGCAGGCCTCTCTCCTTGTCTGCCCTGGGAGCTTAGCTTTCTTGTTTTGTGTTCAGCTAGTTCACTTGCTAAATCTCAGAAATGTTAGCCCATTGTGCTCGCATGGCTAGGAGTGGAGAGCAGAGGGAAAACCAGGAGCCCTCTATGAGTATTTCTTTGACCTTCTCAGCTGTGTTTCTATTCTCTGCAAATGTATATGTATTTTTCATCAAAGACCCTACTAAGAATCCATTCTGCATTTTGAATGAGAGTTGGATCCACCAAGCAACACCCTGTGTTATATAAAACCCCAAATGGCCCCGTTTTCGAATGCCTTATTTTTAAGGCCTGCTATTTTGTTAGTGGAGACCAGAGTCCGAGAAAGGACAGGAGTCAAAATAATCCCGATTTGAAATGTGAAGAGAAGGCACTTTGGATCGCTAATATTTATACCGTAGAATCCCTGCTATATGGCACTCAATGTGTAATATTGGGCCACTTTGAAAATGATTTCAATGGCCTCTTTTGCTTCCCAGTCCACCCCTGGGCAGAACCCCAATTTATTAAAATGGACAAAAATCGTAATTCAAGAATTGAGCTTGCTAAACGGCTGGAATAATTTATCATCGAAAACGAGAACTATGCTCTCTCGAAAAGTTTCAAAAGCAAAAAAAGAAAAAAGAATTCTGTTATTTATCTTTTTTTTTAAAACTTTTATTTTTGTTGACAGAGGCAGATAGCATACACACTTACATCGGGACAATAAGAACAAATTCAGTATACATATACATGGATACATGGATTTATATGCAGAAGGTAGGCAACGGAGGTCAATTAGCAACAAAACATGAGTCACCAACATCTTAGACAGCAATTGGAGAGGGCCAGGAGGACCCGCCCGTCAAGGAGGTGTCATTTAAACTATTCAGATAGCTATTGAAGGCAGACCAAATATTATGGGGACGGGAACGGGTCGGGAGCATGCCCAGGAATCCCTCCTCGCAGTTCCGAGACCACGTGAGCAGATTCAGCCATTTTTGATATGTAGGGGGGGGTCGAGCTCTTCCAACCCTGCAAGACACATTTCTTGGCCACCACACAACTCACATTCAGTAACTTAACCACATCTCTAGGCTCCCCAGGGCCCCACACCCCAAACAATGCCCCCAGCGGGTCGAGGTCGACCACGGAGTCGATAATTGCAGACAATGTCTGTATGATCTTAGACCAGAATGTGGCCAGCTCCGGACAGGCCCAGAACATGTGTAGGTGGTCAGCACCCTCGGCACCACAGCGAGGGCAGAGCCGCGGATCAGAGCGTGCAAATCTTGATATTCTACCCGGTGTATAATACAGCCTGTTGAGCAGTTTATATTGTATGGTGCGGTAACGGAAGTTCAAGGACACCCCACTGGTATGAGAGCACATTTTTTCCCACAGTTGGTCAGTAAGTTCCGTCTCCAGCTCAGCGGCCCAATCCTCCCGTGCTCTGGATGGTCGGGGAGGGGTGGCGGACAGCAACAGTTTATATAATGAGGAGACCACTCCGCGTGCACCTCCCGAATTAGCAATGTAGGCAACTCCAGGGGAGTCCCGGGGTTCAGCAGGAAAGTCAGGCCACGCGCTGCGGAAGGCTGCGCGTAGCCTGTAGAACTGCAGCAGTTCCATAACTGAACCAGAATGCCCTGGCCTCCACGTCTGCAGTGTTATAAACTGCCCTTCTGGATAAAAGTCAGTGAGGGCGCGGTAACCCAACGCCTCCCAGTGCCGCGCCAATGCGATGTCGTGCGTGGGTTCCAGCCCGGGAACATTCCAGGCGGGGAGCCACTTGTAATATGGGTGTTGTTCATCACAGGTTTCAAACAGCTGGCCCCAGGCCTGTACGGTGGTCCGGACCGGATCGATAGGCGAATCCGGTTCGTACTTCCTATTCAGAATCAGAGACATTACGTTACAGCGCGCCCCTGCTAGGACCTCCAACTTGACATGAGGGTGGGGTGGGGGTCCAGGGTACCAATATGAAGCGAATTGTGCCTGGGCTGCCGTCCAGTACTTTAGCAGGTCCGGGGCTGTGAAGCCCCCTCTGTCATAGGGCAGACACATGTCCGACCACTTCTTACGCACCGCACCAGAATGCCAGAGGAATTGTGCAAGTGTTTTATGGAGGTTTGCAAAGTATCTCCTACCTGGCCAGACGGGGACATTACAGAAGATATATAATAACTTAGGGAGCAGGATCATTTTCACCAGTGAGAGTCTACCGGCCAGTGACAGTGGAAGGACGCGCCAGCGCACGATTTTGGCCTCAGCTTGCTCCGCCACTGCCCGGTAGTTATCCGCCAGCAGTGTATCCCTGGTCCGAGACACCTGGACCCCCAAATATCTAATCCCCAGCGGGGACCAACGCAACGGGTACTGAGTAACAGGTTGTGACGTGGAACTAGTAAGAGGGAAAATTTCAGATTTGGTGTAGTTAATAGTGAACCTGGAGTATGTGCCAATTCGGGTGATATCGCGTAAGATCGGGTCCAGGTGCACATCCGGGTCTCTCACGAAAAGTAGCACGTCGTCTGCATATAGCGAGACGATTTCAGGGGCGTCCTTTAACCTAATCCCCTGGTGTGCGTGCCGCTCCCTAATATAGTCGGCCATTGGTTCTATTGCCAGGGAGAATAAGATCGGAGAGAACGGGCAGCCCTGACGGGTGCCCCTAGAAAGAGGGAACAGAGCTGATGTCTGGGAGTTAACCCGTACCCTAGCCACCGGGGAAGTATATAGCAATTTAATGTATGCTATCATGTTTGGCCCTATACCCATAGTTTCCAGTACCAACCAGGTATATTTCCAAGAGACCATGTCAAAAGCCTTCTGGGCATCCAGCGTAACCGCCACTGCACTAACACCCTGATCCATGCGGGCCATGACATTAAATAGCCTTCTAATATTGTGGTACGTCGACCTCCCGGGGACGAAACCTGATTGGTCATCATGCACCATATAAGACATGACCGGAAGAAAACGATTGGCAATCACTTTGGCAAATATTTTAGTGTCCAAATTCATTAATGAGAGGGGCCTGTAAGATCTGCACTCATCAGCAGGTTTTCCCGGTTTGAGGAGAACCGTAATGACGGCCTCCCGCAATGTCGGAGGGAGGGCGCACAGTCGGAGCGATTCGTTCCAAACTTCCAGTAATTTGGGGGCCAAAATGGCCACATGCTCCTGATAAAATTCTGCTGTCAGCCCGTCCGGACCAGGAGCTTTTCCCTTAGGGAAATTGGATATTGCCTCGACTATTTCGTCCAACAGAATGGGGGAGTCTAATTGGTCTTTAGTTGTGGGGGAAATGAGTGTCGTGGGGATCTGGCTAAGGAGGTCACGCATTTGAGACTCGCTATGTTCAGGGGGCTGGGAGTATAGGTCAGTGTAGAAGTCTGCAAAAACTTCCAGGATCTGTTAGTCAGTCAGTTGGTCCAACCCTGACCCGTCCTTAATGCTAGCAATATGTGTATGACCCCACTCGCCCCTGGCCACTGCAGCCAGTGTCCTACCCGGCCTGTCCCCCTCACCGTATTTGCGGGCCGCCTGTGGGCGACTGAAATATTGAACTTCCCTGATGGCCTGTTCATTAAAAACTTGGAGCTCCTCACTAATCCGAGAAAGGGTGGCTGGGTCAACAGAGGTAGGATGCGCGCTCTCCAGGTCATGTAATTTGGTTTCAGAGCGGGTAAGAGCTGCTCGTATGGCTCTGAGTACTCCCGCCTCCCTCGATATGGACATTCCCCTGATGAAGACTTTGAAGGCCTCCCAACGGACCCCCAGGGAAGTGGACTGGGATAAATTAAACTCAAAGTAGGACTGTATGTCTGCAAGAATATCCGCCTTAAATACTATGTCCTGCAGGGCTGAAGACTTGAAGCGCCATGTGTTGATTGTGGGAGCAGGAACTCCCAGGTCCACGGACAGCTGGATAGGAGAGTGATCCGATAAGGTGCGCGCCAAAATTCGAGTCTCAGCCACCCTTCCCAGGAGCATACTAGACAAGAAAAACATATCAATTCTCGAGGAGCTGTCGTGCACAGAGGAATAATGAGTATATTCACGCGTTAACGGATGCATTACCCGCCATGCATCTCGAATATCTAGCGTCGCACTGTGCGCTAGGAGTCTACGCGCCGCACCAGAAAGTAATCTAGGGGCAGTGCCCGTTCTGTCCAGTGTGGTATCCATTATGAAATTCATGTCCCCACCCCAGATGATCTGCACTCCCACATAGCCCAGTAATATCGCTGCCACCCGATCGACAAATTCAGGAGAGTCCACATTAGGACCATATGTATTAACCAGCAAGTATTCCCTATTGGCCAATGAGCAATGTAGGATAACATATCTTCCTTCTGGATCTACATAGTTCTTGTGGAGTGCAAACTTGAGCGACCTATGAACCATCGTCAGAACCCCCTGGCCCGGGACGAGTAGGAGGTGAAATATCTATTGGGGCCTCAAGATGGAGCCATGCATCTGGCCAAGTGGCCCTCAGAGTGCGTCTCCTGCAGGAGCAAAATTTTACAGCTATGCCTGTTGGCGTAGGCCATAATTTTACGAGCTTTGGTGTAGTTACTAAGACCCCGAACATTCCAAGACATCACTACAGTCGCCATTACATGAAACTAGGGTACATCCCATACTCTCTGCCGAAGTCTAGCTAGTGATTTAATGGAGACCCCACAAGGGTGCCCCAATGTCGCGCTTTCTGCCATGCTACCCCCGTCCTTTGTAATACAATCCCAAGAACTCCCAACATCACCACCCACCACCCTCACTGCCCACCCACAACTTGCAGTGGGAATTGTCCCCCACACAAAACCTGAGTCTCCAGCCAAACCAGCGCCGGGACCAGCAAACAGACCGGTGTTCCCCAACCGGGGGAGAACGGAGAGCACTACCCAACAGGGATATGCCCATAATCTGGCCCAACAGGGGCCACCCAGCCTTAAGAGCAAACCAAACATGAACATTGCAAACGCAGTGGGGGCGCTGTAGCCGTGCGGACGGCTTCTTAAGCATCATATAGGACGGCATGTGCTGTCGAGTCAAGTTCTGCAGTAAAGGATCCAAGCTCAGGTCCCGGATTCCTCAGCACACAGATGAGATCAGATGGTAGTGGAGGAACAGTAAATGAACTCAAGCAGGACCATACAGTGTACGAGGAGCAAGGAGTAATGTCCAAGGGACCAAGGTAAACCCCAGGCCGGATGGCCATTCACAGAGTCTAAATTGCTGAGGTTGCAGTACAATATTGCCACCATCACATTCCAGATGAGAGGAGGTAAATGATAAAGAGAATAGGGCACTACAGGGAGTGTTCACACGGCAGCCACGGGATCGTTTCTTGGATTATGCAATGGTATTTCCGACTCGATGAACTTCACTGCCTCCTCGGGGACCATGAAGAAGTAGAGTTTTCCGTTGTGAGTCAACTTCAGTCGAGCCGGGAATAGGATAGCGTATGGGACATTGCGTTCCCTGAGCAGCTTTTTAACGCCAAGAAATTGGCGCCTCTCCTGCTGAACCGCAACTGAAAAGTCGGGGAAAATCCTGACGGTATTGGCTTCCAGGCGCAGCTCTCCCTTCTCCCGCGCCAAGCGTAGGATAAGGTCCCTGTCCCGGTAGCTTAGGATCCTGGCGATGATGGGTCTCGGAATGTCACCAGGCTTGGGGCGAGGGGATAATGCCCGATGTGCACGCTCGACTGTAAAATGCGGTGACAAGGCTGGATTGTCCAGCAGATCCTTGAGCAAGCTCTCGATAGCATCCTCCATGCGCCCTTTGAGTGCGTTCTCGGGAACACCAATAATGCGTAGATTATTTCTGCGGGAGCGGGATTCCAAGTCATCACACTTAGACTGAACCGCCTTCATGTCTCGTGTCAGGGCCGCAACCGTGGACTGCAGTACGTGTATTTCATCCTCATTTGTAGAAATCCTACTTTCAGCCTCTGTTATTTGAGTCCCAGCTTGATCTACACGTGTCTTGAGCAAGGCAACATTGGCATTAATATCGTCCAATTTCTCGTGGAAAGAGGCAAAGTTTTTAGCCATCGACTCCATGATAACTGTGAGGTCAGGTCCCGATGTTCCAGCGTGTGCTTCCACCCCAGATTCTTCTGGCGAGGATGGCGATGAGCAAGCATCAGTCCTTGAAACCGCTCTTGCAAATTTATCCATAGATCCTCCCTTGGTGTTCCCCTTCGGTTTATTCGGCATGCTGGATGGTGGTAAAAGTCAACGTGGTCAATGAACGTCGCCCGTGAGGAAACAAGAGGCGTGGGGCTCAGGGATCAACTCAGGCCATGGGAGACATACGGCAAGCCTGCCAGGCCTCCACTGATGTAGATGCAGATAACACTGGCAGCGCTGAGCGAAGTGCACAGACGCCGCCCAGCAGTAGTGACCTCCCCCCAGGGAGGTAGAGGTGCCCGCAGGGCAAGTCCGGTGATTGCGCGGCCCCCATCGGGAGCGGGCCACAGGCGATGTCCAGGTGCGGCCAGAGAAGGGCGGGGGGGGAAGGGAGCACACCCACACCTGAAGAGAGACAGGTAGTTAAGCAGGATGGGCAGGATGAGGGAGCCCGCGTCCGGGCTATGCAGTCTATCAGGCGGCCCTGAATGCTCACAGCAGCAGGGACCCAGTGGAGCCCGCAGGCCCCGGCCGCGGCAAAGACAGGGTGGCCGCTGGCAGATCAAGAATCCGCGGCCGCTCCTGGGGACACAGGCCGGAGGGCGCCAGCCCAGGGGAGGCAGCAGGCGTCAAGCAGATGCGGCGTTATTAAAGCAGAGGGCGCTCTCCAACATGGGCGCAAGGCGTGTGGGCCGGGCCCGCAGAGCACCCACCGCCAGGGAGCCCGGCTCCACAGAACAAACAGCAATCGCCCAGCGCCCCCAGGGCATCCAGGATGTAGGCGTTGTGGTCCAGCGTCGGAGGCAAGTACAGTCAGAGGGGATCCCGCTCCCCAGATTGTGTGGACTGAGGAGAGCGGATCGGCTCAGGCGCGCGGGGCCGCAAGTCGGGTAGAGGCCGGGGGCTCCGCACCCCCTTCAAAGCACGTCCCCCATCCGCTCCTCACCTCGACAGCGCAGACCCCGGTCCGCGCTCAGGCTCCCCAGCCCGCCCGCTCCACCGGGCGGCACGCAGCACAGTGACGGAGGCTCCAGCCCCAGAGGCACAGGAATGGGCCAGGGCGCGCTCCCGCGACGGCCCCGGCAGCCGAGTGTTGGTGTGGCGGCATATCCCGGGAGGGGACCGCCGCAGCTGTTGGTTCAGTCCCAGCCTCCCAGCCAGGCAATGGACCGCTCCGCGGGGCCCCCCGGGGAGAGAGACAAGGCACACGGGCCGCTCCCCGCGCGGCCCACGGCCCGCCGAGCGTGCAGGGAAGAAGAGGCGAGGTCCGGGTAAATGCAGCAGCCCCAGTCAGTCCGAGGCCTCAAACGAAACGAGGCCGCAGACGGCCTCCCAATGTCCACATAAGGCCAGGATTTCGCCCAGTAGACAGGGGCAACTGGCCAGCCGCAACAGAAGTGTAGGAGGCAACGATACTCGCAGATGTTAGCAGATGTAAGCCGGAGCCGCACGGAGCTCAAAAGCTAAGCAGCCATCTTGGGCTGCTCCACAGCGCCACCTGTTATTTATCTAATTTTCAAGGTAAAACCCCTTCCCTCCATTTAACTGTTTACCGACTATGAAGTAAAGTAATATTCACAGAACTAGACCGTTTCCTGATGCTGTAACATTACACCATGAAAATTAATGTCTTCTTGTAAACAAGCTTCGTATATTACTTTTCCTATCCACTGTGAACAAACACCCCCAAAACGTTCGTTTGACTACGCATTAGGGTGGGCCTCTCAGTGATTGATGGATTTTTCTCGTAATTTCCCTGACATTTCATCTACTTGGCAGACCCAAACTCTTGCCAAATGCTGCACTGGACAGCCTTTCCAGAAGGTTCCTCTATTTCACTCACACCCCAATGTGTGCCTGCAGCTGGTGATTCAAAATGATCTGCTTGACTACTTAACAGACCCAAACAAGTGTCAAAGCCTGGCAATTAGAGGCTCACTCTGCCATGCAAAACATGTACTAATTGAGTCACACTGCCATGTAATTTCGTTTATTTTTTTAGGGAGGTTAGTAATAGTAAGAGAGAATAAACTGCCTTAATAAATGGCTAACAGAGGCAGATTACGGTGAGACAGCCAGGAAAGTTGAAAGGAAATAGCTTTTCACTTACCCAGGTGTCACTCTCGTCAGCAAGGAAAGCCAGCCACACATGTCGCACAAGTCCACTTTGCTTCTGTTTCGTTCTCAGCGTTACAAGCCACATCCTGGCTCAGTGTCACTGCCACTGCCACTCCCAGACAGTGGTCTGCGAGCCCAGGGCGCGCCAAATTAAAATTGCTCCGGCCACTACGGCTCTCGTGCTGCGGGCCACTGCACCCAGCTCCACTCAGTACTGTTAACAAATTTCATTGGCTGATAAACAGCCAATGAAATTAAAGTACGCTTTTGTTACTATGCAGATCCAGGCCTGGCCTGTCTGCTCTAAGACTGTGTTTCCTTCCTTCTCATCTCGTGCAGCCAGGATGGTGCAGTGATGAAGACCCTGGTCTCTTGAGCTGGGGACTGCGGTTCGAGTCTTAACAAAATAAAAGAGAATGGATGTTTCTTATTATTATATCCATCCATGGATGGCGCCTACCCTCTTAAAATAGTGGGTGGACGCCGTCCACCCGCGTGTACCCTTGACTTGAGCCCTGCCAAAAGGCCTTCAATTCGGTGTCATGGTGGGTTTTGTGGGTAGTACTTCGTAGGTGCAACTTCGGACCAAGATTTATATCATGGCTTCAATTACTATATACGTCCCCAGTGGCCAGAATTAGGACAAATGGGTTACTCTCATCCACCATTGCCATTGCTAGAGGAACTCGGCAGGGGTGCCCGCTGTCGCCCCTGCTTTTTGCTATAGTGATCGAACCACCACGGACATGATTCGCCACAGACACATTCATAGAGGGATCAGAATAACAGGGGAAGGCAAGATTATATTGTTATATGGTGACGACACGATAATATATGTGTGTAAGACGCCCAAACTCACTTGGCTCTGATTATGCGTGACGTAATATCATTTGGAGAAATATAGGGACTCTGCGTAAACTGCACCAAATCTGAACTTTTTAAACTGACTGATGCTACAGCTCAACTGCAGGACTTGCTGGGGAGCGGTGGTTGCCAGGTGTCCCGCTGCAATGATGGAAAGTAATTATGGCACATATATGTCTCAACTTATTGACAGACTGCGAGGCTCGGCAAGACTGCCTCTCACTATGGCAGGAAAGGTGGTGCTACTTAAAATGATCAGTCTCCCAAAACTCTTAGATTATTTCTTAAACATACCACTGTGGCCAGGGGGAAGGTTTTTTGAAGACGTTATGTGCCATTCAGGAGCGGTCTGTCTCAAATGGGGCACGCTATCTAGACCATTTGCATGGGGGCCTTGCAGCTCCAGATTTCGGAAAGTACTGGCGGGCAGCACTGGTGCAATACGCATCCTATTGGTTTACAGAAGGCACCCCATGGTTAAGTTAAGATAGAATGACACGCAGTAGGGGCTCGGGAACTTTGCTCGATTGTGCTACCTCCACAATATAAAGACTCATGCGTTTGTGATCCTGTTAGTGTGACTGCGTTTGTATGGAGTAAAGTCTGGAAGCTGCTTGGGGTCCCTCAACCATTTCACAGTGTCTTTCCGAAATGGAACTGTGTCCCATTGTTACCTAGGGGGAAGAAGTCAGCAGTGGGCCTACGATGGTTTTGTGTTATTGAAAGATGTATGCATGATCGGTAACTTTATTGCTCCCCAGGAGATGCCTGGTCCCTCGCAGAGACAATCCTTACGCTGGCTGCAATATGGGGGACTTCGTAGGGCAGTCAGGGAAGCGTGGGAGGGATTTCCAATATTGTTGCGTGATGAACCACTGATAAACTTCATTATGAAAGCGAGTGATGCCCATGGTCGAGAGTCCGGGTTGGACGACTTATTGCAGACCCTAGAGAATGGACCTTTGACAAAGATACAGAGTGACTGGGCAAGAGATCTAAATATTGATATTACGGATAAAATATGGGAAGATATGTGTTTGCAGCTTCGTAGGGTGTCTAGGTTTTGTCTAATACAATTCAAGGTTCTGCACAGGTATCACTCTACGCCTGCCAGATTACATTTGTTCCCTCGGGATAACTCTGCACTCTGCCCCAGATGTCAATTGAATGACGCAAGTTATCTTCATATGGTGTGGGACTGCCCGGTGCTGCAGGACTTCTGGAACAGTGCATGTGATGTTTTGTCAGAAATGTTTATCTGTAAAATTGAGGAAACCCCAGTGCAATGTTTATTTCACAAATTTGACAATTTGAACCTCAGTTATCACAGGCTGGTCAACCTCTGCATGTTGCTGGCAGTTCGCTGTATATTGTTAATGTGGTTAAAATCTGCCAGTCCATCAGTGGCACAATGGATGTGAGCAGTAACGTGGGCTTCAGATGAGGAAGAGCAGTGGTCTTTGCTCCAGCGGTTTATATATGGCTCCCCTTCAGATCATTTGTGCTGCAAACACAAGCGGATGAATCGAATGCAGGAACCTAGACAGTCTGGAAACACAATATCCCCAAAGATAGGACACTAACCTGACAATCTACTGAGTTTCACTGTGTAATCGACTCACTATGCCTCAAGAAGCAATCAGCGTGATGAATTGTTGTGCTGTGTGCTGATGCCAACACTAAACTTGCAATATATTGTCAAGCGCTTTAATAAAGAAAGGTTTCAACAAAAGAAAGTGGTAAAGGCACACTTGTTTTAGACATTTTTATTACACTAGGAGCTCATTTACAACTGTAATTAAGCTATTTACTCTCAGAAGCCTGCTTAGGAAAAACACTGGCAGGCCCTATGCAACACAACGTTTAATGGTACTGCTTGATAGAGCTAGGTCAAATAGATGCCAGGAGCATGTGATTTAGGTGGGGTTGGAGGGTCAGGTAGTAAGTGGGAATGACCATAGGGGTTAGCATGTCCATTGGCGGTCAATGAGTGGGTAAATAAGCAGACACCATCCACACTCTGTGTATCCCACCTCACATCCACTCATCTGCATATCTGTGTACTCCAATACAACAGTGTCAACTTGTAGTCAACACTAAAAATAGCTCTTTTCGATTAGATTTACATATCTCAGTTTATTACAAATCAATTAAACACTGTTGTTTCTTTCTTCCTACCACAAATGTTTTCAATGTTAGATGTGATACGTCAGAATCAGGAGACGGACAAGGAGGCATGATTCTCACAAGTTTTGATTTTCCTCTGTAAAGAAAGAAGACCTATCATGGAACGTTTTCCTATGTGATTGCACCATTATAAAACACTTCCATGAATCAGGCCCCTAGTCTGTCCCCGAATTCTATTCTAACCTAATTTCTTTCTCTAGTACCAAAGAAAACAAAAACCAACCAGGACCATCTTTGGCCCACTGACCAAACAAAGGGCGGCTGCAGGCTTCTGACCCCACCATTGTGTCTCTTTACCAAATGCCCGTGCCTATGTGAACAGTCCAAAGTGTGTAGTTCTTGTGTTGCTGGAGTGTCGTTCTTGGACTCCAGTCAGGTCTTTCTGTCTCCCTCACACATCAGTATCTTTCTCCCCACTCCATGGCTCCTCTACTTGTCATTCTCAACCCTGGGGTTTCTTCTCGCATTCCCTAGTCTGGGTCTCTGGGTTCTCTTTCTCTCCACTCTGGGATTTCTTAATGGTTTCCCTGCTTTGAGGATTTTCAAACGTCCCCAACCAACTTTGGGGCTTCTCAATGTTCTCCCCTCTACAGGACTTTACACACTCCTTCTCCCTACTCTGGGGCTTCTCACTTGTCCTCCCCACTTTGGGCCTTCTCACCTCTCCAGGGGCTTTTCTCACTTCTTCTCCCCACTGCGGGGAATCTCAGGATTCTCGCCTCTCAGGGATGTCTCTTTGTCCTCTCAGGGCTTCTCGTCTCTGCGACGCCTTGCCCCCCACCTCCCGTTCCTCTGCAGGAACGGGTACCTGTTTGCGACCACTTGTGCTCCCTGGAAGGGCTGTATAATCCGCTCGACCCTCCTCTTGGAGACGGAGTTGCTTGTGCAATCATCCACTCGGCTCTGCATAGGCCTGCGTCTCCTCTCTGTTTCTGCTTGCTCGGTGCAGGAATTTATGGACTGCTGCTCCAGGCTCTACCTCAGTCCTCTGAGGTACTATTTACTTGTTCCAGCAGTCACGCTGCACCGCTCCAGCGATTTTCCTTCTGGTCCTCGTTGCATTCGTCCAGTGCGAATCTCTGGGTGCAACGTCACGTCTGGCGTGCTCTGTCTCAAAGCGTTTCCGCACCCAATGTGCTCGACGCAGTATTGAACTCTCTGGCTGTGCGGATACTTATTTCTGATTGGTTCTTGCGATGACCTGGCTCCAGGAGGCTGGTCGTTCTGCCATTCCGCTGTTTTCCAGAAAGATGATTAAACAAAGTTGGGGTCAGAAGCTGTGCTAGCCATTAAAGGGACCATATGCTTATATACTCCTTTACGCCTATATACCACCACAAAGGTGTTAGTATCTGAGGGGAGACATGGTGATTTAAGTTTCTCTCTGGGGCTTCTTGTCCCCTAAGGGGGAGCCACCTCAAGAAATATCCCACTTACCCTGTCCCATAGCGGGTGTTAAGGGTAGCTGCTTCCCCTCCTTAGTACCAAATAGGTGTCTCCCCCTTGGGGAGAGGTGCCAAACTCCTTGGATTTGCCACATAGTGTATACCAGGCAAAGCTTTCTGCCTATCACAAGCATGTCAATATTGTAAAAAATAAAAGGTGCACACATGTCATTTTACAATTTTGCTCAGTTCACTGATTGCCACCAGCAAATGCAACTGCTTGCCTGCACAGGTTCGGGTATGCAACATACAAATTCGTTCACAAGTCAGTGCACTTCTCAGAATGTCACAAGTATAATGATACACCAATACTCACTGCTTATCACACATGTATCTCCATGCCTGAAATCCGTGCCGCCCCTTGCACATCACAAGTGCATTCAATTATAGGTTAAGTGTAGCGCATGAAAGGGGCCCCAACACATCGCCGAACAACATTTGGCGGTGGAGCCTAAGACACATCTGTCACTGTTTCACAATCGCAAGTAGCTGCAGAACTGTGCTTGCTATGTAACATGAGGAGTGGCCTAAAAGACATGGGCCTCATTACAGATCCAGCGGTAAACCTGCCGGTGCTACTGGCGGGTTGCCGCCAGACCCGTAAATATTTACCGGCACCTAACTTCCCGGTGCCACTGGGAGATTACAACTCTGGCAGCCCAGAAAGTCAGGCGTCCGTAAAATGTAAGTCCCCATTCCCATAGAGTCCCATGGGAGTTGGGACAGGGAAGCACCTAACGGTGCCGGTGCTTCCGGGACCAGTCTGCCTACCGTGGCCATTGTGCCCGGCAGGGTCAGACTTGTTGGGCATGGCGGCTGCGGCAGGCAGACCTGTAAAATGCCGGTCCGGAAACAACAGTGCCGGTAAGCTTACCGACACCCTTGTTTCCGGACTGGCAAGGTAGTAATGAGGCGCATGGTTGAGTTTTCAGATCTAGAATCGGAGGGTGTAAACATCTATTTTAAAAGGTGTGTTCATATGATATAATTATTGTGCAGTAAAAAAAAGACTAAAATAAAAATATTCAAATAAAAAAATGTAATTGACAAAAAATAGGCCAGTGCAAGTTCCAGTGTCTCATTTCTTTTTAAGGCAATCTTTGATTCTTATGTATTCGCTTGATTAAATAATTCTAATGGCCAGACTCTGTAAAAATCCATCAATGTATTCTCAATATTATGGTTCCCCTTCAGAGTGTTAGAAAAAAATAATCTAACTTCAAATGCCTGATTTGATTCTAAACATTGCTAATAATGACATCTACTGCGCAGGAGCAGTATTGACACTCATCAACTTTTCATTGGCTTGAGTGTGGGGGGTCCAGTGGGTAAAGTCAGTTTGGGTGAGCCCCAGCAGAGCCTGGCTAGCGAGCAATTTTGGGTGGCTGCTGGGTCTGAGCCCATGCTACCACCAGCCACTTGTCTTTAAGCACACCTACCAGTCAGTCTCAAGTGCAACTCCATGCACATCAACATCAACAGTTCGGATCACACCTGAAACTCTGTCACGAGTTTAGATCCCTGACTGTAGCTAACAAATGAAATTACACACATGTGCAGGTTCTGCCTACAGCAATCAAGTGACTCTATCTATTTTACATAAATGCAGCCACCTGAGGCCAAATACAAAATAAAATGCACTTCCAATGCAGTTTTGCACCAAGGCAAAGTTTGCCGTCGTGCTAATGCAGAAAGGTATTAGCAATAGGACACACTTTGCTTTTTGCAAAAATGCTTTGAAAGTGCATGTTTTTTCACTTGTCACAGTGCAATTGTTTTCTAATATGGGCCAATGTTCTTTTCACGAGGGCAAACTTTGCCCTAGTGCTAATATGGAGTCATTTTGAAATTGCACTGGTGCACAGTTTCTGTAATCTGACCCTTGGTTGTTACCCCTATGTCACAAGTAAGGGAGAAGGGACTGTACTTATCTTAAACGTGCCTGTGCGTAACAAAGGAGTAGCCCCACACACAATCCCAAATATGAATTTCGTGCCATCCAAAGTACCTGCATCAGTTAGGAAAAGCAATAGTTAATTTAGCTCTCTGGCTACCATACTATTTACACCTATCAGCATTTACAAGGCAAAGCTGTGTGCCTATCACACGTAAATGCAACGAGTCAGCTCAAACGTTCTGGTGCAACTCTCTGCCTAAATGTTCAACCACACGGCCCCCTGCAGAGATCCCTTCCAGGTCGGCTTCATGAAGAACGGAAGCACGCCGGTGAATATCCTTATAATTAACATCTTGAAGGCAAACATCAAACAAGGGGCACCTACAGTGTATGCAGCGCTTATCGACCTCTCACAGGCATTCGATAAAGTGGACAGATCGCTTCTGTGGAACAAGCTGAAAAACTGGAAATGCCCAGACGCCATCCTCAACCCCATAATTGCGCTGAACACTAATACCACGCTAAGTGTCCGTCTGAACAAACAAGGCTCTCTATCAAAGGAAATTCCAGCTAACAAAGGAGGCAAGCAGGGCTGCCCATTGGCCCCGGCACTCTTTGTCGCCTTCCTGGGAGACTTCAAAGAGTCTGAAACCACTGTGCGCTCATTTCCTCCGAAGTTTGGTGGCTCCAATCTCTCCCACATTTTATATGCGGATGATATGATTCTGCTCGACCAGATGCCCATTGGCCTCCAACGCCAGCTAGAGAATCTAGTTCACTATATGGACATTAACAACCTGTCCATAAATAAGTTAAAAACTAAAATCATGATATTCTCAAAAAATCAGCCATTGACGAAAAATATCAGGCCCTGGTCTATACACCAAACAAATATTGAAGTGGTCTCGCACTTCAAATACCTTGGAGTAATTCTTGATGGGAGTATGCAAGAAACAAAAATGCAACAACATCTATGGGCAAAAGCAAAAAATCTAACTTCCCAACTGAGAATGGTGGATCGCAAGTATGGCAAATTTTCCTTGGTTCCGGCCATTAATTTTTACAAGGGCAAAATGGTTCCTGCCCTGACTTATGGCATGGATGCTACACTTACCATACCGACCTCATTTTGGCAGAAACTGGAGGGATTCATCTGGAAATCAGCTCTCGGCCTTCCTAACTCTATTCCCATCGCGGCTGTGAGAAGGGAGTTAGGTCTCCTATCATTGAGTGCCACTGTGAGTGTATCTACATTAGCTCTATTCAGAAAGACCCTCACAAAAGATGGGCTCCCTATCTTCAACGTCATTGCTCAAGAGATGGCTTCTACGAAGTGCAAGACTCTCGTGAACTGGGCCGAACTCCAAAAAAACAAACTACATGAACTAGCATGCACAACGGAGGACCTTATCACTAATCCCCAAAGAGTTAGCAAAAAATTGAAAAATCAGGATTGGATAAATACCAACGACCGAGCTTCGGCGTGCAAGTTGTTGAACCATCTTCCTCCTACGTTTAACAGGCTAAACTCTCCTTTAGCCTATTGCTTAAAATTTCCGGACAGGAAACTAAGGTCCATCTTTTTAAGAGCCCACTTAAACATGCTTCACACAAGAATAAGACACCAAACAGTCACAAAAATCTGCAGATTATGTAAAGCCCCAGATTCTATTAAGAATGTTCGCCATCTCCACCTGAACTGTACCTCTTTAATCAAAGAACGTACTGCTTTCCTGACACCCTGTTGGGTAGATTCTCGTTTGATTGAAGAAGACACCTGGTGGTGCCGTCTCATCTCATGGGAAAAAACCCGCTGGGCTTTAGTTACATCCAAACTGATAGAAGCCGCTTTTATTAAAATCAACGCCCTCGGGCTTGGCTCAACTTCGCCCAACTCTTTGCCTTAATTGCCTCCTTTCGCTATGAGGCCAGCAATGGAAGTTCTTCACAAACATGACATCCGATGTCTTCCTGTCAGTAGACTTGAATTTTGATAACCAGAATCTGCACGTCATCCCTATGGACGATGTTAGCCTTGTAAAAATCATTTATTTTGATTGTGCACAAGTAAATAAAAAAAAATAAAATAAATAAAAATGACTGCCTTGCCTGTAGTGATAGCACCGGCCCTGCCCTGTTGTTATTCTGTCTGCAGGCTGGCTGCAGCAGCAGCAGAACAGGTGGCGCCATGAAGGTTGGGACTTGGGGTCGGGTCAGGGTCACAAGTGGCATCAGCGGGACAGTGCTGGCATCTGCACATTAGCACGCCATGAAGCACTGCACGTGCCCCCTTGACCGATTGTCGACTCAATCGTATGAGTCAGTAAATGCAGCCTGGCTGAGCCCCCTGAGCCTGTTAACTTTAATTGGCCCGGACCGTCAGACGAGGTGGCCGCCTGCTCACCCTTCACTAGCTGCAGACCTGCAGCAGCCTTTTGCTGTGCAGTGCGCCAGGACAGTGCCTGTACTAGTCCACCCAATCCATCCTGGTGGCGGCGGCCCCTGCTTTGCTTGTGAGAGCGGCCAAGGGCTGGGCCCTGGCTATGCTATGCTGTGCTGAGAGAGTGTCAGTCTGATGCAGGTGACCAAGGTGACATGCCGACTACTGCCAACCAACACCATGGAGCATCATGCATGCGCTGCCCCCCAACCCTCTCTCTGTCTTAATTAAATGTTATGCCTATGCCTGGCTGGCTGGCAATGGCTCAGGCTGTAGGCTCTAAAAGTAACAGCCCTTCAGGGGTGTGGGGCGGCCTCGAGTCGGCCGCTGTGGCTTACAGCAATATTATGGAAAATAATGGAATCAGTTGTTTAAGCATTTACTGATAATTATTTTATTGGTATAGCGCTTTCGCTGTATTAGTTGCTCACATCATTAGCATAGACTGCATAATCTTTGTGCCCTGATGCAAGTGTTTACATGGATATGACTCGACTCCTTGTCCCACCAGGACACTCAACCCCTGCTCTCCTCTCTCAGTTTCACACTGCACAGTCCTCGCCGCTGCCAGCCGACCATATTCTTGCCTGCAGCATGCTGACTTTTCTGTCACTGTCTGGCTGCTTCCCTCTGTGCCCTACTCCTGTATTTTCATTCCAGTCACCTCCACTCTTTGGTCACTGTCCCACTCCTCTCCCATACTTTGCTGCCTGTGCCTTTCCTTCTTTATTCACACACTCCCCTGTCCTTAGTACTCACTGCATTCCCCTATTTAGTCTGTCTGTCCACGTGTCTTTGCAGCTTTGCTATGTCCCTGCCTAACACCCTCAATCCTTCTGTCATGCTCCCTGGCCCCATCTTCGTGTCCACAACACTGTGGTTGGGGTGCCATCTCCCTTTCTCTAGTCTACACACCCTTCTATCTCCACTCTTCATCCCTGTGTCCTTTAGTCCACCCCTCTGTCCGGCCTCTTCCTTCTGCCACCACTCACCTGTCCCTATCCCCTATCCAGATATTACCATCGCTCTATCCTGGATGTGTGTGTGTGTGTGTGTCTGTCTGATCCCCTCATGCTTCCAGTGCCCCCTTGCTCTTTCTCTTGTTTCCTGTTCTTGTCCTCCTGTCCCGTTCCCACTGTTTTCTTCCCACATCTCACAGCAATGCTCCAATCCTTGACTCGTTGCCCTCTCACCTATTAGTCTGATAATCCAATGCCCGGTAAATCTAGTCTCCTCCGCTTTGGTTATGCTGGATGGCCGAGTTGCCCCATCTGCCTGCGTGGGACATGTGTGCCCATTTGAACTTCCAGTGTCCCCTCCGACTGCTGTCCGGCTACAAGGAAGGAGGGAGGTGGCTTAGCAATAGCAAATCTTAGGGTTATCATGGTCCACGGCAACCCACAAGATCCCGTGCAGGGGGATGCTGAGAAGATACCCACGTCTACAATTCCCCCGTGCCCCACCATACAAAGAGCTTATCTTTGCCCATTTGCCCTTCTTTTCAAGCCCCGGGCTTTCAGTGAACTGATACGTTCAGGTAACTGTAGATTTGGTTACAATGTATTTAAGACAAAAATGCAGTCGGGACCAGGCCTGCCACAATGGTGATGGAGGTGGCGGGCAGAAGGGGCAGTTGTCCTGCAGTCCTAGACTTCACGCAGGCCATCTGATGAGAGCATTTATTTTTTGTTTTGGAAAGCACCACCAAACGATTGCATCTGAGTGGGGAGAAATGGCATATGAGGGACACAAAGGTTGTCTGTGTTGTTTGCTTACTGAATCACCTATTGACTACCCAAGGCCATGCTAATCCCAATGGCCATTCCCACCCACTTCCTGTAAAACACGCATCCACTCCTGGGATGTCTTTGAGCTTGCTTTACTCAAGCCTTACAATACAACTTTGCACTTGTGGTGCCTGCCAACGTTTTTTTCAAATCAGTCTTCTGAGAGTTACTCACTTAATTTGAGCTGCACATGCTACTGATATAATAAAAATGTCTTACCAGGCCTACCTACAACCACTCGATTAATAAGCACTATGCTGTCCTTCACTGAAGTCCTGTTAAAAACAAGCATTGGCAAAGCCAACAGTTTTGACTTGTGTATAGGTATTAGGCATTTGCCAGGCACTGCAGTTTTATGCCCAGCTACTCACACCATTTGCCCCTGTTACCATCAATGGCCAGTTAATACCACTACGGCAGTGCCTGGCAATTGCCTTTCCCATGTCTACAAAAAGGCCCACACCGTTGGCATTGCCAATGCTTGTTTCTTTTGTTTCGGCAGTGTTGTGCCAAATCTGGCAGGGCACCTGGAGCTGCTGTTTTGAGCTGCCCCACATTTGTTTGTTGATTTCTTTTCATGCATGCTGGCCTAGAAGTCAGCACATCCTGCAGAGCAACCCACACCTCATGAGCACAAAGCTGTGGAGGGGGCAAGGGGTTGGTGGGAGGGGGGAAGATTAATGGGGCCGGCAAGTGCCAACAGCTGTCTTCAGCCCTTTATCCTGGGAGCATGCTTTTGCATGACTCAGCGCTTTAAAAAAAAAAATGAACAGTTAATTTTTTTTTAAATGTGGAAGTGGGGTTTGTTTCATTAGGTGTGTCTACTTCTCAAATTTTAATCCTCAGCATGTGTCCTTCCTCGTTTTTGACATGCCACTTGGTAGCGTTACACAGACGTGTTTCTAATGTTTTGAGCACCCTATTTTACAGCGTTAACGTTTGAAGATATACATTTCCTGCTGTGGTAATTTCTCCTCTAAAAGCAAACTGGGCATGATTTGCACAACATGTTTCCATAACCTTCTATGTCGTATATTGCCAGATTCACATATGAGCCGCGGTTGTTTCCCAGAAAAGCCAACCAATGTTTTGCTATGTTTGTTGGGGGAGATTTTCTGTAAGGTGGGTCTTCGAAAGACAATCCCTCCTCGTTGGATGTATCTATGGGACATTTGTGTCAAACTGTTGAAGCGCGTGCATGTGATTTGGCAACAGGAAAACTGGTTCACAAAACGGGATGACCCACTTTACCAAAATGTTTGATCCTGAGCAAATCACAGTTGCTCTCTGTCGCTCATTCCGCTTAAGTGTCTACATTATGAGTGCACAGACCTGGAACCCACATGAAACATATTTAGATACAATTATCACCCAACCAAAGCTTGTACTCTTTTATCGTCCTCAGAAGGATGAAAGGCTGAGTTGGCCATACCGGGATCCCAACATGCACCTGCAGATCACACACAGGTCGCAGCAGAGAGCGCTCAACCCACTAGCTATCTTATGGCTTACTTTCCTATGTTTTAGTTGCATTTCTAGGAGGTTCTGTAGATGATTATCCAATCCTGTTCCCAAATGCCTATTACCCAACAGCCTTGAGGAGGAAACTAGGGGGGGATTTAAATAGCCTTCCCAGGAAATGTGGTAAGGTAACTTTTAAAACATATTTATAAAATTGGTAAATAGCTGCCAAAAATCTGGTCTTTCTACTACAGTTCATCACATTGGATGGAAGAGGACTTTGCGGCACTGTTTCACTGAACCAAGCCCTCGCGCACAAGTATATAATGGAGTAAAAGGGGGTTTGCAGGAATTGATAACAAAATGATGGTTGGTTGAGAACGGTTAGGATCTGGCGTGTGGCTGGGCAATCTGACAGTTTGCCTAGGGTGGCAACATTCCTTGCACCGGCCCTGCGTGTGGGGCCATTGTTGCAGATCTCTGGTGGTAGGCACATGAAAGAGAAATACCCCTGCATCCCTGATATTTTGCTGCACCCAATGCTACGTCCTTCTCCCCTAGGACTCCGCACCCATTAATTTGCCTCAATTATCCAGCTCCCCTCCTATTACCCATTATTACACATGCACTAGTCCAGGGGTCTGCAACCTTTGACTCTCCAGATGCTTGGAACTACCACAACCATGATGCTTTACCATTAACTGTGATGGCTAAGGCTGATGGGAGTTGTAATTGAAAACATCCGGAGAGTCAAAGGTTGCAGACCCTTGCACTAGCCCAGGGGTGTTGCTAAGTCTGGAAAAGATCTGGGGCTACACTAATGTCAGGACTGTCAGGACTCACGGTTAGCTAGCCTTTTGGTTGTAGCCCCTGAGCTTCTATCCATGGCTACAACCAAAGGACCAGGGGCTGTAGCCCCCTCACCACACCCCCTAGCAACGCCTCTGCACTAGCCCCAACATCCTCAGGAACGCCCTGCACATCCCTTCATCTTGTGAAACTGCATTTATGCTTTCCCGCCAATAAACTACATCACCATTTATCACAATGTGTGTCCATCCCATCATCCCAATGACACTCCCTCGGACCCGTCACACTCTGTTATTGTACTCACCACATCAACCTCTAAGAGAGTGAACCTACCACATCACCGAAAGTGGCCATTAAACCCAATGGCTTTGGGCGCATCCGGTTATCACCATCAATGCTGTGCTCATCTCATCGCCCTCAATGACATTGCTTTAATCAGTATCCAGTGAAAATGTTGCCAACAAAAATGTAGTCAGTGAAACATTTGTGTTGAAAACACCTCATCGCCCTCAATGACATTGTTTTAATCGGTATCCAGTGAAAATGTTGCCAACAAAAATGTAGTCAGTGAAACATTTGTGGTAAAAACACCTCTGTAGTGAAAAAGTAATCAATCAAAAAGTAGTCAATAAGCGCAGGTGAAAAGGAGGCAAAAATGCAGTGCTGCTTGGGTAATTGTTAGAGTTCAGGAGGGTTTAGTGGGTTGTGATTGTCTGGTTTAGCGTTAGGTTAACGAGGGTTTAGGGTCAAAGTAAAGATTTTGGTTAGAATTAGGGTACGAGTTAGGGTCAGAGTGGTTGTGGGCGGGCTGTTCATGTTGGGGTGTGGTTAGTGGTTAGGGTGGATTAAGTGTCAGGGTAAGTGTTAGGGTGGGGGTTATGGTAAGGCTAGATCTAATAGAGCAAAGGCTTGGGTAAGAGTTAAAGTAAGGGATAGAGTAAGTAATATGGTAAGTTTTAGAGTTGCAGTTAGGGTAAGTCTGAGGTTAGGATTTCAGCAAGGGTTTGGGGTAGGGCAAGGGCTATCGAATTTGTAGAAAGCTGGTGATGGAGTTGGAGTTCGGTTCACTCTACATTTTCTATTTATTTTGTTTTTTGTAGTGCATTACATGCAAATAAAATGCTTTAGCGCACTGAAGGGTTACTGCCTCATCACGAGTTTGGCGGTAATCCTTAAATGCAGTGGTAACGCTATTACTGCTGCATTTAAGGGTCAGCCAAATCACAGGCTTGGCGGATTTACACCCAGCTCTGAGCTGGGGCCAAATCCACCACGATTTTGCCGATTTTCAGCACTATTGCCGCCGGCACATGGGGGATGGGAAAATCCCGAATGGACCCAATGGGGAATCGGCACTTACCATTCTGCCAAACATGAGATCCGGCGCTAAAACCGCCGGGGTTAGTGTTAGATACGGGTTCAGGGTAGAAAAAGGGTTATTAGAGTTAGGGTAAGGGCTAGGAATGGAGTTAGGGTGTTTGTGGAGGTTTCATTAGAGGTTCGGGTCATTGTTAGGGTTTCAGCCTCATACATTTATGTATTTAAAATAGCTTTTGGCAACACTGTTACTGGCAACATGTTCACACTTTGCATTGCTTGTATTGAATGATTAATTTGTTTTAAACTACCTTTTGCTGATTACTTTTTCACATGACTACATTTTCTTGGGGATTTTTTTTTACAAAGAACCCTTTAATCCAATCACCCCAATGGCACTGGGCTTTCTGTATCATCCTCAATAACACTGCAGCATCCTATAGCTTGCAGTACAATGTGTGCATCTCATCACCGCCAAGGGCAGATCGCATTGCACCTAATGGCAATATGTACACAGCTTGCTGATTCAATGACAGTGCCGTAAATCTTATGTCTCAGATGACACTGTGCTCATCATGTGACTGACCCCTAATTCTACTGCGTGTGTTCCCACGTCCCAATTAACGCTGCACGCACCTCCTCAGACCAATCACAGTGCTTTCGTTACATGAACCAAATGACTACGCTCATTTTCTAAGCCTCGGAGTGAAAAAGTAAGGTGTAAAAGCAAGGCGTTAGTCATTTACGCCTTTCTCCTACACTGCAGGTTGTTTTACAGTGATCCAGAGGCAGAGAAGAAGCACACAATTAAATTAATGTTTCCAGCGTGCAGCCCGCCCCGCCAACTTCAAAGGGCGTGGGCTTTTATATCAGCTTGAGATTTTCATGCAGGCGTAAAAGGAACGGATTCCCATTGAGTTTGCCTGTTTTAGCACCTGCTCAAAGCAAGCGGATTCCATAGCAATGCATTCTAAATGCTGCCTGCAAAATGTAATTTTAGGGCGCATTTACATTTTTGACAAAACTGCATGTAATCCCAAAGAGTAAAGGTGTTTCAATGTATACTCTGTAATTTTGCACTCCATTTTGTAACAGTTGAACATTGCACGCGGGGGATCCAAGAACACATAAGTTAGGGCAAGTAAGTCTCTGATGACACTGTGCTCATCGGTGGTCCCCTGCATGCAATTTATACGCTTGACAAAATGACCCAAATGGCTGTGAAATGCCCTGCAGTGCAAAAGATAGGTGTAAAGGGCTAATGCCTTGCATTTACGCGTTACGTTTGCACTCTGTGACTTAATAAGTGAGCCCCTGTCTGTTGACCCCATAGTCCTCGATGACAGTGAATGCTGCCTGTCTATCGCCTGCAATACCACTCTGTGCATCCCATCTGCTTTGAAGACACTGAACAGGTCACATTGCACCTGCAGATGATATAAGCACATCCCAGCAACCCACTCATACTGTGCCAATTCCATCTCCCCGACGACACTGCCCGCACTCCATGCCCAATTGGCACTAAAACCACCCAAATTACCCCAATGTCATTAGGGGCGTTCCACCCGCCCAAAAAGGGTAGGTGCTCGTGCCTCCACCTACAAAGGCACTTGACACATTGGAGCACCCCTGCCTACATACCATGACCTCAACGCACTGCACCCACCCATCAAGGTCAAGCACACAGGGCCCCCATGCCCGCTCTCACCAGCTGTGCGTTCCAAGAGTGCAGTCTCTGTGAAGGTGGCTGGAGTTTGCAGTGGAAGGAAGGGTCTCTTGTGGAATCCCTGCGCTGGTATGACTGGTGCACACTTCTGCCCACCTTTTATGCCCGTTTCAAGCGAACAGAGGGGCGGAGAAAGGGGAAGAGGCATTCCCTGTCATCTAAGGAAGAGAGAACCAAACTTTGGAAAGAGTTCAAGTTTCTGGCTCCTGGAACACCAGCGTTTCAGAAATGTACGAACACACAAATATTGTGACCTGTGCAATGAAAGCATTCATTATATTTAGCGAGCGCTCCACTAGTCAAACATAGGAGACAACACAAAAAACAACAGGCTTCCTCTATTTGCCTTTAAATTGGATGCAAGTTATCAAGAAACATCAGTAAAAAAAAGAAATTAAGCTCCTCCTCAGCATGATAAACAGAGTGGTGTTTTAAATGCGCTCTATTTTTAAAATACCACCCAATTACAAGTTGAGGTTGCAGGGGATCTATATGGCATGCGGTACCTATAAAGAAATGCACAGGGTAAATACCGCATATTCACCCCGTGCTAAAAGCTCGATGTACCTCAAGCCATTTATTTCCCATCTGATCTCTCCCTGTAATTAGGTGGTATTTTAAGAAAACAGGGTTTTTTTTTAAATAAACACTTGTTTTTGACACTAGTTACTGCCATACTTGTAATGAGGGCCTATAGCGCCGGTACCTAGTCTCCTATGTTAGTGCAGAGCATTCAATTACACTCATCAATAAATGGAGAGCATTTATGCTGACAAACATTGTACTGGGTCATGTCCCGTCTAAGACTTCTCCTGAAGTCCAGGCGGTCAGGCCCAACCGGTTATTGTAGACTTCTCCTGAAGTCCAGGCGGTCAGGCCCAACCGGTTATTGTAGACTTCTCCTGAAGTCCAGGCGGTCAGGCCCAACCGGTTAGGGACTCGGTATCAGGCCAAGCTGCTTTTCTGGTAGGACTGTGCTTTGGCATAAAATAGGTGTCAGGGACTCTAGCAGAAATGGTTATTTTTTGTTCCCTTACAAATCGTTTTTGAGGATAGTTTGAGGTGCTACTATCAGCGACCACCCACTTCCGGCATACACGCTACACCATGTGACCTGTAGGTTTTGGAGTTGTTTGCTGTGGGCTAAAGTACATGCATAACGTTGTTATGGAGTCCCACATTTGTGATCTATCCACATTGTATCTTACAGTTCTTTTTTAACCTTTCCAAAAGGTCATCAAAAGTTGTGAAGCTGTAGACTCCCGCCAGGTGACCTATGAACCTTCAAAGCATGGTTGCATTTTTGCAGCAGTTATGTTGACTTGAAACCACCCGACGCCATAATTCCAGGAATGTTTTAGGTCTTACTTAACCATGGCAGAAGTCATTCTAATGTCTTCCAACTCTGGCCGCCAGCTGATGATGCCTAGGATTCTTGGAGGCATGCCAAACCAGGTCAGATAGCTCAGTTAGTTCAGTGCTCCTTGCTGAGATCAGCGTTTTACCTAGAGATGACAGGTTTTAGTCCCTGCAAGCAGGCGTAGCCTTTCATCCTTTCCAGCGGGATAAATTGAGTACTATTCAATGTGGCAACGATAACACCTGTTGTCCAGAGCGGTATCCAGTCATTGCATCGAATACAATGCATTGAATGCCAAAGCATTGAAAAAAATGCATCGAAAAAAAGCATTGAATGCATTTTTTTCAAAGGTAAAGTTTTATTTTAATTATATTGGCCCTCATTACGACCCTGGCAGAAAGGGGTTTACGCCGGCGTAAAGCATGGCGTACCTTTCCGCCTGACTACGAGTTTCCGTAGCGCCATGGTGATTTTTACGCCTGCTTTTTGCAGGCGGAAAAATCCATGGCGCTACGGGACTTGTTGTTAATTACGCCACCGTAATTTACGGCGGCGTAATTAACGCCTTCCCCACTCCCATTATACCCTATGGGGCAAAAATGGGAATGGGGAAGGGTAAATGGGGATTGGGGACTTACCGCCCCGCCAAGGTCGGAATGGGGCGGTAAATCCGCCAACCACCATGGCGGAGTTGGCAGCTTAGCGCCATGGACCATGGTGCAAATTGCACCATGGATCTCCGCCAGGGTCGTAATGAGGGCCATTGGGTTTTAAGGGGACCCCCACCCACCCCCCATTAAAAAAAGGAAAAAAATGCATTCAATGCTTTTTGTGTTGCTTTTTTTTTAGATGCTAAGGCATTCGATGCAATCACTATAAACCGTCAAGAGCATATCAAAGCTGTACTAACTGCAGTAGCAAGTCAATATAAAAAGAAACTATAATAATATGTTTGTGGCATACATTTTGATTTGAATATATCATTCACTATTCTGAAAGTTTGGGTAGAAACAGAAATCCTTAAGAGTAGCCTTATTTTTTTAATGTAACAGACTTTTCAGATGAGTTGTCCTATGGCAACCATGCATATTCAGTCAGAATGGAGCATCTGTTGGCAGGTGTGTTAGTCATTTCATATGGTCAGTTTTTCTCCCGTTGCACATACTAACTGCTCAGGTCAAAAGCTTTCCTCTCAGAGCTACAGTTGAATCTGGCCAGAAGGCCCCTTCTTTCATCACTGCGTTTAACATCCTGGAAAATGATTAAATATTGTATCATGTCCCTAAATTCGTACGCCTTGAAAACGTGCTCTGCAAAGTGTGAAACACGTGACAGCAAATAGGTAAAAAAAACAATCACAAACAATATATTGGGCTTCATTAGAAGTTTGTCAGTCTGAAAATTATGGTGCTGGTAGTAACGTTTCTGCACCCGTTCCGGACCGCCAAACTAAGAATCTGCCAGTAGTGGCATAGAACTCCCGCTAGGCTTTGCCCTTCAAAGGAGTTCAGGCCCCTACCGTGAGAGTTTTCACTAAAGCACGATCACCATTAGCAACGGTGCCGGTACTTCAGCGTCCCCATTCCCGTGGAGTCCTGCGGGAATCCACGGGAATGGGGATTCACCGTTCCGCTGCCGCTCATGATATCCCAGTGGAACCGGGATATCGTGCGGGGGAAAGTGTTACGGGGTCGGCAGCAGCCCACCGCCTACCAGCGGGCCAGGCCTCATTATGAGGTCAGCAGTAAAACCCTCCGGCAGACGGCATGTTACCGCCAACCCCATAACACTATTTCTGCCATGCGATATCATAAGCAGCTGCAGAACGGTAAATCCCCATTTGCATGGAGTCCCGTGGTGTCCCAATTGAATCCTGTTGGACTACACGGGCATGAGTTACTAATGGTGCCAGTGCTTCAGTGAAAACTCTGCCGGTAGGGGCCTGAATTACCGGTAGGTCAGGCCTGCCGGGAGTTCTGTGCCCCTACCGGCAAACTCTTAGTTGGGCGGTCCAGAAAGGGTGCCAGTACCTTGCTACCGGCAGCGTAATTTCCAGACCACCAAACTTCTAATGAGGCACAATTCTCTAGGGTCTTTTTTGCAGACTGCTCTCGGCATCTCCTCTGCATTCTGCTGAATTAATGTTGCTTTGTACCAGCAAATCCAAGCCCTGTATTCCTTTTTTAACTTAATAACTCTTGGATCCAACAAATCTACCATCCCCCAACTCTTTCTCGCAACTCTCCTTGGAGGTCTCCTTATTCTCCTTTGTTTATCCACCACTACTGTATCGTTGGAGTGCCGGCGATTAAGCCTGGTATAAATGAGGGACGTTTCGCTGGTCACAAAGTTCTCAAAAACAGGGCATAATGAATACATTCACAGGACTGCATTATTTTATCTGAGTTAATTCTCTCAACAAATTGAGTAACTAAGGATCTCATGTTTTTCCCAACATGTTAAACCTACTCCCCCATTAACGGCCTCAACTGCCACTGACAGGAGCACCACGTTCTTTGCATCACTACCCCACCAGAACAAATTTAAAACCCTGTGGGCACTAAGGTCAGTGTTCCTCACCTCTAGAGCTTTAGGGGCCGATTCATGGAAGAAACGTGCGCCGAAAATCTTTGCGCAAGCAGGCGCAAGCAGGCACAAGTGCAAAAAAACAGGCGCACGCATGCGATTCATGGAAGTCCCTGCGCGTGTTTTCCTCGGGATGTGCGCCAAACCCGTGCATGGCACACACGTCACTGCAACATCCCGAAAGGCGTGAGCGACGCGCACAGTGAAAGCGCACAACCTCGGCGCATACACCAGTAAGTGGGCGGAACACGGGGCGTAACGCGCGGAATGGGGAACAACGCGTGAAAATAAGGGCGTAACTGGGGATGTACTGCAGGGAAGCAGACGGAACGCCCACACGCACTCCAACCACACGTATTCATGGAATTGAATAGGGCAAAGCCACACACAGCCAAAGACACTCACTAGCCGAAACACGTCCGCCACACGAAGGCAGGCGGTAGCGTCCCTGCGCATTACAAAAGTGGCAATATACAGCAATTGGGCCTGTGCGAGCGGGGCACGTGTATTTCGGGGGTGTGCGGGAGGTTTCACACGCGATTGAGCGGGGTATGTATATTTCGGGGGTGCACGGGAAGTTTCACACGCGAATGAGCAGAGTACGTGTATTTTGGGGGTGCGCAGGAAGTTTCACACGCGATTGAGCGGGGTACGTGTATATCGGGGGTGCACGGGAAGTTTCATATGCGATTGAGCGGGGTACATGTATTTCAGGGATGCGCGGGAAGTTTCACACGCGATAGACCCTGGGCCAGCGGGGTACCAATCACCGTCTGCGTGTAGAAGAATGCGTAGCCAACACCCACCCGCTGTGAAGTAATAGCGTGTGAACCCCAATGCCTGGAAAACACACGCACCGCACCCCTCGGAAAGCACGTACAGAGCAATGGAAATCCACATGGGATCTTCAAGCCCTGCCAGGGCAACGCCCGTGCGCGATACGTCACAGACGCGCTTACGCACTAATGGCCTTTGGTCCAATGAAATCGCGTATGCGTGCAGACGCGCTTACGCGCTAAGGGCCTTTCCTCGAATTTTCAAATCACTCCGTATCAAGCTGGCCACGCGTAAGCACACAGAAGACCACGCTCCTGCCCAAAAGGCCGAATTACTGCCCCCAAGAGCCCCGAGCAGACTCCCACGAGCCATCTGCTGCTGCCTGCCTGCCTGCCTGCCTGCCTGCTGCCACCGTGCCCTGCCATTTGGTGCCTGCACATCAGCCATCTGCAGGGGTCCAGTTGCTGTGTCCACCCCTGCTGGAACAGAAGACTCCCGACTGGGATACCATCGCTCCACAGCCCAGCCCCAGGACCCAGTTGCCCACCCACGCCTGCCTCGGGGGTCGCCATGTCGGGGCAAACACCATCCGAGACCACTGGCGACCCCCAGCCAGAGGGGCAGAGGGCCACCAGCTTCAGTCAGAAGGAAGTTGGTGTCCTGGTGGAGCATGTCCTGGGGCATTATGATGCCCTCTTCGGATCATCACGCACCGACAAGGATGGACGGGACAGGATCTGGACGGACATCGTGACTGCCATCAACGCAGAGGGGGTGGCAGTCTGCGACTTCCAACATGTCAAGAAGCGCTGGGAGGACTTCAGGTCCAGGACCCTCAACAAGGCCCGGCGCCTCTTGAAGGCAGCGGATGCTAAGGGGCACCGGGGCCACTTGTCAGAAGATCAGATGAGGGTCCTGGAACGCATATCCCCAGCGCTCCACGTCCAGGTCCTTGAGAGGCAGACCCGTCTGGAGTCGAGCGGTAAGTGGCCAGGCATTGCTGTGTGAGACAGGGCATGTTACAGTGTGCTGGTTGTCTGATACTTGCCTGTATGTGTGACATAGGCCATGTACACGTGTGTGTGTGTGTGTGTGTGTGCAGGGACATCATGGTCATGCATGTGAGACCAGTAATGTGTGAAGCACACGGTTGGTGTATGTGTTTAAATGCTACACGGGGAGCCCTATGCGGAATGGACACATGAGAGCATGCCAGTCTCTGTTCCTGGACATGGGTGGGGGTGAGGGATGGGTGATGATGCCATGTACATGCATGGTTTCCATGTCTGTGTGTCTGACCTGCGTGTCTGTGACTTGTGAATGCCATGGATGCATGACACGTCTGTGTCAATGTTCAGATCCACTAATGCAGCCTAGCTATCCTTGCATCCACTGTGTCTGGGGTGTACGAGTCCAGATGGATGAAAGTACGGTGAAGTGTGTGAATGTGATAGGCGTGACCCATGATGCATGTGAGTTCAAAAACAACATTGTATGTTTCAAGAGTCCCTTGGACATGTTTGCTTATGTCCATAGCATGCGCCATGTCTGTTACTGCATGTGTTTTGCCTGCACTGACCCATGTGTTGTGGAAGGACATGATGGAAGTGACCTTTGGCAGTTCCACTCATCTGCTATTGCTTCCTGTCTAGGGGACCATTGTACAGTACCCTGATTCTTGTGTTCTATGTCTCCCTCTACACAGCGCAAAGTGAAGAAGAGGGCGGAGACGGCGCTGTGGAGCAAAGCGGCGGGGATGCCCCCACGGCTGCAGCGGAAGGGGTGGGTGAGCCCCCACAGGGGCTTGCAACGGCGGAAGACGGTGTGGAGCCATCCAGGTTGGTGGTTTCCACAGAGGAGGAGGAGGCCGCTACTGAGCCGCACATGGGGCCTGGTGGGGGCATCCCTGCTGGTGCAAGTGGTGCAGTCCAGGGGAAGGGGCAGGAGGCAGCACAGGTCGCCGTGGAGGTGCCTGTGCATGTCACTGTCCCTGACACTGTGACTGCACCACAATGCACCAGCAGGGATGCCCCATCCCAGGCCCGTCCGCAGGTAGGGGGGATGTCCATGTCATCTGACTCCCCTCCACCTGCGGACGAGGGGACCCCTGGCCGTATGGAGAAGGTCCTGATTGGTGTCACGTTGCGCACGCGTGACATTTGTTATGAGGTGCGTGCTTCCCGGGGGGAGCACGCACATCATCACGAAGAGCACCGTGCCAACGTGGCCCAGTTGGGAGCGGTCGTGGTTGGGGGTTTCGTACATGTGTCGGGCACTTTGGCGACCCTCTCCTCCTCTGTGGAGGCTATGCGCCAGTCGTTCTCCATGCCGTCTTCCGGCCCAGATGCCACCAGGGCCCCCTGTGGACCTGTCCAACCAATGCAGCCAACTCGGTGGGGATCCCATCCCTGCCACAGTCGGGAGTTGGAGGTCCAGCAGGGGTGGACACACCAGCAACTGGACCCCAGCAGATGGAGGATGTGACGGCATCATCGGGCAGGGCACGTGCACGACGGCGTCGGTGGATTCCATCAGCCTGGATGCCGTCGTGCTGGCACAGGCAGTTGCATCGGAGGCAGCGGCAGGCTCGACGTGGGAGGCATCATGGCTCAGGGCCATCAACATCAGGGGTGCAGGCATTGGCCGGAGCGCAGGAGAACCCTGGAATGGGAGTGGCTTCTGTGTGGGAGCGGTTGGGCCAGCAGATAGGTGCGGAGCGGCAGCGGGCAGAGGAGGAACGGCTCACAATGGTCAGGGCGGAGAACTCCATGCAGAGGACGCTGAGGCAGGCTGAGTGCCTCGAGGGTCTTCGCAGGGAGTTGGAGCTGGACACTGCTTTATCCCTGCGAGACCTCGGGGCCAGGGAACATGCCCGCCTCCAAGCCATGGAACAGGAGTTCAATGATGCCCTGGCCCATGACAACATCCAGTGAGCCGTTGCACTAGCCCGCTGTCCTTGCAAATAGTTATGTAGTTAGTGTTAGGTTTCCTTTGCTTTTTTCTTGATTTTGGACCTTTTGGACAATGGCCAACATTTTTGTATATACGTTTTTTATTACGTAGTATTTTTAGATAGGTTTCATTTCTTCAGTTGGGATCATGGACCCTGGATTGTTTATCTGTATATAGTTGACTGTTGGATTATGGTTTTTTTTGTTGATTTACCCATGAAACAATGGTTTTTGTTTTTGTTTTTCCCTTGGATGTACTTTTTTGAACTGTGACTTTGGACACCTTTCCTTTGGATTATGATTTGTGGTTTTTCATTATTTTACGGACATGATGCTTTTTTATTTTTAATTCCCATTGTCGTTTGTTTATTTTTAATCCCATTTATGTTGCTTTTAATACATTTTTTTCATCAAACTTCAATGTGTAGTATCATATCATTGGTTTCATGCATGTCATGATATGGGTTTTGACATTTACTTACACTCATTGTGTGTATGTGAGGGACATGTGTTCATTTACATACTTGCCATTGGGGTTGTATCATGTAATTGGCAATTCTGAGTGGGTGGATGCAATACTTGGGTGGGTGTTTGGCATGCGGAGGCTGCCCATAAGGGCCAGGGATCTAGATTGTGATGACGTGTTGGCTGGGGGACATGTGTCAGGGCCTGCTGGCAAGTGCCTCGCAATGCTGGGGGGTGGGGGTGAAGGGGGACATGAGTGGGACATGAGTGGGGGCCTGCTGGCAGGTGCCTACAATGCTGGGGGGTGGGGGTACAGGGGGACATGAGTGGGACATGAGTGGGGGCCTGCTGGCAGGTGCCCCACAGTGCTGAGGGGTGGGGGTGCTGGGAGACATGTGTGGGGGCCTGGTGGAGGGTGCCAAGCACTGCTGGGGGGTGGGGGTGCTGGGAGACATGAGTGTGGGCCTGGTGGAGGGTGCCCCTGGATGCTGGGGGGTGGGGGTGCTGGGAGACATGTGTGGGGGCCTGGTGGAGGGTGCCCATGACTGCTGTGGGGTGGCGGTGCAGGGGGACATGAGTTGGGCATGAGTGGGGGCCTGGTGGAGGGTGCCCTTGGATGCTGGGGGGTGGGGGTGCTGGGAGACATGTGTGGGGGCATGGTGGAGGGTGCCCTGCACTGCTGGGGGGTGGGGGTGCTGGGAGACATGCGTTGTTGATCAGTAGTGCAAGGTGACATGTGGCTTGGCCGGGGGGCATGCCCATGGTGGATGGGCTGCCTGCGGGACATGAGCAGGGGTGCAGGGTAGTCCCCTGTGGTGTGGGCTGCCTGCAAGGGCCGTGGAGGTTGTAGAGTGAACACCTGGGAGGACCCACACAGCCAATTCACGTGTAGTACTCCCCGGAAACCCTGAAATACACGTACCCTGCTGAAATCGCGTGTGAGACTTCCCGCGCACCCTGAAATACACGTACCCAGGACATTCGCGTGTGGAACTTCCCACGCACCCCTGAAATACACGTACCCTGCTGAATTTGCTTGTGAAACTTCCCGCACACCCCAGGAATACACGTACCCAGGACATTCGCGTGTGGAACTTCCCGCGCACCCCTGAAATACACATACCCTGATGGAATCGCGTGTGGAACTTCCCGCGCACCCCTGAAATACACGTACCCTGCTGAATTCGCGTGTGAAACTTCCCGCCCCCCCCCTAATACACGTACCCAGCTGAAATCGCGTGTGGATCTTCCCGCGCACCCCTGAAATACACACACCCTGATGGAATCGCGTGTGGAACTTCCCGCGCACCCCTGAAATATACGTACCCTGCTGAATTCGCGTGTGAAACTTCCCACCCCCCCTAATACACGTACCCAGCTGAAATCGCGTGTGGATCTTCCCGTGCACCCCAGTAATACACGTACCCCGCTCGCACAGGGCCAATCGCGTGTGAAACTTCCCGTGCACCCCAGTAATACACGTACCCAGCTGAAATCGCGTGTGAAACTTCCCGCGCACCCCAGTAATACACGTACCCCGCTTGCACAGGGCCAATCGCGTGTGAAACTTCCCGCACACCCCAGTAATACACGTACCCCGCTCGCACAGGGCCGCCAATCGCGTGTGAAACTTCCCGCGCACCCCAGTAATACACGTACCCCGCTCGCACAGGGCCAATCGCGTGTGAAACTTCCGGCGATCCCCAGTGATACGCATTCCCTGCTTGCCGTGCTGGTACAGGGTTAGCGCAGCCCTTTGTGCTGGATTGGGGATTTTGATGGCTTTTCCCTGCGCAAGGGGCGTTCTTGGGGGCGTAACTGGCGCTGCTGCAGGGTCGCTGCGCCACTGTGCGCCAAGGCTGGTTTTGGTGGCTGGAATCCATGAATACGCTGTGCGCAGAAATGTATTTTAGCGCACACGGATGGCGCAGGGATTCGCACGCGCACACTGTGCGCCAGCCGCGTGCGCAACTTGTGCGCTGAATTCTATGAATTACCCCCATAAGGTCCGGCAGCACATTTTGAGATAAAAAAACATAGTCTAATGTAGCAGGTTGATGCCCCTGTGACCATGTGTGAGTGGACGGGAAATCCCCAGCAGTGTGTCCATTCAAGAGGTGAAAGTCTCTTGAGTCCATAGCAAGGTTCCAGGGCAGCCCTCTTTTTTCTGGCAGTGTTAGGAGCTGAGACTATTCCCTTAGCACTTGCCCTGTCCCTTTTAGGCATGTGTAATTAGGATCTCCACAGATTATTACAGTTCTCTTACCCTCACCACTTATTTCTTCATCAACCAGCTCTAAGACATTAATCTCAGCTGTTGAGTTCCAAAACAAATTCAAGATCACCAAATATTCATTTTCCCTTTTAGATTTTTCTGATTTGGACGTAGACCATTGCAGCTCTACCATTTGCATGTAGTGGGTGGAATTGCTTGTTAGACCGATTTCCAAACCTATTCCATTTCAGACGGCCACTAGTAGGCCTGATTGTTGTCTTCTGTTTGGGCCCCCCCCCCAATCTCTTGGGAGGATAGCTTAGGGGCAATGCGCTCGGCTTGGAGGCAAGTCAGTGCGGAGCAACACAGGTTCGATCCCTCGGTCCGCGCTTAGAAACGTCTGGGTATTAAGCGCGTTATAAATAACCAATTACAATAGCCAGATTTAGGAGGACCGAAAAACCGTCCATACTTGGCTTAAAACGTAACCATGTCTCTTGGAGGCAGATCAAATCATATGCCCCCATATTCACCTCCCCTTTTGCGAACAGGTGAGTGTGGCCCTGTGTATTCCAAGAAGCCAGTGAAAGTAGTTTCGACCCCCCCCTCTTGACCCTCCATTAATTTGAGGTCTCGCCCATCAGGGCGGCCGGCAGCCAGGCCCAGGAATCCCTCTCACCCAACACTGGAATGGTCGCCTTCTAAATTCTTCACCTTCCGCACGGTGTTAAGAGCATCTTTAGACCCTATAGTTTTACTTAATAAATGCTTGGTAGGGAGTACCTTTTCTCTCACGCTCATCGACTGGGCACCTGCCAGGTGTGTGTTTCTAAACCCAATAGTGGGAGGGCATTTGGTAGGCATCCTGCGACATCTTTGGTCAATATAATCGGCATTTTTAGGAGAATAAACTCCCCTTTGACTCACCTTGTCACAGGCTTTCATCTCCTTATTTTGGTGACCTCCTGCAAAGGTAATTTCAACACCCAAGAGCCTTAAGCTTCTACTTGCGTCCATGAGGGAATATTGTGATTGGATATGGAGACACACAGTGTCCAACCAAACCTCATCTAGAAACTCAATTATTGCCAAATCGTCCGAGCGGATTTGCCTTAAGTTGGGGACACAATGTAAAAAGGCCAATACGTTACATCTATTTAATATTATTTCTCTTCTTTGTCGACCATTATTTCAAGTTTCAGAGTCCGGCCTCATTACGAGGTTGTCTGTAGAACCCACCTTATGTGCGGGACTACCGCTGACCATGTAACACTGTTTCCACCACCTGACATTCTGCTGCCACCGGGATATCATAAGCGGCGGGGGAACGGTAACTCCACATTACCGTGCAGTCCCATAGGACTCCACGGCAATGGGGACACTGAAGCACCGGCACTGTTGCTAACTGTGCTGGTGCTTCAGTGAAAACACTGCTGGTGGGGGCCTGAACTCCCAGCAGGTAAGGCCGGCCGCGAGTACCGAGCCGTTGCCGGCAGCCTCATAGTTTTGCGGTCCGTAAAGGGTGCTGGTACATTGCTACCAGCAAAGTAATTCCCAGACCGCCAAACTTCTAATGAGGCACACAGTCTAGTGCAATACCCCAAGGTTAGCCGGTCAAATAGCACAGCGAATAGAGCACTCGCTTTGGTATCCGTGCAGAGGCTGTTGACGTAGGTTCGAATCCTGGCAGGGCCAAACTCAGCCTTTCATCCTTCCGAGGTCGATAAATGAGCACCACACACCGTGGGTAATACTAAGCAGCGCTCAGATACCTGAGGGTTTGTAGCACTATATAGATGATACACTATTTATTATTCATTATTATTAAGGTGTGTCACCTTTCCCTTGTTCCCTCAGAAGGCAAGTCTTTTAATATGCACACAGGTCCTGCATGTTGACAACCAGCTTGGCGCTGAATTTGGCTTTTGCTAAAAGCACTGAGCCTTCTTCAGGAGCAGGTATCAGAAAAGGCAAATTGAACTGATCAAACCTCTGGCTGGTTTGATTGTGCTAAGCGCCACAGTGAATGCTCATAGCAAGCGGACATTTAATGTTGTACCAGAAACAGTTTCAGTTAGAGCATTATTATTTCCTATTGCAGACCACATCTTCTGTATGTGTACTATGCTTCTTGAGTGAGCACTACTTTTCCTGAGGACATTTTCTGTCTTGCACACGCTTGCAAGAAGCCAAATTGGTATATTTTTCTTTGATGCAATTTAATGAATAGTTATTTATTATTCATCGTTAAGCAGAAGTTAATCACTTTGCCATAATTATGTAAGCAACTGAAGAGTGATGGGAGGAGGGTTTTGAATAAATCAAGAACACTGGTGCTGTTCTGTGAAACCTTCAAATCCATGTTTTGGTCAGTCTACAGCTCATAACTCAAAGGGAAAGAGAATACTAAATACCAATCAGACTAGGTCCCACCCCAAAAGGGGTCGTTCAGCCCATGCTGCCATGTCACCGGTGCAACACCAGGCTCTTCGGTTGTGTCATCTGGGAGGTGTAGCCTGGGTTTGGCTCAGTCGACTTGGGACCCACATCTGCGCATACCCTTCTCACATAGGATGACTACTGGAAATCTGAAGAGTGATTGATTGAAGCTATTGAATGAATCACAACCACTGGCATTGCACTGGGTGGGTTGAGAGGTCACATGGGCCAGGGTGGGCAGTCTCTGTGGTCCAGACGGGAGTACCAAGGAGATCTTATTAGGCAGGCCTGGCCCAAGCCTTGCATCAGAATGGGCTTGCACAGGTGCGGTAGAGATATTGATGAAACGGAGATGTCACTGTCAGAAAGGTAAGGAGCTGGAACATACAATGCCATAGTGTTAGAGGGCATCCACGGGAGTATAACAAGGGGTACTAATCTGCTCAAACATGCCAGGCAGATCTTCACTGGACCAGGCAGGGTATGAGTGTCAGAGAATGCCCGGAGTGGTGCCAGGGTGTATGCCACGACTGAACTTGGGAGTGGTGACCAAGAGATAGAAAAGGACGAGACAGAAGGAGACCTTATCAGTTCACAGTTTGTTTGGGGGTCAATGCACCTTGAGGGCAGTGGAGTGGGAGCAACGTGGCATGAGCCAGAGCCCACCCTCTGCTGCTACAGGGTCTTGCTGCGCTGTGGGGTGGCAGCAACATGGCCTGAGCCAGAGCCCACCCTCTGCTGCTACAGGGTCTTGCTGCGCTGTGGGGTGGCAGCAACATGGCATGAGCCATGGCCCACCCTCTGCTGCTACAGGGCCTTGCTGCGCTGTGGGGTGGCCAGCATGGCATGAGCCATGGCCCACCCTCTGCTGCTACAGGGACTTGTTGAGCTTAGGGATGGGAGCAACATGGCATGAGCCAGGGCTCACCCACCGCTACTACAGGGACTTGCTGCGCTGTGGGGTGCCAGCAACATAGCATGAGCCAGGGCCCAACCTCTGCTGCTACAGGGACTTGTTGAGCTTAGGGATGGGAGCAACATGGCATGAGCCAGGGCCCATCCATTGCTGCTACAGGATCCTGCTGTGCTGTGGGATGAGAGCAAAGTGGCATGAGCCAGGGCCCACTGCTGCAGAAACAAAAAGGTGATGGCTGGAAGGTTTAGAATTAATCTTAACCACTGGCATTGCTCTGGGCAACCCTCCAGACCATCGTTCTTCGCCTGCCAAGCCATTACAGAAGAGGAAAGACCATATGCAAATCAGGCTTGGTGCCACCCCAAAAGGGGCAGTCCAGCCCGAACTGCTAGGTCACATCCCTTCTGCACGAGACCACAAGCATCCCCAAACATGTTTCGGCCTTGTTGGGCCTCATCAGTGAGGAGTAGCTTGGGTCTCTAGGCCCAGCAGGCACGGGACCGACGTCTGAGCATACCCGTCCCAACTCTTTCATCCGTGCCTTTCGGGCCCAGTCAGCCCTTGTTTTAACTACATCCTTTCTCCTCGCATCTCTTGCTCTCACCCTTGCTTCTACAAGGTCTCTCTCTTCCATCCGGTATTCGAGTTGTACGACTCCCTGGGGGATTTGCATTCTAGCACGATATGCTCTCATGAAGTCCCCAGGCGCTACTCCTGTCACAGAGTGGGGCATGTTTCTGTAGTGTCGTAGCATGCAGCATAGGGCCTGTTGGACTGGCATCCCTTCGATCCTGGCCTTTTGAATGGTTCTTTTAATGGACAACATGAACCACTCCACCATGCCGTTAGCTTGGGGCCACAGTGGTGTTATCTTTTGATGTCCCGGGTGCCTTGCTAACCTGTGGAAGTCTTGTCCGTTGAATGGTCGTACATTATCTGTTTTTACTGTCCTGAGGATCCCCTATTCACTGAAGACTTCCTCTATGATTCCCACCACCTGGGTAAATGCAGTGGATGACGCCTGCTTGTCCATCGGGAATCTCGAGAATTCATCTATGATCACTAACAGGTAGTCCCCTGTCTCTAGTGGGCGGAGGCTCGGTCGTGCCAGTGCGTGCCCCTCTTCTGGTGGGCCTCTCGGCAGGGTTGCAGTGTCGTGTGTCCCCCTTTCTGTGTCTTTAACACTCGTATGTGCCGCAGCAGTCGTCTTTCTCAGCCTTTTTCTTGGGTGTTTCAATGGCAAAGCCGTGGATTTCTACTCTTTCGTGAACTCTCGCCATCTCAATCACTTCATCAATAATGAGGGGCTTCTTTAGGAGTTGTTTTCACAAGACGGGCGGCGTGCACCCTTCGATGACACCAAGGCGGATGGCTTTGTCATCTGAAAAGGCTGAGAACTGATAGTGGACTTGTCTCTGGTGTCGGTGTGTAATACATTCCTCCATTGCCTCATGGGAGGCATGGTGGCATTGATTGAACACATACCTCTCACAGTCTCTGTTTGGCTGTATGACAAATTTCTTGTTTAATGCAGTCACAAGGTCCTCATAGGTGGCCTGTTCCTCTGGTGGCATCATCTTGATGAGGTTCTTTATTTCTTTCCCAGTGAGGTTTGTGAGGTTTGTGAAGATGTCCTTCAGGACTGGTGAATTATCCTCGCCTGCAGCTGTGTTGAATCCGTCAAAGTCTTTGGCCCATTCAGTCCATCTCAGGCCCTTGTCTTGCTGCGGCTCTACAGGTTAAACTGGGTAAATGGGCCCGGTATCCTCAGAAGTACCACTCTGCCTCCTCCCTGCTGCTCCCTTTCCTGGTCTCCCATGCTTGCTGGGGTTGCCTGGCCTTCTTGCCGGTAATGGTGGGCCTGGCTTTCTTCTCCCACACGCAGGCAGAGCCTGTGACATTCTTGTTTATCCTTTGCAGCGTTTGGGTGTCACCAGCATTGTTGGTGTGGTGTTTCACACTGCTGCTGCTCAGCCTTGGTGGTGTGGTGTTGCACACTGCTGCTGCTCAGTGTTGGTGGTGTGGCTGTGTGTCAACCTGCTCTTCCTGATCTGCTAATGTTATTGGTATTGCCACGATGACTGGGGCTGTAATTCTTTTTGCCCAGTCCTTCTTCCTTTTTACTTTTTTATTTTTCAGCTGGTAATGGGGCAGGGGGTCAGCCCAGTCATTGCGTCTCGCAGCAGTCCCTCCACGTGTCAGGTGCTGCTTCAATGGATGATGGGCGTGTCTAGTACCCCAGGACGCAGCTTGCTCATCGCTTAAGCAGGCACTTCCCGCGATGCAGGAGAGAAGCTTCCCAGTCTCAAAGGATCACCACCGCCGCTCGCAGTGATGAAGGATGGCTGCGGGGGGGGGGGGGGGGGGGGGTACGGTGGATAGTAGAGTGTCGCCAGTTGTTGCCCTAATCCAATGGGCCCAATGACGAGACGGAGACAGAATGCATGTCATTCTCCATTACTTTATTCTTACAACTGCCTCTTCCTCCCTTCAGGCTCCTCCTCTTCCTCTTCTGGCAGGGTCCCTCTTAAAGGGCACCTGTACCTTCCTTCGTAACAGGATAGTGTCAATTTGGAGATCAAAAATGTTGTTAGTGGGTTGGAACAAGTATTGGCAGAACTGTCGGAGAAGTGGAAGTGACCGACTGTATTAATAATTATAGTGCCTTGACCACACCCCAGGGTAAATATGGGCGCATAGGGAAACAGAACTGTTAGGAGAAACTGAACATCAAACTAGAGGTAATCTTATTTTCATAGAATGATTTACCTCAGGGGTCTGCTTCTGGGAGGGCGATGAACCGATGAATCTCTCGTGCAATTCATATGTGTATTTGGGTCCGCTAAAAGTGTAATCCTTACAAAATGGCATGTCGTTTTTTGAACTCGCCAGTACTTCCACTGGAGGGCGTTCATGAAATCAACGCATTCAGCTAGCACATCTCTGTTGCCTGTGTCTCCTATGGAATTGATTTATTTATTGGACATTTGTGTGGCGCCTATACACAAGTGTTTCCAGGCGCCACAAGACAAAAAAGGGAGAGGGGGCTTAGGAAAAAAGAAACAACAGTAAACTGTTGTACTAGGTCGTGTGACATTCTTACTGTTCAAGTGTAAAGACAAAGACGAGCAGGGGGAAGGTGGAAGTAGGGAAAAGGGCTAGAAAGGGGGAGCATGGGAGGGGGTGAAGTGCAGGAGTGGGGACCCAGGGGAAGCAAGTGCTGATGGGAGCCACAGGGGCAAGTGTTAGGGGAAAGGTGGGGAGGGAGGACAAGTTTGGTGGAAGGTGGTGGACCAGATAAGACAAGTCCGGGAAGGGTCCCGAAGGCAAGTGATGGTAGGGATGCTGAAGGAGACTGGTAAGGGAGGTCCAGGCCCCTGTAAGAACTCATAAGGGACCAGGCAGCAGTCACAGCGGCAGAGGGAGATTAGCACAGGCAAATGCTGTTTACGGATGCTGGGACAGACTGGTCAAGGTGGGAATCTGGCCCCTGTAAGACTGATAAGGGACCAGGTACCAGTCGCAGCAGCAGAAGGACACTAGCAAGTGAGGGGGAGAGGCAAGAGGAGGAGAAGGGGAAAGTCTTGAGAAGTTTTCACAACTTAAGGAGATCCAGCTCAGGTCTGAGGGGGGGGCAGGGAGGCCATTCCAGAGGGCGGCTACTGCTGAGGAAAGGGATGCACCTCCCACTCTCTGCTAGGCGAAATGCATGACCTGCAGAAAGTTGGAGCTAGAGGACCCAAGAACTCTAGCAGGGAGATATTTAGGGCGAGAAAGCTGGATATAGAGAGGTCCCAGTCCCCAGAGGGCCTTGTGGATGATGCAGAGGGTCTTTAATTTGAATCTTGCGGTCACCGGGAGGCAGTGGGGAGATTTTAGGGCTGGAGAGATGCAGTCCTTGGGCTTGAGGCCAAGGAATCTCAAATATCCCTTTTGTTACTATTATTCACTTTGAAGCAATATCTTTTCACTATCGTAAAATTAAATGTTTTCTTCATTAGACGTACACACTCTGGCCCATATATATAATCAACATCAGCTTTGTGAGCGCACAAAAAGGTAAAAGTGTGAGTGACAGTCCACACACAGATGCGTTCAGCAATACGTCAATTCTAGCGGCATCAGAGAAACCGGTCCTCAGAATAATCCTGCGGCACACAAAGGGACTGATTTGCAAAGGTTTTCCATGGGAATTTTCCTGGGGAGGGGACTTAGTTTATATGTTTCTTTGAGTGGGCTGGCACAATCCTTCCTAAGGTCGCAACTTTGAGAATTCGTGGATTTCTAGAGAAGGGGTCCCTCTTTCTGAACAGCGATGTCACATTGGCCCACTCACATGCCCAACGTGATTCCATGTGGGATGTAAAAATTGTAGTGTGTGCAGTGGGTTGTGCGCCACTTTCGCCACAGCTTTGTTATATGTTTGCACTTTCACTTTGGTGCATGAGATCCTTATATCATAGGAAAACCACTCTGTAGCACCAATGCACAAAAACCACAGCACATTGTGAATGCCGCAACCAGTGCTTTAAATGGGAGGCAGAATTGAGGGGCCAGCTCTAATTAGAGGGAGTGGCCTAAGTACGGGTGGTTGGGGTACCCCACTCACCCATACTTAGGCCACACGCCCTAAATATGGGGTTTGGGGGCCTGGCAAATGCTTGCCTCCCAGGCAGTGAGATCCAATCAGAAGAGCTGGGGCGCACTGGTATCCTACTATTGGTGCACCCATCCTCTCCTTTTTGTTCCTAAATAAAGGGCTCTGAGCCCCACTGACGCCTGCCTGTCGGGAGTCAGAGGGTGTGATTAGGAAACAAAAGGAAAGATATGACACCTGTGTGCTCCATATCTCCTTTTGTTTCTTAATTAGAGGAGCTAACCACAAACAGGCAGCCATTTCATTCAAGGAACCGTGGGGTTAAAGGACCTCCTGCAGCTGATGCCTCTCTTTTTTTCTAATCAGAAGTGTCGACACCTGCAGACACCCCTTTGACCATGCGGCTAAACGGGCTGCCTGAAGACGATCTTTTTTCTTTTTTTTTTTATAGAAAGGGAATACTTATTTATTATTTCTTAGAGACAGGTAAAGTTAGATCTGGAGAGAGGTAACATATCATACAGCAATATGAAATATGTCTTGCTTCCTTACACCATAATCAGACCTCCCAGCTTTTAGCGATTTCACAATCGTTTAAAATACCGCAAAATCAGCCATTTTGTGGGGCTTGGTGCAGTACACTTAGAAGGCCCTTAGGTATTTAGGTAGTCTCAGGGGAAACATCTGTAGTGTAATACAGAAAGAAACAGATAGGTGTCACCAGTCGGTAACACTAAATTCGCTGTCACGGACATCTGAGCTAGGGAGAAGTCAAACTAGAGGGGAACGGCCCTAGCGCCACAATTCCCCAAGACCCGTGTTTGCCCTGAGACCTGTGGCGGGATCAACCCAACCTAAGATTGCTGTAAAATCCTGACTTAGCGCCCTTAAAGCTAACTTAAGGTGTTTGAGTGGTTCCCTGTCACCCCCAACATTAGCACTTTGCACAGAGTTGGAATTTTTCACATGAAAGCGTCAGTCACAGTAAACTTGCCACCAGGATTCATTTTCCATTAATTGCTGCCTACTGGGCAGTCCTTACCTAAATCACAGATCCAAAGAGAACACCACACAATTCATATACAATTGACAGCATGACAGGCAGCGAGACACCTTAAAACTCCAAAGTCTCCTCTGCTGCTACGCCCCTGGCTTCTGAGTCTTTCTTTGAACTGAGAGATGCCATCCAGATGTATTGGGCCTCATTACAAGTTAGCCGGTCTGGCTATAACGGTGCTGGTAAAACCTATGGGACTCCACGGGAATGAGGATTTACAGAATGCCGGCTCTGGAATTACCGGATCACCGGGGCTGTAATGCCACGGTAATTCTGGCAAGTCCAGAGCCGGTAAATCCCTACGGGTCTGGCGGCAGCCTGCCGGTTTTACCGGCACGGCTACCGCTGGACTTGTAATGAGGGCCACTGTCTGTAAACCGGACACATCTAAAAATGGGTGGCTACTCTATTCTCATACCTCAGACCCTCAGGACCAGAGCCTCCTGAGCTAGATCCCTGCTGGTTAAGATCTGCCACGCTACATAGCAACACTACCCTCCCCCTTCTCCATCAAGTGATGGTCTGCATGTCTGTGGCACTCTCGGCAGCCCCTCCCCTATCAGTGGTCATTGTAAGTAGGTGGCTGGTTCCTAGTCATCCGGATCTATATGGCTCACGTTCACTTGCAGGACTGATAGCTCACTGAGTTAGGTGATTGTTGCTGAGAGCTATATAGGGGAGCAAGTTCATATGTTATTATCACTAATGCTTATATTTACTGTATCACAGGCGCAGCTCTTTTGTACATTGCTTGATTCAGAGCAATGTGTCTGAGAGAGACCATCAATGTGTTGCCATTTCATCCTGTGGCAGTTATTCTGAGCACAGAGGTGTTCACTGTGCTGCGTGGAGGGGTATATTTTAGAAGTATAACAAGTGGGCTGCAGTCTCATACTTCCCCACCTGACGGTGTGAGGCAAGTCCGCTCATGTGAGTGAGAGCACTGAACACAATGTACACACCAAAGCACACGAGAGCCAGATGCAGCCCTTTGGTGAATGTTTGTTGGCCCTAAAAACCACAGGAGTTTAGTAAGTGAGAGTGGGCCTTCTGGCTGTTTGCTTACCAAGGCTTAGAGAGCAAACAAAGCACGATGGGTAATTCATTAAGTTGAGGCCTCACGAGGTGCAGATTGTTATAGCTGGAAGAGGAACACAATCACCAGACAAAAAGAGACAAAGCGTTTCCTTCTAAGCAGGCAGTACATCAATTTTACAATTAAAAACAAATTACATTGTATGAAGGTGGATTTAAAGGAATTCAACCACTTCCCTATACACAAAAATCATTCAACAAATTAGAAATTGACCCATTTTCATGCTGTTATGTTATGTTATGTTATGTTATGTTATTTTGCATTTATATAGAGCCTTATATACCATTGGTATGGTCTGAAGGCGCTGGTAGGTTGAACGCCCTTGGGAACCGAAGTTCAGATCAGTAGAGAGAGTAGAGGGAGTCAAAAAGGTGCATGTGAGCACCGGGTATGTGTGCAGCTCATGTGGTATTCGTGTAATAGCTGCTTCTTACCTGTAGATGCGGTGGTTGAGAGATCAGGAGTATGTGTTCGTTCCGGCATGGTTTATCCAGACCAGATGTGGCTGCATTAGGCCTGTGGAGAACGCCTGGCTGGGGGTGTCCAGCCAGCAGTGTTTACTTAGAGTGATGTGGAGTGAGCGGCAGATGTTGGTATGAGAACAGTTATACCGAATGGTGTCATAGTATCTCTGTGTTCTAGTTGAGTGGTGATGTAAAGGAGAGAGTAAGCGTGGTGGTGAGATATGATGGGTTATCTGCTCTTTCGAACGTTCTCTGCATTCTAGACCATACTATATACGTCTATATACGCAATTCTATGCTATCGTTTGCTTCAGGCACTCATCCGCTTTATGCACTCATACGTGCTATGCACTCGGCCCCTCTACGCACTCACCCCTTCTACACACTCGCCCCCTCTACGCAGTCAACCCCTCTACGCAGTCACCCCTTCTACACACTCACCTCCTCTACACACTCACCTCCTCTACGCACACACCCCCTCTACGCACTCACCCCCTCTATGCACTCATCCGCTCTACGCACTCATCACCTTTACACGCTCAACCTCTCTCCGCACTCACCCCCTCTACGCACTCAACCCCTCTCCGCACTCACCCCCTCTACGCACACACCTCCTCTACGTACACACCCCCTCTACGCACTCACCACCTCTACGCACTGACCCCCTCTACGCACTCACCCTCTCTGCGCACTGACCCCCTCTATCCACTGAGCCCCTCTACGCACTCAACCCCTCTACGCACTCACCCCCTCTACGCCCTCATCATCTTTACGTACTCACCCGCTCTACGCACTCACCCCCTCTACACACTGATCACCTTTACGCACTCATCTCCTTTCCGCGCTCATCACCTTTACGCCCTCTCCCCACTCACCCCCTCTATGCACTCACCCCTTCTACGCACTCACCCCCTCTACGCACACACCCCCTTTATGCACACATTCCCTCTACGCACTCAACCCTCTACGCACTCACTCCCTCCCTCTACGCACTCACCCCCTCTACGCACTCCCCCCTCTATGCACTCACCCCTTCTACACACTCATCACCTTTACGCACTAACCCCCTTTCCGCACTCATCACCTTTACGCACTCTACCCCTCTCCGCATTCACCCCCTCTACGCACTCACCCCCTCTACGCACTCGCCACCTCTACGCACTTGTCCGCTCTACGCACTCGTCCGCTCTACGCACTCGTCCGCTCTATACCCTCATCCGCTCTATTCATTCATCCGCTCTTTACTTGCTTCTCCTGCGGATACCTTCAGATACAATTTGGATCTGTCACATGCTCTACATACTCATCCGCTCCAGATACTCATCTGTTCTAGACGCTCATCCGGATTACGCTCCTCCGTTCTGCACATTCGTCTGTTTTACCCACTCCCGAGTTCTATACGTTTCATTGTATTTACGCACTCATCCGCGCTACACGCTCGTCCGCGCTACACGCTCGTCCGCTCTACACACCCATCCGCTCTACACACTCATCTGTTCGAGATGTTCATCCATTCTATACACTCATCCAGTTTACTTATTCATTCGATTTCCACACTCATTTGAACTATATAGTTATCTATTCTTCCATTCGTGCATTCTTCCACTCAGCGCATTCATGTGTTCCATCTGCTTCATTGATTCTAACTATCTGATCCATGCCATTCATTTCGTTTACCCCTCATGCATTCTGTCCATTTCAGCAGTTTAACTCTCTTTACTGTTTCCGTATGGTTTATTCTTATTGACCCTTTTACTGCTTTGATCTACTTTATGTGTTTAATTCTGTTTGTCCTTTTAGTTTATATTAGGGGTTATTAGCTGTCGATTTCTCGCATCAGGTAGTTTTGTTGGATCGGTGTCATTGAGTTGCTGTTAGACTGTTTGGGCTAGTATGGTACGGGTTGGTTTTATGGGAAGAGCCAGGTTTTCAGCAGTTTGCGTAAAGACGTTAAGTCCTCAGTTAGGCGGATGTGAGGTGGGAGTGAATTCCATAGCGTGGGGGTCAAGGTTGAGAATGATGAACCGCCTAATCTGACTGAGTTTGTCTTCAGTATGACCAGGAGGCCGGCTGAGCTCGATCTTAGGGTGCGTGGGGGGTGATAGGGTTTTAGTTTGTCTTGAAGATATTGAGGTCCGTTTTTATGCAGTGCTCGATGGGAGATGCATAAGGTTTTCAAAGTCACCCTTCGGGCTACTGGAAGCCAGTGCACCGTCTTAAGGGCTGGGGAGACGTGGTCTCTTGGGCCAAGCGCAAGTAGCAATTTGGCTGCCGTATTTTGTGCCCTTTGGAGTTTGTTCAGTTGGTACGAATGGACTCCGAGGTATAGGGGGTTTGCGTAGTCCAGTCTTGATAAAACGATTGATTGGACCGCAGAGAGTCTGTTGGGAAAGAAGAGATACAGAAAGATGCGCCTAAGAGTTTTAAGGTGGTAGTGGCAAGACTTTGAGACGTTGTTGACTTGGCGAGAGAGTGTTAGGTCAGAGTCCAGGGTGCATGCAAGATTTTTCACTGATTTGGAGGCGGTCGATGAGTTGCCCATGGCGGATGGGCATGGTATTGGGTGCGGAAGAAGTTCTGAGTTGCCACATACCATGATTTCCGTTTTAGAGGGGTTTAACAGGAGGCGGCTTTGGGTCACCCAGAGTTCTATGTCAAGGAGGCATGAGGCCAGGTCAGGTTGGGAGTTGGGTTTTGAGTCCAGGAGTTTTAGAATTAGTTGAGTGTCGTAGGCATAGTTGTAGCACAGGATGTTGTGTGAACGTATTATTCGTGGGAGGGTGATCAGGTAGAGATTGAACAGGAGGGCGGATAGGCATGCTCCTTGTGGGACTCCTGTGTCGACTGGTCGGGCTTGGGAGGTATAGCTGGAGAGTATTGTTATTTGGTACCTATCTTTGAGGAATTAAGCTATCCATTTAAGAGCGGTTCCACAAATTCTTAGGGAGTGGAGGCGGTCTAGGAGGATTGAGTGATTGATCGTGTCAAAGGCGGCTGATAGGTCGAGAAGGATTAGTGCGGTGCATCCCGCTGAGTCAGCCGTCATTTTAAGGTCATCCCAGATTGAGGTTAGGGTGGTTTCAGTTCTGTGACGGGCTCTGAAACCTGATTGGGCGGGGTCTAGGAGATTGTTGGCTTCGACAAAGGCATTTAGTTGGGAGTAGGCGGTTCGGTCAATGAGTTTGGCAAGGAACCTGATGTTTGAGATGGGGCGGTAGTTTTTGGGCTCGAGAGGGTCGAACAAAGGTTTTTTAATTAGAGGTTTGACGTGAACTGTTTTGAATGCTTGGGGAAAGATACCAGAGGAAAGGGAGGCATTTATGATAGATCTTGCGTGTTCTCTTGCGCAGGTGGAAGTGAAAATTTCTTTGAGGGTTGTCGCTGGGCAAGGGTCCAGCTGTGATCCAGATGGTTTGCAGGTGGATAGAAGTTTGAGAAATTGCTCTGGTGATATTGGACTAAAGGATTCGAACGTTGGTTGGGTAGAGGTCACAGCTGATGGGCTGGCGGGTACGGGCGGAGAGTTGCCTGGTGGATGTAAGAGTGCTAGTTTGGTGGTTAAAGTTTTTGTCCTTTCGATAGCCGTGGTGTAAAAGTGGAGAGAGAGTGAGTTGCACAGTGATTGTGACGGGGTCGGGACAGTCGTGGTGCAAGGCGGAATGGTGAATTCGGAGATGATTTTGTGGAGTTCTTTGCTTGGGTTTTTGCAGTTTAGGATTCGGGTGTTGTAGTGGGCTTTTTTTGCTTTCCGGATTTCGGCCTTGTATTGGTACAGGTGGCGGGCCAAGGTGGCCCTGCTCTCCTGGGTTTTGTCTTTCTGCCATTTGCGTTCTAGATATTTGCATAGTTGTTTAGTGGTCTTCAACTCTGGAGTGAACCATCTGGGGAAAAGGCCATGGCGGGTTGATGGTTTGCAAGGGGGTGTGAGCCGCATCAGAGATACGTTGAGCCATGAGTCAAAGGCCTCAGGGGTTAGTTGTTTGTTGAGATGGCAGGTAGTAGGTGGAGACTGGAGGAGTGCCTCGGCTAGGTCTGAGGTGATTATTCATTTTTTCCAACATTTGCGTAGATTCAGAGGTTCCGATTCAAGTACGGGAAGGGAGTCGGGTGAGCGAATGGTGAACGAGAGAATGAAGTGATCGGACCAGATGATAGGGGTGGGGGCCTTTAAATGAATCAGGGTGTTGGAGCTAAAGATGGCATCAAGAGTGTGTCCTTTATAGTGAGTCGGGCCATTTATGTGGGGTTGGAGATTAATTGCATCTAAACCGTCAACCAGGGAGTGTGTCATAGGGTTGGTCGGGATGTCGAGCCATATGTTGAAGTCTCCAAGAAGGGTGAGGTTGGGATGGTTTAGTTGAAGGGTGGTAATAGAGTCGCAGAGGTTGTTTGCGAATTGTCTATCGTAGCCAGGGGGTCTGTAGATTGTTAGGAAGCTGTGTGAGAGCGACGGGGAGAGGGATAGTTTTACGAGGAGAGATTCGCAAGAGGGAATGGAGGGTTGGTTGTCGATTATTGAGGAGCGGAAGAGAGATTTGAAGACGAATGCTACTCCCCTTCCCCTGGAGGGACGGTTCAGTGGGATGAGGAAATAGTCAGGGGGAAAGGCTTCATTAGCGATTGGGGCAAAGTCGTCAGAGAACCAGGTTTCAGTGATGAAAACTAGGTCTGGTTTGACAGAGGCGAGGAGGTCAAAGATGCAGTGTCTGTTTTTTGCTACGGATCGGGCGTTGAATAGGATGCAGTTCACATCGGCAGGCGAAGTTGGTCTCGGTGCTGGAGCGGGAGGGGGCGGTGGCGGAGAGAGTGGAGGGAGAGGGGTAGGGTGGGTGATGCTAGACGGGAATAGTGGGCGTGCTGAAAATTTGGCAGGCTTCGGGCGGGGTTGGGTGGCTGCATGTGATAGGATGATCAGGTTTGGTTCGGGGGGTTTGAAGGTGGGGTGTGGGCGGTTCGGAGTTTCAGTTGTAGTTGATGAGAAATCGAGGGAGAGGGGTTTCAGGAAGGGTGAAGCCACAGGGGAAGGAGGTGATTGGGGGAATGAGGAGGTGGGTCGAGACAGGGGAGGCGAAGAGTGCTGAGAGATTGAGGGGGACCAGGTACATTTCCTCTTTAGTTTCTTTGTTGTGATTGGTGTGTGTGAGAGAGGGTAGGGGGGTCAGAGGGGGAGAGAGAAGCAGCTTCGGTAATTGCTAGGGCTAGGCGTGCAGTTTTTAGGGAGGGGAAAGGGTGCGGTCGGGGGGGAAGGTGGAAGGGGTTTGAGGGCAAGGCGGGGGTGGGTGATTGCAGGGCGGGGTGTGCCAGGTATGATAGTGAGGGGAGCGGGCATGGTGAACGTTGGCTGGTCGGTGGAGGGATACCAGCTATTGAGCACACTTCTAAATGCAACTTTCACAGCGAGGCTATTGGGCACACTTCTAAATGCAACTTTCAAAGAGAGGCTAATGGGCACACTTCTAAATGCAGCTTTTAAAGAGAGGCTATTGGGCACACTTCTAAATGCAACTTTCAAAGAGAGGCTATTGGGCACACTTCTAAATTCAACTTTCTACAGACAGGCTATTGGGCACACTTCTAAATGCAACTTTCAAAGAGAGGCTATTGGGCACACTTCTAAATGCAACTTTCAAAGAGAGGCTAATGGGCACACTTCTAAATGCAACTTTCACAGTGAGGCTATAGGGCACACTTCTAAATGCAACTTTCACAGTGAGGCTATTGGGCACACTTCTAAATGCAACTTTCAAGGGAGGCTGTTGGGCACGCTTCTAAATGCAACTTTCAAAGAGAGGCTAATGGGCACACTTCTAAATGCAACTTTCACAGTGAGGCTATTGGGCACACTTCTAAATGCAACTTCTAAATGTACTTCTAAGTTCAACTTTCAGAGAGCAGCTATTGAGCACCCTTCTAAATGCAACTTTCACAGCGAGGCTATTGGGCACACTTCTAAATGCAACTTTCAAAGAGAGGCTAATGGGCACACTTCTAAATGCAACTTTCACAGTGAGGCTATTGGGAACATTTCTAAATTCACAAAGAGGCTATTGGGCACACTTCTAAATGCAACTTTCAAAGAGAGGCTATTGGGCACACATTTAAAATCTACTCTTACATGCATAGAACAGAGTTTCCAAATGCAAATATGCTACAGCTATGACGAGTTTACAGTGGTGATGCTTTGTTAGATGCGTGGTTGGGTAGTGTGGCGTGAAGTGATTGCCTCAGGCCCTGCCCTTCCCACACTTACTTATTGTTGGCTTCTTGCTTCTCCTGCTGTAGGAAAACAGAAGAAAAAAGTGCATTTTGCGAAAACTTTGTCAATACAACCAGAACATATTTAGTGTGAGACAAGCTATGAAAGAGAAGAAATTACACATCAGGTGTTGTAGTCTTTATTTTTCAAGGAAGGTTGCAATAGTTACTATGATCTGGGGTCTCCCACTCTCGAATTTGAGACACAAAATAAATGACAAACGGGTGCCAGCTTAGTCAAAATAAAAGGAGAATTTCTTAAGTCGACATGGCAATATTTTGAAACATTTTTAAAACCTCTTAAAGCAAAGAGGTTTTGAAGGGGTACTATCACAAACTGAACAGAAATAAAAGTGCAAACACAAAGTTTATGCTCTTAATAGGATTGTATAATATTGTTATGATGTTTTAGGATATAGCAGGGCATATGGTTGACATGGAAGATGGTATTGGTTAAGAGAAACTGCGATGTAATGCAATCTTGATTTTAAAAACCTTAAAAATTATAGTAAATCAATTACAGTAAAAACTAAATTAGACAGGCAAAGAGTAGTATTCCCCAGGCCTCACAAAAGGCTGTTTGGTAATGCATTTAAAACGTAGTAGGAAATATGTTAACATATGGGGATAGCAGAAAGGGGATGCTATAATGGCAGCAAGAAACACCTTTGTATCAAGGACAAACAGTATATTCAGAGCTCTTGTATGCATGAAGATGCAAGTGAAGCAATGTTCGCTTGGAAATTGAAGTATTCATTGCAGTGCAGCCTTGTGATCCTGGGCAAGCACCATCATCATTGAGCTATTGTGTTCCATGGGGAGGAAGGAAAAGCCACATGCATTGGGCGATGGAGGGGCCCGTGTACGTTCAGTGTTGTGATCATGGGCAAGCAGCATATTCTGTGGTTTTGGTTTCCATGAAGAGAAAACAAAATGAATCAGCATATGAAGCCATTGGATTTAATGCAGTGATGCCTTCTGATTATTGGCCAACATATGCTCCAGGCTCTTATGTTTCATCTATTTGGAGGAAAGCTATTATCGCAGCAATCAGAAATATGGTTGGAGGGATTCAATTAAGTGCAGCCTTGCGATCCTGGACAAACAGCACATCAAGATCAAGAACATCTTGTGTTGCAATCAAAGAGAGTAAAGAAAAATAATCATCACTGATATGCATGGATAACTAGGGTGCACCTTTGATATCATGGACAAGGCATACATGCTGAGCTCTTGTGGAAGGGGGAACAATCACCACAACAATTGGCACCAGAGGATGAAGGGATGGAGGGACCCATTACAGCTAAGCCTTTTGATGGGGGGTAAACTATATCCAGAGCGCTTCTGTTCTGAGCAGGTTAGAGGGAAGAAACACTGGGAAAGAGAGGAGTTCATTATTGCACACCATTGTTATCTTGCACACAGTGTATACTAAGTGTGCAAATGAGATTCACAAAGATTTGCTCAAGGGCACCCGAGAGAAGCTCCAGGCATTTTGTAGCAGGTGCAAATCTGCGATACTAGCTAGTATTTCCTGATTTGCTCTGGGCAAATGTTTGCGAATTAGGTCTTTTGCATTCCAACAATGAGGAAAGGAACTCAATCAGCAAGTGTAGGTGAAGGATTCCTAACAGTGCAACCTGGTGATCTTGGGCAAATAGTAGGTCCAGAGGTCTTGTGTTGCAACCAAAGAGTTTAAAGGAAAACAATCATCACTGGAAAATGTATGGTTTATGGTTGGAGTGCATCATAAAGATTTACTCAAGGACACCTCAGAGAGGATCCAGGCAAATGCATCGTAAATTTGAGATGTTTGCTGACATATTTTGATTTCCTCAAGTGAAATGTTTGTGAATTCAGGCTCAAGTGCTCCAAAAAGGTTGAGGAAAGGAACTAAATCGGGAATGGGAGGTTCAGTCTTTCATCATTGTGCAACCTTGTAATCTTGGGAAAATAGTGTATCTGGAGCTGTTGTGTTCTTAACAAGGTGGAGGAAAATAGTCAGCGCTGGGAAGCAGTGGGGTTAATTACAGTGCATCCTTGTGATCTTGTGCAGACCGAATAGGTAGTGTGCAAATGAGATTCACAAATATTTGCTTTATAGAGCACTCCAGATAGGATTGTGTAATATGTTAGCAGGTGCATATCTGACATTCTCGCTAGCACTTTTGGATTTTCTTCAGTGCAAATGTTTATGAATCAGGCCTCTTGTGTTTGAGCAACAACAAGGACAGTAACTTCATCAGAAATGGAAGGTTGAGGGGTTTGTTATAGTGCATTGTTGTGCTCCTGGGGCAAATAGTATATTTTGGGCTCTGGTGTTCCAACCCTGGAAAGGAAAGAAATGTAATCAGCAGTGGTATTTGGGGAATTATATGCAGTACACTGTTGTGATCTTGGACAAAGAGTATATTCCGTTATCTTGTGTTCTATAGGGAGGAAATTAGAGAAACTGAAGTGAAGGGTGGAGGAATTCATCACACTGCGACTTTGTGATCTCCAGAAAAAAATATATGTTCAGCTTCTGTGTTCCAAACATATAGTAGAAAGTGGTCAACATTGGCTGGTGAAAGGATTCATTACAGTGCTGCAATGTGATCTTGGGCAAACATATGATGAACTACGGAAAGTAAAGGAAAGGACAGTGGCAGTGTGTGTAGGAATGCAACACAATGTAGCATTGTGATCTGGTGCAAACAGTATAACATGCCCTTTGGTGTTCTAAACATGTTGAGAAAAGCAATCGACAGGGAGGCAGAACTGGTGGGGGCAGGGAAGGATGGATTCATTTCAATGCATCCTTGTGCTGAAGAGCAAAACGTGCAGACTTGTGGGAAGTAAGCAATCGTCATAGCATTCAGCATGGTGTGGGAGAGATTCATTGCATGGATGCACAATCCATAAAACAGTATATAATCCATACACTACACATGCCACAACACAACACACAGCATATTAAAACATGTACAGCGCATACCAAGTAACATGTCATAACACTTTCTTCTTACCTAAACTATCTTCAAAAAACACCTCAGAGATGCAACTACTCAGTGCAGACGCCAAAACAGAATGCGCGCATCATAACAAACGTAGACAAGGCAAATCATATACCCACATACAATGCACTTGTGGCACAATGCACAGACCGCAAAATTCTCAACACATTTGCTCATGGTTCTACTTCCTATATGCCTTCCAAGCGTATTCATGCCTTGGCATGCAATCCAATCGAATATAAGAGCTCGTGGTTACAGCCCTGCTCTACTCAGGTGGGTTAATAATTAAAACATACTAATGAACAGGGTCGCTGAACCTGGTGTATACACGTCTTCTAATTTCAACACAATGGTTATTCTAATCAGAACGTAAGCATGAACTAGATTGTCTTCCTTTTGTCAATGATTTAATATACAACAAAAATGATATTTGAATTAAAATATATTTACAGGACATTAATCAATTCACAAAAACAGTATCTACACATGATACATTGGTGTTTACCCAAGACAAATGACTTTGATCACAGTGCAAGACATATAAATACCCTTCAATCAGTGAGGAATAACATTGAGACTAATGTAAGAATTCAATAAGGTGTAGTTAATTACATAGCTTTAACAGTGTGTGTGTTGGACACTGAGGAAAAGTGTCAACACAACTGTGTTTCGGTTATTTTTAGCTACACTGTGTAACTGCGAATTGGTAAGCCTTCAACAGGAAGAGAAGAGAATTGTAGTGGGAGGGTCCTGTTGGCTCTGTCGTAAAAATAGATAGAGACATGTGTGTTAAAAAATGTATGCTGGGTTCAAGAGAATATTTCTTTATATTATTCCACAAATCAATTAATGCATTTCTTAATTAGTAAAAGCAAGGATCTCGCTACTATTGGGGGGGGGAGATCAAAACATGGTCTTACCGTGTTTGGAAGGTGCCACAGCGTTGCTCTCCGGCATCTGGACTGAGAAGCAGTCCAATGGCGATGGCTGACAATCATTAAATGTTGTTGTTGTTGGGTACCACATGTGTCTGTTAGGAAAAACAGATACAAATTTTGATTGTTTTGATTGGGGGTGCTTCTATTATACATCGGGCCAGAGTGTATATCACCCTCAGAAAATGTGGTCTTACCCCCATTTTGAGAACTCAGCTGGGGGCAATTCCTAAGTATCTTCACCGCTGCAAGAGCGGAATATGTGCAGCGCTGTTCAGTTGGTATCGCCAGTCCTGTTAGCAAAAAAATGAGCTCATCAGTGCCTCTTTGATGTGCCCCGGTTTAATCTATATCCAAGATCCTGTTGCAAGATAAAGACAAAAAACATAACTATTCAAAAATCACTTGTAAAGGTCCTGGTCAATGCTATTGCAAAATGTGGGCGCTACTGCCCAATCAGATGAAATTACAGACGTGTCACTGTGCCCAAATAGCCATGTGCTGGCAAGTGGGAAAGTGCTTACCTAAGTGGAATGAATCATCACGAAGAATACGAGCTTGTCCAGCGAAGCTCAAGGGCCTCCAGCTGCCAGCTTCAGAATGCTGTATGCTCGTTGCGATGTCCACCAAAGCTTTTTGTAGTGGCGGCCATCCTGCAGCCGCCGACGTGGCAGTGTCTGCTGTAATTACTGATCGAACTCAAATATGCGTTAAAATCTGGGCCGCAGGGCCAGTATAAGTTCCCATGTATGTCAATATAAGGATGTGTTTACTTATATTATTCATTTATCTGTTCCCCTGCCGGTTGCCACCAGCATGATGTGGGAGTGGTTTGCTTTGCAAAAAATTGCTGCAGCAGGTTAAAATCCTCACATATAGTTTAAATTGTGTGGCCATGCTGAGACATTATCAAGTCTAACAATAGGACTGGAAACAAGTATTCGATTCCTTATAATCCATGACGTTGCCTGTCGCCATGGTAACAAGACGCTACTGCCGTGTGCATGGTCGAATGCTGCACCGCTCCTTGATTCCCGTATTAATGACACAGAGGTTGCTTTAGTGAATTGGCATGCCCAGACCATGCAATTATGGTGACCTCATTTCGACTCTTAACCCACTTGACAAGCTTATTTTTCTGCTAACAGGCCTGGGGATACCAACTGGACAGCGCTGCACACATTCCGCTCTTGCGGAGGTGACGATACTTAGGATCTGCCCCCGGCTGGGTTCACAAAAAGAGGGTAAGACCACATTTTCTGAGGGTGATATACACTCTGGGCCGATGTATATTGGAGGCACCCCCCAATCAAAACAATCAAAATTATCTATTTTTACTAATAGATACATGTGGTATGCAACAACATTTGATGATTGCCTGCCATCACCATTGGACTGCTTCTCAGTCCAGATGCCATAGAGCAACACTGTGGCTCCTTCCAAACACGGTAAGATCATGTAATACCGAGATCCTTGCTTTTACTAATTAAGAAACGTATTAATTGCTTTGTGGAATAATCTAAAAAAATATTCTCTTAAACCCATCACACACTTTTAACACACATGTCTCGGTCCATTTTGCGACAGAGCCAGCAGGACCCTCCCACTACAATTCTCTTCTCATCCTGATGAAGGCCTACCAATTCGCAGCTAGAAATGGCCGAAACACAGTTGTGTCAACTCTTTTCCTCAGTATCCAACACACACACTGTTAAAGCTGTGTAATTAACTACACCTTATTCAATTCTTACATTAGTCTCAATGTTATTCCTCACTGATTGAAGGGTACTTATGTGTCTTGCACTGTGATCCAAGTCATTTATCATGGGTAAACATCATGTGTAGATACTGTTTTTGTGAAATGATGAATTTCCTGTAAATATGTTTTAATTCAAATATAATTTGTGTTGTATATTAAATCATTGACAAAAGGAAGACAATCTAGTTCATGCTTACATTCTGATTAGAATAACCATTGTGTGAAAATTACCAGAAGTGTATACACCGGGTTCAGCGACCCTGTTCATTTGTATGTTTCAATTTGTGTGCAATCCAGGCATTTAATACTTGCATACCTTCCTAATACCCTCCTCCCGTTATGCCTCTTAATACTCTTTACGCCTGAGATGTATGTTACTTCTTCATTATGCCTTCATTCGTTTAATACTTATGCACCATTAATGCCCTCTGTTAGAAACATTTTCATGTCTGCTGTTTTTACAGCCTCTGCCGTTGAGACGCTGAGCATGTTTGCTGGCTGTTTTTGTTTTACTGACCCTTGTTGGCAAATGAAGAGCATTTGCCAGTTCATTTGCCATTGCAATTCATTTCTTTTGTCAACCCTCAGAACAAAGGGACCCTATCCCACTTATCACTTCTTGTATAGCACTACAGGTCCCTCTGTCCGCTTTTGCAGGGGGACCCTGTCCCTCCTTTCCTTTTATCCTTGCTGGGTTTTCCAGCAAGGCAGTTTGTTCCTGATATGCTGCTGGCAGTGGTAATAGTGCCCTACTGGGCCCCTTTACTTTTTTTACTAGAATGTGGCCTGTCGTCTAGGGCAGTGTCCAAAATGGCTACATTGCAGGTGCAGCCCTGGCTTTGTTTTGGCGTTGCTCATCCTGGTTGTCCCGTAAGGCAGCGCTCTACCTCTCTCGACATGGGTAAGCCAAGCATGTGATTCCCTCTTTCAGCCAGTGGGCACAACTGGCTCACCATTCTACATCCCAGTTGACTCTTGGAGCCCGCAGCTCTGGTTCAGTCCAGTATATCTGGACATTCTGAGTAAGTGGCTCCTCCTGTGCCTGGACACTGAGAACGCCTTCATTGCTTCGACCTCACGGGCCGCATCATGGTGCGACATCTTGGCTCATCGTGCTGCTGCTGATTCTCTTGGCCACCAGGCAGAGTTAGCCTACTGGAGCAGAGTCTGCCTTTGTTGCCTGCAGGCCTTTGCTGGGTCACCCTAAGACTGCTTCTGCCTGTTGCATCTCCCGCCCTTCTTCGGCATTGTGATACTCCAACCAGAGCTTGTTCTTTCTTGGGATCCAGAGGTGCGGCTTGAGTCAGCTTCCAGAACTGTGATTCAACAAGCGGTGACGCAATGCTAGCCGGACTCAAACCCAACATGAGACGTGCCTCTGCACACTGGGTCCTCCGTCACTGCAAATTTTAGCTTGAATAGTGTCCCCACCCCCAAGTCTCCCAACTTACCTTGAATCACTGGTATGCCTCTTGTGGACTCCTCGGGCAAGACTGCATACTTCTGTTGATCGCCCCCAGACTGGGGCCTTCTCTATAAAGTATAAATGCATTAGCAACTGCCACAGTCCTCCTCGTCTTTTGTGGTGCAAACCTGGATGCTAGAATCTTCTGTGGAGTCCTCTTGCAGTCACTTGGGCCCTTCCTTCCTAACAGGAACGCATAAGTGCCATCTTGAATGGATCATCACAATAACCACTCTGACTTTCCACTTGGTGTTGCTGAATCCTATGGGAGGACATTCATATTGCTCCTAGAAGACACCCAAGTAACTGTGACTATTCACTTCCGGGTTCTTTTTGTCAACATTTGTTCTGAGGGCAGGGCTTGATTTTCTAATGCAACAGTGTGTCCTTTATATTTTGAAAGCTTTAATAGGTGTCAAACCACTACAATTTTTATTGGATCATGCCGTGTTTGACAAGTAATTTACCATATTAGGTGTATAGTGTTAATGGTGCCTCCTCGAGACACCATTACTATTTTTGTGCAGCAATATGTTTGTGTCTACTTAACTAATATGTGAGCTTCCTTAATACACTTTTTTATAGAGTGCATATGTATCTTCTTCAGTATTGACCTCTATGGCCATTCCTGTATCTTGGTTCCTCCGTTGTGTGTGGGATTTGTACTTTACACCCTACTACACTTCTATGTTCAGTCATGTTTACTACTTAGAGTTTGGGCCAACGTTAAGAGAAAGCCCTGCGCACTTATAGAGTTAGTCCCTCTGACTCCCCCAACAGTGGGCTTCAGAACCCCCCGCCCAATTCTATATCATTAATGCCCTCCATGACTTTATGCCGTCAATGACTTTCTTCCCTTTATGCCCGCTATGCCTTGGTATGCATCCCATGCCATGTTATGGCTTCCATGCCTTGTGAAGCCTTCCAGGCCAGTGAAGCATGCTATGCATTGAGAAGCCTTCCAGGCCAGTGAAGCATGCTATACATTGTGAAGCCTTTCAGGCCAGTAAAGCATGCTATGCATTGTGAAGCCTTCCAGGCTAGTGAAACATGCTATGCATTGTGAGGCCTTCCAGGCCAGTGAAACATGCTATGCATTGAGAAGCCTTCCAGGCCAGTGAAGCATGCTATGCATTGTGAAGCCTTTCGGGCCAGTAAAGCATGCTATGCATTGTGAAGCCTTTCAGGCCAGTAAAGCATGCTATGCATTGTGAAGCCTTCCAGGTCAGTGAAGCTTGCTATTCATTTCCAAGCATTCCAGGCCATTGAAGCATGCTTTGCATTGTGAGGCTTTCCAGTCTAATGAAGCATGCTATGCATTGTGAGGCCTTACATGCCAGTAAAGCATGCTATGCATTGTGAATCCTTCCAGGCCAGTGAAGCATGCCATGCATTGTGAAGCCTTCCATGCCAGTGAAGCATGCTATGCATTGTGAAGCCTTTCAGGCCAATGAAGCATGCTATGCATTGCCAAGCATTCCAGGCCAGTGAAGCATGCTATGCATTGTGAAGCCTTCCAGGCCAGTGAAGCATGCTGTCTATTGCATAGCCTTCCAGGCCAGTGAAGCATGCCATGCATTATGAGGCATTCCAGGCCAGTGAAGCATGCTATGCATTGTGAAGCCTTCCAGGCCAGTGAAGCATGCTATGCATTGCCAAGCCTTCCAGGCCAGTGAAGCATGCTATGCACTGTGAGGCCTTCAATGCAATGTAAAGCTTCCCATTGCTTCTTATGATGTCCAACCCTTTTAAATTACATGTTTGTGCGTTTACTACCTCTGATGTTTTTAATGCCCATGTATGCATCCAATGTCCCCTAACAAGCATGTTATGCCTTCTTATGCCTTTCATGACTTCCAATTCATGTTATGCATTATTTTGCCTCTGTATGCCTTTGCTGCCTTCACCACTCCTTGGAATACATTGGACGTAAAATCTTATATTCAAAAGTAGCTACCTCCAAAGCCAAATACTGGTCTAGACCAGCCGTTAAGATCGGATCCCGCAAAGGGACCTCATAGTAAGGTGTTAAGGGTTTAACTGCGCCGGCACCTTTTAACGCGCCGTTAACCCCTTAACGCCTGGGTCCTAATGAGGCCCATGGTGTGCTATCCTCACATTAGCTGAGGAGGAATCTCGCAAGGCTGCGATACCTAGTGTGATAGTCCCGGTGGCCATTTCGGTTGCACCAAGCTGCGCCCCAAAAGTGATATGATATGATATTTTATTTACATCGCGTTCGTACACAAGTGTTTCAGTGTGCGACCAGGCAAAAGGGAAGGGAACAAGAGAGAACAAAAAAACAACAATCTTACTTGGCCCAGTGACATTAAGAGCGTGCAAGTGCATGGGAAAGGGAAAAGGGGGAAAGTGCATGGGGAAGGGGGAGAAGTGGAAGGTGCGGAACAGAGGAGAAAACAGAATGAATATTTTTTTTTTTTTTTTTTAAACTTTATTTTTTGAACTTTTCATATCATCGGTACACGTGCGCCAACATGGTGCACCCTCTTAATAACAAAGGAAAGAAAAAAAAGGGGAAAGGAGAGCGGGGGAGAGGGAGGTGAAGGAAAGAACAAGAGAAAGGAATAATATAACGTTACCCACTAACGAGCTCTCCCGCCAAGGCCACCCCACCACTCCCGTGTCAACAAAACAGGTATCAATGTGCTCATTGCTTAAAACTGACTCAAAGTTATACATCAGTTCTTCAGTCACAAAGCCCCATTTCACGTTCCAGTGGTATCGGAATCAGATGATACAGTACTATTTAGCAGATATGCGATGTATGGTCCCCAAATGTCCGGGGGGCGAGCGTGCAAAGGTAGGGTTCTTATGAATTCACTCTCTACGTCCTGGCAGTATGTTACGTCTTTCTTCCAGTCTTCGATTTTGGGTAGAGGGCTGCGGCCCCACGCCATGGCGACTCGCCTTTGGGCCAGGACCAGCAGGAGTGACGCTAGTTTACGTGATGCGGGTTGTAGATGTCTAGTGAGGCTGAGAAGAGCCGCCAATGGTAGCGGGGCCACCGGCTCCCCTATGATGTCTGCAATTATTTGTAAGACCGAGACCCAGAAGCGCTGAATTCCCGGGCAATCCCATGCTAGATGAAGGAAATCTGCGTGTGGCGTCGTGCACCGTTCACTTTGGGTCGAGGCTTCTGGATGATGTTGATGCTTCTTAACTGGAGTGTAGTATGTTTGATGAACGAAGTTGAAGTGTATTAGTTTAAAGCGTGTGTTTATGGCGACTTTTTGAGTTTGGCGCAGGATATAGGACCAGTCTTCAGCGCTTATTGATGTCTGAACGGCAGATTCCCATTTTTGCTGTGTTTTAGGATTAGGTGTTCCTGTGTCTGCTACGAGGGAATTGTAAAGTCGCGATACCAGCCTCCCCTCTCCTCGCGCCTGGATGGTGTTGTGTAGCAGATCCCATGTGGGGGGTTGTTTGGGGAATGAAGGAAACAGTTTGTGCAGGGTGTGACGTAATCTAAAATAAAGGAATATATCCAGGGAGGTGTTCCCCCCTCTGTCCTTGGCCATTTGTGGTGTGAGGAAGGTGCCCTCTGGGAAGAGGTCCCCGAAGGAGTGGACATTTATCTTATCGGCCCAGATTAGGAAAACTTTTTCATTCGTGAGTGGGATGCCCGGGATGTGTCTGATGGGTAATAGGGGGGAATATCTTACGGTCACGCCGTATTTGACAGCCATCTTTTTCCAGATTGCATATGTGGACAGTGCTGTATTCCGCGAGTTATGTGGTACTGGGATTTGACTTATAATGATGGCACTGAGCAGGTCTGGTGAGGCTAGGGCGTGTTCTACCTGCACATGTGGGCGTACGAAGTGGGACATATACCAGTAGCTCAAAAAATGAGCTTGGGCTGCCCAATAGTATTTTTCTATGTCTGGTAATGCTAGGCCCCCCTTTGACGTTGGAAGAACTAGGGTGTTATACGCGACGCACGCAGGTTTACCTGCCCATAGAAGTTCCAGGACTACGGATTTGACTTTCAGGAGAAAGGCTTTGGGGAGTAGGAGCGGGATATTAGAGAACAGGTACAGGAGCTTAGGGAGTATGACCATTTTCGTCAAGGAGGTTCTGCCCCACAGTGTTAATGGAAGCGTCTTCCACCTGTGTATCCGTTCTTGGATGGTGTTCAGCGCGGACACATAGTTGTCTCTATATATGTCGTGGTGGTTGCGAAACATATAAATCCCCAAGTAGCGCACCCTTGAGTTTTCCCACTTGAAGCCGTGATTGTCTACAAATTCGACTGTATTGGGGGTCAGGGGAAACACTACAGATTTGGAATGATTAATCGTAAGGCCCGACATTTGGCCAAACTTTATTACTTCACGCATTACGGGGTTGAGGTTTTCTTGGGGGTTGCCAATAAACAGTATCACGTCATCGGCGTAGAGGGAGACAATCAGTTTGTGAGGACCTAGTTTAAGACCCCTATGAATTTGGTATTCCCTCAGTCGCGACGCCAGGGGTTCCATAATGAGGGCAAAGATCAGAGCAGAGAGTGGACATCCCTGTCTTGTTCCACGTTCCAGTGCTATGGCCGAGGACCTAGTGTTGCCCAGGGTGATGTAAGACCGGGGGTTGTTGTACAATAGTGACACTAGCTTAATGAAGAATTTGCCAAAGCCCATTTGTGTAAGCGTTGCTAGCATGAAAGGCCACTCCACGGAGTCAAACGCTTTCTCAGCGTCAAGAAGCACTGCTATTGCTTGTTGTGTGGGGTCTATGGCCTCGATAACACCAAACAGACGCCTAATGCCAAAGGTAGTGCTGCGACCCGGAATGAATCCGGCTTGGTCTCCAATTACCAGAGCCGGCATAAGAGGGAGAAGTCGTGATGCGAGAATTTTGGCGAGAATCTGATTGTCCAGGTTGATCAAAGAGATAGGCCTGTATGAAGCGCATTCGTCTGCGGGCTTACCGGTTTTATGCAGCACTATTATATTGGCTTCACGCATCGTAGGGGGGAGGCTGCCCCGTTCAACAGATTCTTCATAGACTTGGAGCAGGAGAGGCGCCAGGATAGCCGCGTGTGCTTTATAGAACTCTCCCGTGAGCCCGTCTGGTCCCGGCGCTTTGGAGCTCGGGAGGGATTTTATTGTGTCCAAAATTTCTGTTTCTGTTATTGGTGTATTCAGTGGTTCTCGTAGGACTGCCTCTACCCAGTACAACTCAGTGTCGTTGAGGTACTCTTGTATCGAATTTGAGCTCGAGCCACCCCTGGAACTGTATAGGTTCTGATAGAAGTCTCGGAATGTATTGGCGACGTCCTCTTCTGTGTATACCAGCTGCCCGCATGCGTCCTTGATGCATTCCACTCGGGTTGGGGTTTTTGTCTATTGAGAGCAGCCGGGCTAGAAGCGCACCAGGTTTCTGTCCCTCTCCGTATTGACGGATTCGGTGGGCGCGGCTGAGGAATTTTAGTTCCCTTTCGGCTGTTTCCCTGTATTTCAGGAGTTCTTTTTTCAATTCTGCTTGGAGTTGAGGGTTTGGTGCCGTGGAGGCTCTCAACTCTATCTTTTTTAGACGTTGTTCGCTGTCGGAGAGCTCTCTACGGATTAGCTTTAACATCCCGTTTTCTTTGGATAGGCATATCCCTCGAACGAAGCACTTCAGCGCTTCCCATACAGTGCTGGCCGAGTCGACAGAACCCTGGTTGATCTCAATGAAGGCTATCAGTTCCTAACGTAACTCAGCTGCGAAGCCCGTATCCGAAAGCGAGCCCGGCTTGAATCTCCATCCTAGTCCGGGGACCATTGTGCCTGCTAGGGAGGCCTCAAGTGTGACCATCGAGTGATCGGAGAGAGTGCGTGGTAGAATTTGACTCGTTCCCCATGAGAACGGACAGTGGGTAGATGCCATAATGTAATCAATCCGAGAGCTTGTGTTATGGACGGATGAGTAGAATGTGAAGTCTCTCGCGTTGCGGTTATGCTGTCTCCATGTGTCCGAAAGATCGAACGCTTGGCATATTTCTCGGACTTGCATGCTGGCTTTGGACGGGTTCCCAGTTGTGTTGTGGGATTTATCAAGTTTGGGGTCAATTGGCGTATTTAGGTCGGCTCCCCATACAATAGTTCAATAGTTGCTGTATTGAACTTTCCAAGTTGGGACATCACCCAGTTGAAGTTGTCGGGGCCATCGGTGTTTGGAGCGTAGGAGTTCACAATCACCACTTCCCTCCCTGCGATTATCCCTCTCACCAGTAGGGCCCTTCCCTCAGAGTCTTTCTGTGATTCTATTAAGCTAAAGTTGGTCTTTCTATCTATCAGGATCGCAACCCCTCTGGCATAGGACGAGTACGACGAGAAATATCTATGGCACCCCCAGGATTTGGCCCACTGAAGTTCCGTCGTTGGCAGGAGATGGGTCTCTTGGAGTATGGCAATGTTGATTTTGTGTCTGCGCAGATACTGGAAAATGTTCCTATTCTTCGCTGGTTGGTTACCGCCACGGATGTTCCAGGTGGCTATTTTAAATGTTGTTGCTGACATTTAGGAAGTCAGGTAGGTTCCTGTCCAGTAGGATCTGAGGGTGAAACCGGAATCTAGATCCACGTAGGAGTTTGAAGGGCTTGTCTTCCGAGTGACTTGTGAGTCGAGGTGCTGCTGCCTTGGGATGAGAGTGGGGGGAGGCCCGGGTGCGGTCGAGCATAAAAAAGTAACTGAAGAACATCAACTTCCCTCCCTTGCGTGGGCAACCCCCAACACGCCCACGATGTGCCCACCCGTGATTATAAACTACAGCCATTGCTGTGCTTAGGGCGCAGGTTGCCGAGCCGGAGGCCGCGTGGCCCCGAAATCGATAAATTTGGTGTACTGTGGTGAGTAGTATGTGGTTGCACCGCTCAGCGGTGTCGAAAAAGGGACTCATGTTGGGTTTCTCCTCCTCCGTTCGTCCCGTTGTAGATTCGGAGCATTGGCTGCAGGTCTGCAACCGGTCCTGTCCAGGTATTCGGCAGCCTCCTCAGGTGTGGTGAAGAAATGCGCCCTCCCGCCATGCTGGATGCGGAGTTTGGCGGGATACAGCATGGAGTAAAGGATGTGGTTATCTTGCAGTCTGCGCTTAATTGACGTGAAGGAACGCCTCTGTGTTTGTACTGCCGATGAGAAATCGGGAAAAATTTGGATGGGGTCGCCGTCAAATTGGAGTTTCCCCTTTTCTCTGGCTGCTTTGAGTATTGCATCTCGGTCTCTATAGTTGAGTATCCTAGCTATGATCGGGCGTGGGTTCGCTCCCGGAATAGGTATGGCTGCAGGAATCCTATGTGCTCTCTCGACTATAAATAGCGAGGAGAGGACCCCTGAACCGAACAGTTCGGTACACATGCGTTCGATATAGTCTTCCATTTTGGTCTGGGTTTGTTGTTCCCGGACCCCGACAATTCTGATGTTGTTTCTCCGGGAGCGGCCCTCTAAGTCTTCATTCTTAGCGGAGACGGCCTTCAGTTGGGATTCTAGCGCGGAGACCCTGGTGGTTAGGGCCGCCGCACCATCATCGAGATCTGACACACGTTGCTCCACGTTGTCTAATCTATCGGCATGTTGGTCGAGGCGGTGCTGGATGCGATCTACTTTGGAAGACAGATTGTCCAGTTTGCTCCCCAGGCTGCCAATTCCGGCTTTCAAGTCCAGGAGAATTTCTTTAATATCGAGGCCGAGGGTCGGGTCTTCGGTGGGTTCCATGACTTTTATCGGGGATGCAGGTCTGCCGTTGGGATCTGATTGCCTGGTGGAGGAGCTGGCCTCAAAGTTCAGTTTTTTCTGCGACTTGTCTGTCTTCCCCATTGTCCGCACACTTCCACCTGCCCCCCCTTGGCTGTGCGTGTTGCTCACCCGCTAGTGTGATGGGCCTGAGGCCCTGTGCCGACGCTGGTGATGAAGAAGCGTAGCCGCAGAGTTTAGTGTGTATGGGCAGAGAGTGCCTGGACCATGGTGAGCTTGGAGGTCCTCTGCAGCTGTAATGGCCGGGAACTGGAGCGTGGGGGAAGCGCTACGGCGCCACCAGATAGCAAAGGGTATGCCGTTAGGTGTCCAGTTGTGGCCACTGGGCTAGTGTGCCGATGTCGCACTCAGCTGTCCCACCAGTGTAGTTGGTGCTCAAGGCGTTTTTGTGGTAAGCGGCATAAGCCTGTTCGCACTGGTTGGTTCTGTTGTATTGGTTCCGGGGGCTGGAGGCCGGGGAGTGGGAAGAATGGTGTCTGTTAGCGTGGCCCTTCTCCCGGTTTTTCTCCGTGTCTGGTCCGCCCGCAGGAGAGAGCCGCCAGACGGAGGTGTCTGCCGCCCGGGGGGGGCCGGGGCCGAGGCGCCGTAGGGGTACCGGCGGATCTGCAGGCGATACGGCTGGCGCCGGCACTAGCTCGTAGTACGCCGGGCTGGCGGGGCACCTGAATGCGCTGGCTGGCGCGCGCCCGGCTGGGCTCCTACCTCCTTCTCTCGCCGGACCACGAGCCCCCGCGGGGACGGAGACCGCAGCGTCTCTATGCGCGCCTGGGGCGCGAACGTCAACCCGACTCCACCCGGTGGGCCGCCGCCGAAGAGACTGGCGTCGCAGCGATCCGCACCGCTGGGGCACTCCTCCTCCGCCCGTCTCGGGAGGCCTGATCCGGTGGGCCGCAGCCATTCATCTGAAACTCCGTCGATTTTGGGATCTTCGGGGCCCGGATGGTATCAAAATGTGCAGCACGGCGTCCGGGATCCGAGCAGCGTGCTCTGCGTTGAGTTTGGGCACCACAGCAGGATGGATGTTTCAGGATATTATCGGGGCCATGCAGAGCTCCCTAGGAAGCCGCCATCTTGCTCGGCTCACTAGCGCCCCCACTAAAACAGAATGAATAATAAAGAGTGCAATAAATAAATAAATAAATAAATACATAAATAAATAAAGGCAATACATAGTGGCAGTGCAGCCAGCAAATGGGTTGTATCAAAACCTTTCATTTTCAATTAAATGAAACCATCTCTTTCAACCATCAAAGGTGAAAGGGGGCCCCTGATGATACGGTGTGGAGAGACTTCTCAGGCCTTCCCTTTCCCAGGCCTCAAAAGCCTGCCTATTGGGCCCGAGCAGGAAATCGGGTGCACCTATATAATTATTCCCCTCCTAGAATATTTGGGGAAAGAATTTTAAGGGTCAGGAAAAGAATTTGCTTACTTGGCGACTTCTTCAAGGCAACATTATCACATGTAACCGTTTATGGATGCAAGGAGGGAAAACAAAGGGATCACAGCCTTATCCTACATACTCTCAATCCACAGGACTGCCCTGCTCATGTCCCCCCACTCAAAAATGTGTGAAATCTGTGCTGCCCATAGGCATCCTCTAACACAAGGCACACCTAGTCCCCTATCAACATCCCGGATCATTACATTGACTGACACTCTTAGTTTATTCTGAGCCCAGACGAAGCAAAAGAGCCTTTGTTGATGTTTTCTAACAATGTGAAATGAATCCTATTTTGCATGGCGAGGAAAGCATGTCAAAATATGGGAACTAGGTTCATTTTGAACGCTGCTACACTGCCCAGCAAGCGCAAATCTTGACCATCCCATCTCTCCAAGACTTTATTGAACTCCTGGAATAGTGGGTGACATTAGCCCTGAAGAGATCCCCAGAAGGCATGTCGCTTTGACACATGCATTATCTAAGGGGTTATTGAACTAGAGGAATTGATATTGTTTTTCCAACTGATTCCACAGTTGTAGGGGTATTGAAATGTTTAAGCCCTTTGATTTAGCAGAATTCATCAAGAATCCAGAAACCATTTCAAATTCTCTTAGTGCCCCCATTACATAGGGGGTGTAGAATGCCCGTCATGCAAAAAAGGGCATTGTCCTCATATCAGGCCATTTTCTGATAGCTCTTCATTCAGGGCAAACATTGAATATCTTCCTTCACCCTTACTCTTTGAGCAAAGATCTCCATAGACAGTAGGAATATTAAGGGGGCTGGATGAAGCCTTTTTAGTATCCCCTGGACATATATTTTTGGATCCATTTATTTACAGTCTAGTTGTCGGATTGTATATGTTAGATAGGATGCGTGATATCAATATAGGGCCAAATTCAAAGGCTTTGAGAATTTTATGGATTTCATGGTGATACACACTGTCACAAACTTTGGGTATGATGCTAATATTTCCAAAGGAACCTCCACTGAGTCATCAGAGTTAAGACCCATCTAAAAGGATCATGTGCGTTCCTGTCAACGATAGGGGCCACAAGGAATGGAAGGGCCCTCATCATGCATGAAGCAAGTATCTTTGAATATATTTCGGTGTCAACATTCAATAGTCTAATAGGACAATAAGTGCAATCATCTAGTGGATCTTCCCCTGTCGTCAGGAGCAACGAGGTGGCGGATTCAGTCATAGAAAAGGTTATTTAGGATCGTCAATGGCCCCAAATGTTGTGATTTGAAAGTTTTAGGGCAACAAAGGGTCTCATTTGGAAAAAGAGATTGCATCAAGACAGTTCTGCTGCTCATCTCGATTGAGATTATCCTTTGTCATCGGTAGGGTGTAGTAACTTATCAGGATGTCCCCCTTTTCATTTTATTCATATATCAAACTATACATCTCACCTCTTAAGAAGCTAATTTTATTTTTGGTTCTGGACTTTTGTAATATGTAGGATATTAATCTAGTAGGGTTGTTCGCCAACAGTAGTAAGTCTGCTTGTTTATCAATATGGATGTGGAAGTCGTATCCTCCAGATCAGCTTCCAATTTGGCTCTGACAATTCTCAGAACCCTCTGTGCTTTCAGAGATCGCCCCAGTTGGAAGAGGATCTCTTTTCCTGAAATTATTTTTCCAGATGCAAACTCAACTCTCTCGGCTCCTTATAAATGCAGCTGATTGGCTAATGAATTCCACACATCCCAAACAACCACCAGGCTCACCCCTGAAGAACCATTCTTGTTAATGAATTAGTGATTGCAGATGCCATCTTTTTTCCACTATAAGGTCTCCAAGGTTAGGATCACAAAGCCTCAAGGGAGGACGCCAGGAGCTGTTTGCCCTGATCCCATTTAAGAAAGCAGAGACGGGGAATGATCTGGCAATGCACAGGGTTTCATTTTGACTTGGTTATGTATGGTATAAGTGTGGAAGAAAGAAGAAGTGGGTGGATCCAGACCCCCTTTTGAATTTGGGAGAAAAATGTGTAATCTTGTTTGCTTGAATAGAGGAGGGGCCATATTTCTGTTACCTGAAGCTCACACAGAACCCTTGCCAGAGCTGCAATCTTCCTGAAATCTGATAGTGATGGGGAGGTGATTTGTATGGAACCAGGATAAAATCTCACCCCATAAATATTTCACTTCTCCCCCGCCCATAATTGTAATTATCCTCAGAAGAAGCTTAATGAGAAAAGTGTCTCCTTTTTCATTTGCAACATATATTGAGTCGAGGGTCATGAGGTGCCCAAAGAATACTTTACTAGTAGTTATCTCCCTCTGAGATCTGTCAGGGTCCTGATCAACCTAAATGAGAGCCCCCCTTTGCAATAAGAATAGCGGCCCCATCACGCTTCTCCCCACAGGAAATGAAATCTGGCAAAGAAAAGCCTATATAGGGTTGTCTGAATTAGTCTTTATGGCCTAAACTGGTCCCCTTAAGCATTAATACTGTTGACCTGAGACCTGCAATCATTTCAGAGTAGATTTCCTTTTAAGCAGTGAATTAAATCCCTGAATGTTTATCAGATAATCTCTCATTGAAGCCAATCCAACATTTTAAAATGTTATTCCTATCTAATGATCAAAGAACGTCTTCCACACTCAGTAAATGACCCATTTATCCAGGACCATAATAACAGTAACATCCATCCATCCATATTAAGTCCCCCAACTTACCCCATCACATCCCCCGTTAGAACATACCCTGAACATGAGGGTAGATCACAGAGTCAAGTGAACAATATTACTCTTGGGGCCAATCATATCATGCCCAGGATATACCCCACCCACCATCACTGCACTTGAATATTTGTAAATCATACAGATATTTGAAGTTTAGTACCAGTCCAAATAAGGCAAGCATAAAAAAATATATATAAACTAGACAGTCATAAGGAATTGTCCGATTTGAGATGAATACCTGCTATCCTCAGGGTTTTGTCTAATTGCTTGTAAGATGCATGGTCAGTGATATGTCATCGTAACACCTCCCCGTATTTGTTCTTAGTGACATCAAATATAAATCAAACCCAACATTCACCAATTCTCTGTCACGCATCCAAATCCTCAAGAAACTATTTTCCCTCCGATAGAGAACCCCATCCTCCCTCCAAAATGTTTTTATTTTCATGTTGATGTCACCACTTTCCTATGATCTGGTCTGTTTCTCCTGTTGTGAATATTCTGAGGTGCCCTTGTACTTATTTTGGTGCAGTTGCGGGTCTCCTTACACCATGGACTTTCTAGACCATTGTCAACCCTTATACGTGAACTTTACAGGGCGTGGAAAACTCCATTGTTATTTGACTTCTTTATCACAAAGCCAGGATGTCACTTCAGACAGGGTCTTTCTCTTTGGCCGAGGTAGGAGCTGCCAGGTCCTGAAAGAGTTTACTACCAGCATCTCTGAATGCAATGTCTTGTTGATGACGTGCATCCTCCATGATTCCTCCTTTCCCTATGATGTAGTGCATGCTGGGCATAAAGACCCAAGCTACTCCCACTGATGAGGCCCAACAACACCGAACCATGCTTGTGGTCTTGTGCAGAAGGGATGTGACTTAGCACTTTGGACTGGACTGCCCCTTTGCGGTGGGACCAAACCTGATTTGCATATGGGCTTTCCCCATCTGTAATGGCTTGGTAGGCGAAGAATGATAGTCTGGAGGGTTGCCCAGAGCAATGTCAGAAGTAAAGATTAATTCTAAACCTCCAGGTCATCACCTCTTTGTTTTTGCTTAGCCTCGCCGAGTTTGACAGGTATGCCCAGTCGTGGGTCCTGTGCCTGATGGCCCTAGAGACCCAAGCTACTCCTCACTGAAGAGGCCCAATAACTCTGAAAACATGTTTAAGAGTGCTTGTGGTCTCATGCAGAAGGGATGTGGCCTAGCAGTTCAGGCTGGACTGCCCCTTTGCGGTGGGACCAAGCCTGATTAGCATATGGTCTTTCCCCTTCTGTAATGGCTTGGCAAGCGAAGAACAATGCTCTGGAGGGTTGCCCAGAACAATGCCAAAGGTTAAGATTAATTCTAAACCTTCTAGCCATCACCTCTTTGTTTTTACTTGTTGGCCGAACCATAAGTCTGGTGCATGGTATTACAGCTGCTCAAACTCCTATCTGATATACTGGCAAGATGTTGTTTTGTGCTACCCACTCTTCCACATTAAAAAGGAGATATTTGTAAAACCTTTTCCCTGTGGCACTGTGCAACGAGATTGATCTGTTACAGGAAACATCCCCTCGGCAGACATTTTAAAGATGGCTAATATTGTTTACAGTTGCCCTCCCAAACAGTTTTGGGTAGTAGATTGAGTTCCACTATAATGATGCCACCAGAGACCATGGGGTCCGTAGGCCTTGCTGGTTTTAAATGCCTCAATTCAATTCTGCACTCCCTTAAATTCTAGGGATATACATGGGGAAGAAACTCATCAGTCTGTTAAACTCTGTAAATAGCATCATACGAAGCAGTACGTCCCTTCCTAGAAATACGCATGTGACCATTGTATTTGTGTCAGTGACAAGACTGCAAAATTCCCTTGCACCTGCATTAGGTATTACTTCATATTTTTTACACAAACATGTTTGTCTATATATGCAATAATTTCCCCTTCCCACCCCACATTTATATTTCTTAACAGCTGACCATTCTTAAGCATGTCTCTCTGAGCTTTATCTGGGTATGGTCTCCCTAATAATGGCAATGTAATCAATACCTATTGCTCTAGCCCACTAGTTTTAAGAAAAATGTTATCAAATTTGAATTCAATCAGAAAACCTGCAGATAATTCAAGAAATAATATAAATTAATCAAATGACCATTTCAAAATTTATCACAAAAACTTTAAATTTACTGTGTATTAGTTTGCCCAACGCGTTTCGAGAATTCACTCTTCATCAGGGGCATTAATCATAATTTCTTAAGTTAGAAAAATAAATGGAAATACATACATCTTAGTATTACATTGGCCACAACGATTCATCAAACAATCAATATTGAAACTGTGCTTGTGGTAGCTTTAGCTTAAACATTTTTCTAGATTTGAGTAGGATAGTAATGGGATTCTGTGCGGGAAAAGAGGCCCGAATCGCGGATCCAGTGATCTCTGTAAAATATAGTGGGAAGCACTAATGAGACACGTATAGACTACTTAGAAGATTTATGTGAGCTGTCGAATAACTCACCACGACACTTACCCACTGAGATTGAGAAACCCCCTAAAGGAAGGATGTAGGGTTTTAAGGTCCACTGGAAAAGGCTCCAAAGACTGTCGGGGATCACCTCAAAGGTGTGCCATCTGATTAATCATAGAGAGAGGAAGTTTGTAGATCTAAAGAAACAGGACAGAGATTTAGAAAAATAAGTCTTTAAATGCTAAGGGAGAGAGAAATTCTGGGGTGTTCAAAGTATAAAAACGGAACTTACTTCAGGTAAGTGGATCAAGCCCCAAGTGGAAGGAGAGCGCCACTTAGATTAAGTTCCCACTCCGTAGGTGTGGCAAAATAAGCAGTAAGGTGGCCCCAACAGTCACTGGTTGTATCTGCCAGGTATAGTTAGTGATCTCACGAGGAAGTAAGCAGGCCTGAAAAGAAAGATCAGGCTCTGATAATAGGATCAAAGTGGGTAGTTTGAGCGGAGCAACAAATGCTCCCTAGGAGTTGCAATCAGTCTACTTGCTTGATGGAAATGAATCGGACAGGTTAAGCCGCATCCATAGGAAGAGGATGTAGTGCTATACCGGAGAGGCCGTTTATGTACTGTCATAGGAGTGACGTGTTTCCATGCATGCGCGGCTGCGCCATAACAATGACGTCATACAGCGCATGCGCAGAACGCGTACGAGTGAGAGATTCATCACGAATTAGAAAAATAAAATAGTGAAAGACCACAAATAAGTGGGTCAAGATAGAATTTAAAAACAAGTGCATGAATGGAATAATACATTTCAAGTTTTTGTGATACATTGTGAAATGGTCATTTGATTAATTTATATTATTTCTTGAATTATCTGCATGTTTTCTGATTGAATTCAAATTTGATAACATTTTTCTTAAAACTAGTGGGGTGAGAGCAATAGGTATTGATTACATTGCCTGGCAATCACATACCACTATTGTAAATTATTCATCTGTTTTCAGATACTAGACGGTGTGCAGGGGACGGGAGTTCCCAAATTTTGGGAACATCTTTCTTTCTTCATATTACTTCCAACCTAGATGCCAAGGTTGAGACTATCTCCCCTGCACCTCAAATTTCTAGAAATCATCATCCCTGAATGATTGAACATTTCACTTTTTCATTGATCTATACTTTATTAAATATAGGTGTGCCTAGTGTTTTTCCATTGGTTCTAGATATATTCTATCATGCCACCATAAACCTGGGGCAGGCCTGTATATTTGAATGTTCACACCTGTCAAATCAGACTAATTCAAATGTATTACACAAAACAACAACCGACAGGGTTCAAAAGTATTATTTCCACAGAGACCCTCCTTGTTGGCTATTCAAGAAACAAGGTATATCTCGCACAGACCTTAATTTTCTTTAACACACATGTCTTGTTAAAATCAATATATCATTAATCTTGAATACTGATTTCCGACCATTTTCACAAAGTTTTCACAGCACAAGTGCTGTTATACCAAACCTCCTATCACCAATTATGTGTGGGATTAGTATAGAAAATGTAGGCATCATCACCCTAAAAACATACGTATGGCTTAAACATAATTTCCTGAATTTAGGGATGCATACTCAACACAGAACAATGCTGTTCTGTTTCAGATACCCGGTGATGATTTCACAGTCTCTGCACCTGTATAACTATGTTCATATTATCACAGTGTATACTGCAACCACATTGTTCATCTATTCTGTGATCCCAAGATACATCCCTTCCAGATGTAACAACAAATACATCAGCATCTATCTAAAAATGGTTGCATCGCCACTATGGGTTTCGGCCTTCTCAACAAGAAGATGTTTGTTGTTCTTTTAGTTTTGCGGCCTTCATCAGGACATGTTTATTGTGTTGATAGAACTGAAGAACCTATATAAATATGCCACATGCCATTTTTTATCCCACATACAAAATTGCTGGCTCTCGTATTAACATTTTGTTCAGGCGAAGTGCCCCAACCCTTCCACCTTAACACCCCCACTGCCCTCATCATTACCCCTTCCCTCCCCTCCAGCACTCTAGAAGAGGGAAAACATGAATTCTGTGTTTTTGTCACTGGCATTAAATGCTGGCATGCGGACATGAAACGGCTCTTTACCTACCTACTTGTCCAGAAAACCCAATAATTCTCCATTACTGTGCAACTTTGCAAAATGTTATTTTCCTATCCCAGCAGATATGAGATGGAGAACTATGTGTTAACCCTTTCCTAACTATCAATATATTGAATGATGTGATCCAATACCCATGCATCTATTTCTTGCTGCACCCCTTCTAATGTCCGGGATCCCATGCCGGATGCCACGGATATCAAACCCCCCAGGGGTGTGCAGATCTTCTGAAAATCTATCTCTTTCTTTTATTATTACGTGGATTGGCATCTCCGTTTGTATCTAATTCTTGCTTTATTATCCAAACTCTTTTTTACACGGCAGTCCAGCAGCGCTCTCACCATTGTGTTTTTTTTACCCTCCATGACTAGTAACGTGGCAAAAATACTTTTGTGGCTTATTTAAATAAAATCACAAATAGCATGGAGACAGCTTTGACCATGACCACATATATGTGTGGGGTCCCATTTGATGCTAGTCTGATTGTGTTGCGAGGGACCATAATTCAAGCATGGATATCCAGGAGATCCCGTGTTGTTGCCTTGACTTCTTATAGTACTTGTCTGAAACGTGAAAGCCGCCCACCATGTACATGCACAACGGATGGCCTTACCATGAACCCCTATGGATTCAGCTTGGTTTTTACAGGTGCAGAAAACAGGATGGAATCCATAGGGATTCCTACATCCCTGCCATCATGAAAATTCAATGATGGTGAAGATGCAATCTGATTTGCAGCATGGAGCTGATGTGGAGGCACAAGTATTCTTTAGGCTCCACAATGGTGCACCATGCTGCAAATGAACATCACAAAGTTACAATCCGTGCCCCTAATGCCCATATAAAAATGACCCCCATTGTGTTTCTTTTCTAATCACTTAATGCAACCCCGGTGCACAGTGTGTAATCACAAATGTATTGTCTGCTGTAGTGCTTGTTTGAACCCCTTGGGATCTCTTCTATAAGCCACAAGAGCATGAGTGTTGCCTGTTCCTTATTGCCTATTTCAGTCATCTGGTTTCCCATTACACCTTTTTCTCAGCAAATACTGTGGTGCATGATCTATACACAAATACATGGTACATTTATCTATGTCAATTCAGTGTTACGTTTTGAGCCTCCTTCATCTTCACATTAAAAAATGTCGGAGGAAGATACAGATACATTTTCCCACTAGTCTATGTCCTCTGCATCTGGTAACTTCACAAGATGGCCCGCTCTTATGATGTTTGCATTCTCATTCAGGAAAGATTGTATTACTTCAGCTTTAGCTTTGCGCCTCAAATCAGCACTACTAGATGTTTCGATAGACAGTGACACAATTTGCTCTTGACATTCTTCTCGTTGCTTTGTTCTCACAAAAGTAATGTTACCTGCTTTAACTAGAGTGATCTCTGGTTCCGTCATTGTTGGAAGAGACAGGAAGGTTACCAAAGGTTCAGGTTAGTCTTTGCTGTCTGCACCTTCTTCTTGCTGAGCGTCTTTGCATCCTTCGGCCAGAATAATAAGAGCTCCCCAACCAAAGACCACCCTTTGTCCAGTAACACTGATGCCTCTGCTAATACGTTGCATGGCCTCATTAACCACCAACTCCATTGCTGTTGCTTCTTTTACTTGTTCTAAGTTGCACCCCTTCATAGAGTAACCATCCCGTCAACGCGGGTATGTCCATCCACACCCTCATGCGCCTAACCACCTTTTGTGACACACGAGGTGAGGAAACATTATTAACCATCTTAGTATAATCAGGTATTAATGATATGACGCTTGAAAGAAAGATAAAATACACTACACCCAATCTACTGTACCAGCTCCTTCTACACCTGCCGGCAACAAGTCTCCTGGACCGGCTGTAGGAATTATCGCTCACACCTGTGGAATAAAACAGGATCTTGCCATTAGCTGAGGATAGGCAAAGCATCTGGTACCTGCAGTCCTTGCGTCCTCCCCTGCAGACAACTTCAGCCAATGCCTGATGAACATCTCAAGCAACTTACCCATGAAACGAATGATGCTGAAAAGCAGGAAAAGCTTTCTGATCACACTGCTCCCTGAAAAACCCTCTCTTGATCCAGCACAGCTAGCACAGTACCATTACAGATCTTGCATGGGTCTCAAGGTTCCTACAGAAAGTACTTGCTGCCTAACTACACCATCACGTGTAGATACACGCAATGCTAGGTAAGTGCCGATCTGGATACCGCCACTTTAATGGAAAGAAATGGCCGTCAGTCTGGGAAGACATACTTGATCTAGACGACGAGGACACATTCTCAACTGATGCTATTCATACTATCAGCAACTTTTGCAACTATAAACCACAGCAAACTGATCAATCAACTTTAAAAGGCTGCCAGTGTGCCAGTCTTCAGTCCTTCCCAAATAGATAGCAATGCTTGAAACAGGGACACTTCACACCCACTTTAGGACCGTCACCTGTAGAGTCACTAAAAGAACTATCCCGCCTGTCTTCAATATAATGGTCAGGACCCTCATGGATCTTCTACGCCAACCATAACTCACTTTTCACACATACTTTGACTATAAATATACATTCTAACTGCATGTCACAATCAAACAATTGTATGATGTCTCAAAAGATCTGAAAGATATAGAGTTATGGATCGGCCATAAAAAAGGCTGTAACTCAATGGATCCAAAACCAAAATCCTCTTCATGGACCTCAAACATCCCCTGAACAGGATAGACTCTTTTTGTCACCCATCAAAAAGTCAATTGGGTATAGTTCTGTAATGGAAATACAAACTTTGCGCAGAAAAGAGGCGCGCACATATCAGTTGCAGGAAAAGTCACTAAAAGGGGAGGGGGTCTCATTTACAGCTAAATAACGTTAGGTGCCAAACATTTGAAGGGCCTAAACAACTGAATTATAAAGTAGACAGCATAAACATGATAAAGATAGGTTGCAGGTAAGCATGCAGGGTTTAACAGGCATCAAGGCATGGCCCTTTAATAGAAAAGAACTCACGCATTTTAATTTAACGTAGCAGCCACTGGGGCTGAGAGCAGATTGCAAAAGTACACGTTCCCAGGGTTGAGCGAGAGGAAAGAAACAAAGAGTTTATGATACTTTCGAGGTTAGAGAGCCAAGCTTGCGAGGGGTAGGAGAAGGGCAGTGACCATAACCTCCTTTAATAATTCAGAATACTAGTTATGAAGCTTGCTCCCTGGCAGTTTCAAAGTGCCGTTGGCAGTTTCAAATTACCCTTCAGTATAACTCAGCCTGGGAAGCAGTTTGAGGTGTTCTTAAGATGCAACAGCAACTTGTCTTTGGTTCAAGGCTCTGCCAGTGTCATGATCGGTAGCATTCCATCTAAGAAGTGGATGGGGTTGATCAGCGGCAGATGAATAAAGATCCGATGGTCATCCCAAGTGTTTCAATATCTTGGCTTCATGATGTGGCAATTGGGGGTTGGATTGTGATTTCACAATGTGGGTATAGGGTGGGCTGGTAAGATTTTCGGGACCCAATCTTTGTGGGCTAATGTATGTCCCAATATAGGGGAATGATATGTTCGCCCAATGATCTTCGTTCAAAGGAAGGGCCAATTATGTCAGTATGCTTTGATGGCAATTAGTTTAGATGATTATAAAAGTTCTGGACGTAGGGGCGTACTTTGACAGCTCCATTTCTTGCAATTCTGTTCCGCGTTCTGTTTCAATATAGCTGTCCCAGCTGCGTCTGGGGCCCTAAATAAAACGGAGTTACTTCTTGCCTGGCGTACCCTCCTTTTTGGATTACTTTTGTATTTTCTATTGGTGAGTTCAAAGGCAACCCGCAGTACAGTTCCTTAGCCGAACAAATTCTAAAAATAAGTAGTCTTCTGGGCTTAATGGCATTGCAATGTGGACCCCGGTTATTGGGCTGGCCCTAAAGAAAAATGTATTTCTGGAAAACCAATTGTCATGTCATTCCTTGTAAAACAAAGAAAGTTTGAAGCTGTGAACAGTGGCTATAGTGCGCGAAACATGTCAGCTGCACCACATTTTCAATAAATGCATCTAATATCTTTCAAATAAGACATTAGACGTTCTCGTTTTTACAAATCCTGTTTGATATCATCAGGATTAATTAACGATGAGTGGCAATAGTTTAAGCATAAGAAGGGAGCACTCATGTGAGTATTCTCCAGTTTGCAACTGTAGCTTCAAATGTATTTCTGAGACCACAGACAGACACTCAGTTCAAGCTGAAAATACACAGCAGTGCCAATGAGAATGAAGTACATTCACCATAACCATGGAACTGGTTCTGGAAATGTTGGCATGTTTTGGCCTACAAATCCCTACATCCCTAGCCAAAAAAGTGAGTGGCGGGGAGCATGGCACTCATAGTCCAAAACATCTGGAAAACTGCAGGTTGAAGATCCCAGATCAGAGTAAATTCAACCATATTTTGATTAAAGGAGTCATTTAGGATGATGGCCTCATTTTGAACCTACAAGTGGTAGCATTCCAATACCAAATAAAGTTCTTGAAACATATCATCTCATTCATCCACTTCCAAATTCATACTACTGTCAGAAGCTCTAGAAAACAACAGTGTTGACAATGGCATTACCCTATTTGCAGATCTACCCACCTGCCAAATCTTCAGTCATTAAAAAGTGCAAATTGCTACTAAGCATCTATTATTCAGGCTACACAAGCGAAAGCATGTGCCCTTGCACCTTAGGGCACCCCAGTGGCTTCTAGATCAGATCACAATAAACCTAGCTCCTAGGCAAGACCACATGCATACATTACTCTCCCCTTCTAGCGCCAGCCTCGTTACCAATGAACATCCTAAGGGCAAAGCGCATTGATATGGGGTCTGCTGGCTGTGAAACACTACTTTTCATCTAATCTGAAATGCTCCATCATTTATGGATTCAGGGAAATCCTCAAGACCCACATTCTCTCCCCATCCATCAGTTGTTAAATGTGTTTATCCCACTGGCATGTCCTCAGCTTCATCTTACAGAAAGAGGATACACTAGTATCCTCCCTCCCCTGCCACGTTCATGCTTCATTTTAACTTTGCACTACTGATTTAGGGCTAAGTCAGGTGTATACTATTACTCTGTGCTTAGTGCATTTTGGCACCAATCAAACCCTGCTACAGTGTCAGCACCAGGCCATCTTGGTGCCTCCTCTTTCAAATCCTAGGGTGTATTTTTTACAGAAAATGCACATTGCATGCTGAGGGCCACCAGCATTTGGATGTTCGTGCTCTGGGGTCCCCTGAATGCAATGTTCAACTATTGCAAAATGGAGCGCAAAAGTAAAGATTAAGAAAGCTCAATTGTATAAAAATGTAAATGCGGCATGCAAATGACCCTTTGCAGACAGCATTTACAATGCATTCCTGTGGAATCAGCCTTGTTTTAGTAGGTGCTTAGTGGAAGCAGATTCTCATGCAGGCATAAAGCAAAGTGCACTTTGTAGACTGAGGTGGAAAGCACGGCAGAACTATTCATTCTGCCTTGTGCACTTTCCTAGGAAAATGTCCATGAGCAGTAAAACAAGGCATTAGTGCGGTATGCCTTGGTTTAGCTTTCCAACCTTTACAAACGATCCTCTTAAACTCTGTGACCAATCATCTTTGCTGCTGCCTAAGCCTAAAAGCCAAGAGCTTTCTGTAATATATGCATTATTAAGACCCACCTGTTTCATATACAATCATCATGACAAATATGCCTTTTTCTGATGCATGCTTTTTCCCTGTATCTCCATTAAGAGTGAAATGCTGTCCTTATGGTGAGGTGCACACTATTTAAATCTATTAGATAAATAAATATTGTTGTGGGAGGGTTCTATAGTTCTCACTAATGGAGTGTGTGGTCTAATCAAAGGCTGAAACAAACATAACTGAAAGGCCCACTGGAAAAATGACCTGCCAGCCTTCAAAAACTTCCACACTGAAAATGTGCCTAATAATGCAGGCTGTGTGTGTTCCTGCATGTAGCACAAGGAAGAGCTATGTGAATGGCCATGCGTTGGAAATCAAAAGGCCTATCTTTCATTACAAAAGGAAAGGTCAAACTGAAAAGCTACTTTAATTCATATGTGCAGAAGAAATTCAAAGGTGCCTTCAACATGAAAAGCAGAGTTTTCAAACACTGAAACTAAAATGGCTTTCCATGTGTGTTTTGCTGTTTTAAAGCAAGAAATTAGAAAAATGTTCCCCTTCTAAAATAAAATTATCAGGGAAAAGACTTGGTGTGTGTTGACAAGATGCAATGTATTAAATATTGATTATGCTTCACAGGCAAAATACTGGCAACAATTGAAAAGAAAAGGACACTATATTTCCTTGGGTCACATGTAAATTTCATTTAGACCCGAGACAGACCCTGCTGCTTGTTGTTAGGCAGATTTTCAAAGGCCTGTCTGGATTGTTATCTGGAAGGGAAATCTCAAAGTTGATGTACACTCCAAGTGTTTATGACAGGGCCAGATCAACGCAGACCCCACCCTGAATGGTGAAAAACACTAAGAAATATATAGTTTTGTGACCAAGATTGTGGTCAACTTCAGATAACAGAGCAAAGTGCCAAATGTCAGCATGGCCTTACGGCATCACAGGGTAGAGGTGATGGTCTGCTGTTTTATAAAGATCTCCTCAGGCCACCAACTTTCAAACAACAAAGAGGCTAATGGCGTTTGTCCCGGCCTTAAAAAAAACACAGTCCAGGAGGCTTTGGTCACATGCTTGCCAAGAAAGGAAACTGACCTGGAGAAAGGAAGACTAAGATGTGCATAAATGTAAAGATTTCCCATTAGTTTAAATGGACTATCATAACTAGTGATTTTATCAGCAACAAAAAGTCACAATGCATCCATTCATATGTCATTTTAAAGATAGTTTCAGGGTGATTTTGTTGAACTAATATCTATCCACAAGCAAATTATTGAATTTCAATAGCAAGCTAAAATATGTTTCTGGATCCCCTGAAAATTTCCCGAATTTGAGAAATAGTGAGCTGATGGATCATAAAATTAGGTATCTGGAGAGTAAATTGCATGTTTATAACTATTATACATTTTGTATAAACGGTGAAAAATTGCCACACGAATGTGCAACATGGTGTGAACACCGCTGTTGTTTTATAAAATCCCCCATGATTAGCTGAAGCAGAATATATATATATATATATATATATATATATATATATATATTATGGCATTTATTCATAAATTACGAACCTTTGCCATGTAGGTGCTTTGTGCCAAAAAGTTGATGTGAAAAAAGTGGGAATTTCAAAAAGGAGTTCCAATATTTCTGTACTAGACTCCCAAATCAATCCGTAGAGAGAGGCTGGACTTGGGGTGGAGAGAAATGTAAATGTCCAATCCGGGTTGTGAGATCATAAATTACCACCGCCTAATGTTCACTGTCCAGGGAAGGGGCTTAAGGAGTAAAAAGAGCTGCTAACAAATAATTACCAACAGACAGCTGCCAAAAATCAATCACCAAAGGAGATCTGCTGAAATTGTATCTGGGTGGGAATATTGTAAGTGGGCTGGTTCTGTCTATTGCCGGGAAGACTAGAAAACAGAATCTGTGATTCTTCCCTGGAGCCATAGAGAGAGAATTGCTGTGGAATCCAATTGACTGAAGGGTTGGCCAGATTCCTGTTTTTCCCTAAGAGCAAAGCCCTGCTCAGTTTCCATGATTGCAGAACCCAAAGATTTTCAAAAGTAAGTAAATTGTTCAACAAAATGTCAGCATGGGGATATTTTTAATTCACCCGTTCCCTTTCATAGTGGTAAGTAACAGAATTCCATTATTGGGTGGGGGAATTGTGTGGACTCTTAGCATATTTGACTGTATTTTAATTTAATTAACTCACAGATAGATTGACGCTGGGTGGAGCTTGAAAGGATTTGAAACATGCACCCTCTCTCCTAGCGGGAAGATACAAGATGGTCATTTAAATTAATTGGGGTGCTTTGATTTTCCTGTTCACTCCTGACTTCTCTAATGAGAAGGAGTGTCCCTTCCTTATACAAAAATTCCCAACTGAACCCCTACCAAAACTAGTTTTTAAACAAAAGATATACTTGCCACCAAAACAACATTGATAACTGTTACCATATCCTCATACCTGTTCATACCAAAGGATCTTTGTCCCTAATATAAAATATTCACCACAGAAACCCATTCCCAAAACTTGCTTTTAAATAAAAGGTATTCTTATCTTAAAAAAAGAAACCCAATTGTCACGACTCTTTCCACAAAGACAATTTTAAACTGCCCAACTTCCCCAACACATGCCTTTAAGTGAAGTCGGGGTCTGAATTTCATAATCATCCCCATTTTACTGTCCAACTTCCCCAACACGTGCCTTTAAGAAAGGAGGGGGTCTGCAAAGAGAAATGTCTAAACTGTTCCCAATCCCTAGAACTGGCCTTTGAACAGAAGGGTGCTGCATGTCATTGATGCTTGGGTTTTTGGGGCTGGGGGAGGAGTGTTTTGCTAAAGTGAGACCTCAGGTACCCAACCCTGAACGTGTGATGTATGTCTTGTTTTTAAATTAGCCCTGTGTTTATTCCTAAGCTAAATTCTGGTAAAGTCCTATTTGCCATATGCATTTTTAAAAATCAGTGTTTTAAACTGCTAGCATTTTGAGTGCCCATGGAACTCCACATAGCAAGCCTTGAAGGTGAACTAGTTTGTACAAAACGAAAATGGTGCTCGTGTTTTGATACTATACCTCTCAGCCAGTAGTGTTGAAGAGTATGTTCTAGCAGTGTGGCATATTATTATTATTGGCATTCGAGATACAATGGGATTCATTGGAAAATAATGCTGACAGTTTATTTAGCCCTATGTTCCATATTTGTGAGACAAATGTATATGTGGAAAAGTGTGTTTTATAATTGAAGCTGTGTTTTTGCCACAAAGAAGGTGATGGCTGTGAGTGAACAAATTATTACTCATTGAGCTTATAATTAAAATTCAAATATATTTGTTCTATCCCCTGGCCTGGGTCTTGGCTCACTGTGGGCACTCAGGAGGAGTATGCAGGGGGGGGGGGGGATTTGTGTGACTCTATTTGAATCTCCGTAAGGCCAGTTCTAAAAAAAACATTAGCGAGTGTTGTAGGAACTACCCAGGTTAAGGGTGGTCTCTCAATATAACACGACAGAAGACACATCAGTCACTTGCCCACAACCACCACTGAATCCCTTCAAGTGCTATAAAAAAATGTAGCTTATATTTAAACAACAATACCTGCTTCCAAGGCCTATATAAGACAGTAATGGCTCGGTTCCTCTGTTAGTATGGCCATGCGACGGTCCCTGTTCCATTATCACCTGGTACAGTCCTATGAAAAACGGGTATTATTGCTATTAGCTCCTTGGGACCAACATCAAGCATGTCAATACCTGCTTTCATTTTTAAAGTTGTGAGACGGCGTAGTGGACATTCCACTAGTTGAAAAAAAGAACTACAAAAGAAGATGGCTGCTGGGGAAACAGTGAAGGGAACGACCTACATGTAGTCCCTTCCCCATTTCCCTGGCAGCCATGTTCCCAGCAAGGGAGGAAGGAGGATGAGCAGAAGCTGGAAGATAGGCAGATAAGTGCAGGGGTAGGATGACAGGGAAGTTGATGGAGTCTGCTCTTTGGGTGGAGCAGCGAGCATGAAAAGATGGGGGGGGGTGCGAATAGAGCAGGGCTTGCTCAGAATGTGGGCTTCGGTCACGAGATTCAGACTGTGTTTTGAGCAACCTAACTGGCTGCTGGCTGCTGCACCTACTCGGGATGCTAATTATTTTTATTTCGTAGAATAATGTAATTTTTTTGTTCTTCAATACAGAGTATAGATGCCCTCTGCCTATATCGATTGAATGGCCTGTATATTCCCTGGAGTGGACCATGATCGTATCCCTGCCCGCAGTCCTGTAAGGGGTTACTGATTCTTTAGTGATCGGTGAAGGAAAAAGACATGGGATGTTCCTGGGTCCCTGTGTCTTTTCCCACATCAATCAGGAAAAAGCAATCAAGGTGGCTACAAATACGAGTATGTCGGCCATCTTTACTATGAATCCTTGAGGGCCGTGCCTGTTATTTACAGGTTTTAAAAGCAGGCGAAATCCATATGAAAATCCACCCTCGTTAGAATCAAATACAGGAGGAGACTGTTGGTTGTCCCACAGAAAGGTGGGAAAAGTGCGAACCAACCTGTCGCAGCAGAGTAATGCAGACAAAATAAGACAGATGGCAAAAAAAAGCAGAGACAACCGCTGCAGTTTTTTTTAAAAGGCCTGCCCCATTGAACGCCTGCTGCAACCTGAGGCTGTGAAAAAATAACTCCTTAATCCATCACACGGACTAAAACAATATGAAACGTAAGGGAACGGGGACTTGCTCGCTGCTCCAGTAAGTAACATAACTCCCGCAAAAATACCCACATCAGGGAAATACTCTCCAAATCCATTTAAGATTGAGGCGCGTATTGGACACACAATCAACAAAATGTATGAGCATAACGGCACAGCTCATAGATGTGTACTCAGCTTCAGCCTGGAAGGCGGCCAGTGTGCTTCCTTGAATAGCAGGGAAGAGCAAGCAGGATGACACTAGAGACATGTCATCGCCCCCTTGCCCATCACCACCTAGACCACCATCTCAAACCCCGGGGACTAAATTTCCAAAAGAACACCACCTCTGACTGAGATGCACCATCTTTAGAGCAATGTCTGCACTCTTTCTCTGTCGCTTCTAAAAGAGCGGTTACCTGACAGGCCGCTCATTTTCATTCCCAATAGCTCCCATGGGGTAGTCTATTCTTAAATCAATCGTTTTCAGTAAAACAACTTTAAATATGTTCAGTAAACACCGATTTATCATTTCTCTTGATTAGGTAAGTGTCCCACATAAACCACAGACCTGCAGTTCCTCTGTACAGCCCACCTTTCCTTTTATCATGTGTAATTGTAATTGTTTGTAATTGTTTATTTGTAAAGCACTTAAACACAAGTGAAGTGCTTCAAAGGGCTTCAAAGCGGCAAGGGAACAAGAGATTATAGTAATCATTCTTAGGACTTGAAGTTTCCGAATGAACTAACAAAATTAACTAGCATACTAGGCAGATGCATGACAGGGGGGAAGGGGGGGGGAGAAGGACAAAGCATTCAATCAATACCTGCTGTACTAGGCCTAACGACTTGTCAGATAGTACAAGTGCATGAAAAGGAGTGTGGAGCGAAGGAGGGGGAGAGGGGAGAAGGACATACAGAACAATAAACTACCTTACTAGGCCTGTCAACTTCCAGATTGATTGATGATAGGTCATCATCAATAATGCACAAGTGTTTCAGGCGCAACCAAGCTAGGTAGAGGAGACAAAGGGAGGACTGGACAAACGATTTTGTTAGGCCTAGTGCATTCAAGGTCATGCAAGTGTGCAGACAGGGAGTGCGAGGGCGGCGGAGCGGGATCCTGCATGGGAGCAAATATATAACAAAAAGTCTCCTTCAAATATAACAGACCCGTCCTTCACTCAGGCTTCTCTCTATCCTCTGTTAGTTGCACAAGTCTATCCAATGCACCTAAACACAAGTGTTTCAAGGCGTGGATCATTGTCTGTCTTCCTTCTGTTTCCCCCTTCCTTGCCTCGTCGCGCCTTGAAACACTTGTCTATAGGTGCGTTATAAATGCCATATCATATCAAATCAAAGAAATGTGCGATTGTTACATTAAACATATCATGAAGCTAATAACAAATTGTACCATTGTAATAATACTATACATTGAAAACTGACAGGCAAACCTCGGCATGCTATACAGATTTGTATGAAAGGAATCCTTTATATCTGACCATCAGTACAATCTGATACATTGTTAAGTACATAGGAAACAATGGAAAAGAACAAGACATTCTGCATAAGCGCGCAGCATTGATAAGAATGCCCACGGAGATCCCCGAACAGATAGAAGCAGAATCGGAAGGAGTTCAAGCGCTATTTCATATCAAATGTCTGAAAATTGTGCAGCTCTCTTTCCAATTAACCAACCACTTCCTGTTCCCGTCCCATTATTCCAGGGACTCCATGCCAGGCGCCTCTGGTAATTATGGGGACGGGTCTACTTAAGCTTTCAGGGTAAAGACGCCATCAACGGCCAAGGCATGAGTACATAAAGCAAGTAAAACATCATTGCGCGAGGTCCGCGCAATGCGCCTACATGGACGTTCGCCAGTAGATCATCGGTGGGGGGGGAAGGCTAGAGATGGCATTCTACTAGGGCAAATTGTGCAAGGTATCAGCTCTATTATATAACTTAAGTTGTGAAGCAAGCTCTGTAACTGTTCTTGGGTTAGTTTATCAGATCTATAAATGGATTGAGGTAAACTAAAGAGAGATTTAAATGTCCAGGGCATTGTCTCTTAAAATTGTACATGAGGAGAATAAAAAAAAAACGTTATGTTTGAGATTGTTGGGTTTGGCAAGGGCATGGTGTCCCATAATCAGAACGCTTTTAAGCTTAAGAAAGCAATGGCGCCTACGAATATCCCTGCACCTGGTACCACACCGGGTATAGACTTCCCTGTACCTGGTTTCACACAGGTTATAACCGTAATCATACAATTTACCTTCAACCGGTTTGTAAAATATCCCAATTTTGTCTTTCAATGATATGAAATGATAGGTTATTTATAACGCGCTTAATACCCAGAGGAGCGGACCCAGGTATCGAAACTGGGTTGCTCCGTGTCATCTTTCTTCCAAGACGAGCACGTTGCCCCTGAGCTATCCACCCAAGACATTAAGTAGATGGATTAAGCCATTGTTAAGCATTGGGGATTTTCGAACCGTGGTGCAAACGTTGGTGATTCCCAGACTGGATGACAGGAATGCATTGCACTCCGGTCTTCCGGATATTACTTAATCCCAACTCAAATCTCCTTCATTCTGCAGCAAGGTTGGTAGTTGGAGATCGGGATATGATCACATTACACCTATTGTGCTTAAGCTTCGCTGGCTGCCCCTTTGTTACCGGATTCAATTTAGGCTTTGTTGCTTAGCGTATAAGGCTGTCACCTTGGGAACTGGAAGGTAAACTGATTATCTCCAGAGAGTCAAGAGCTACTAGGAGTTCATATCTAAAAAGGCTTGAGATCCCAAAATGTCGACAGACTAGCTATGTAAACCGAGCATGCTCAGTTGCTGCTCCATGGGCGTGGAATGCCCTTCCTGTTGAGATCCGTTAACTTCCTTCACTGTTAAGTTTGAGTTTTCGCTCAAATCCTATTGGTTTTCCTGACTATGTATCTCATTGGTAATTTTTCTATCAGGTCCTGGATTTTTTGATGCATTTCTGAAGATATTTGTGTTCAGTGTTTACTGTAATCCCGCTGTTATATTTTTGATGACTTGGTTGTACAGTGCCTCAATGCCCTTGGGTCAATCAATTTAAAAAACACAAAAATGCATAACTGAGATCATGGGACATCCGGCCATGCATCAAATATCCACATCTCTGCGGGATGCCAACAATACTTTACGCATTTAATCACAGAAGAGACAAATGTAACAACACACCCATCAATAGACATCCAATAGTTTGGTAAAGTGTTAACCAAGGCGATCTAAATGTCATAGTCACAAGAGCCAATTTTCACTAATAACCAACCAAGAACTTAACCTATCTTGATGGCATTTTACTGCACATCATATTTGAGCGATAGCTCCCTGGATGCATTTGCTCTGCACTTCATCAAGTAGAGAAATGAGTAGCAATAGGAATTCCCCCAGGCCCTCCTTGATCTCAGTGGCTATGAATCACGTGAGAGGGCACATGAAGATGCCAATGAGAGCATAACCTTGCATAAGAGAACGGCACGTGTTTTCATTTTGCACTCTAAAGTGGTTGTTTCTCTTGCTTTGAAGTACATGACAAAACAGCATGTAAATAAATAAATACATTAATTTGTTTTCCACATAATGTGCGTGTAGCCATACAGTTGCTAACAAGTTCTGTCAACTTGAAATTCCTTCGATATTAGGAAATTGCTTGACTCGTATTCTTGGTGCCTACCCAATAATGGCAGCGAAAGAGACAAAAACTCTAACAGGCGATCACAAATTTACTTAGCAACCAATAGCTCAAAAGGTACTGTAGATAAAGCTATTCCTTCTAGGAGTCAACCAAACACTAAACTTGAAAGGCACTGTAAGAGTAAAAAATTGGTAGGGAACAGTGCTACAATATAACCTATTCCAGAATAAGACTTAAAAGCTATCAATACTCTGGAGTAGAGAGAGGCATTCATTGAGCTAGACTCATCCATCAACCCTGAGCCTTCAAGGAGCCTGCGAGCCCCAAACCACAAGTCATATTCACAGGAACTAACAATGTAGAGGAGGATAACATGGCCACTTTACCAGCCAATATGGACAAGGCCTCTTTTTTTCTTGAAAAACTACAGGGAAGGTAGCAGCAGGAACAGAAACCGGAGTTAGAAGATCATTATTAAATGGTCTTATTAAACAGAAGCTGAAAAAGGAAACTGTTAAGGTTCATCCATACAAACCTTGCGGTCACACTCAATGAGTAGAGCTGCAGAAGGGGCAGGAAAAGAAATATAAAGGAAATCAAGAAAAAAGAATACAAAGTGCATCAGTCAAATCACAGGAAATGAGGCTCCTAGGTATATAAGGGAATGATAGACCTATTAGTAAATATGATATTTGTTTGAATAATTATTTATTGACTAGCGGATGCTATAAGAAAATTTAAGGCTGGTGGCAGCAGGAGGGAAGTGGCTGGCAAAATCGAGAGAGTGAGGTAGAGTGGCGAGTAATATAGTGAAAGCGAGAAACCAGGTTGAAGCCCAGAGGAGAAAGAAGGAATAGATGAGACGATTGGAGGTTATGACATGGAAGCGGAGGGGAGAACACAGGTGGGAGAAAAGAAGAAATTGCCTAGTGGTGGAGAAAGGATGCCAATAGAGGACAGGGAGAGAATGGTATAAAAGAAGAGCTTGGGTGTGTGTAGAGGAGATGAAGCTAGATGCGAGCAAGAAGGGCTGCGTGAGAAAAATTAAGAGGAAATAAAAGAACGCTGGAGAGGAGCCTAAAAGGAGAAATGGTAAAGCGGTAAGGAGATAATCCGGAGAAGAGGGGAGAGGATCAGGCAGGAGGGAACGAGATACAAGAAGTAATGCCAAAGGAGGTGCAAGGAAGGGATTGAGGAAAACAGAAGTAGGTAAGAAAGGACGTCCGCGCGTATGAAAGGAAACATCAAAAGGGTACTGAAGAAGTGTGCAGTAGATATTAAAGCGAAAGAGAGAGAGAGAGAGAGACGGAGAGAGAGAGAGAGAGAGGGAGAGAGAGAAAGGGAAAGAGACAGAGAGAGCATACTAAGGATGGGAGAAGGCTACATTTGGAAGGGGTCAGTAAAAGAGAGCAAAAAGAGGTAAACCCGATAATTGATATTGGAGAGCCATCGAGGAGAGGAGGAACAAGCACACTCAAAGTCTCGAGGAGGTACAGAGAGAGGGCAGATCAGAGATGAGGAGGCAGAAGGTGTAAAAGAGGTTCTCTTGAGCACATGACTATTAAAGATGACCGAGGAGGAAATTAATGACCTCCTGTTCCTTTCTGAAAGGCACCAGCCAGGTCCTCCACAAAGGTAGTATGCTAACACCACCAAAGATGCACTCGAACAGGCAATGTTGAGAGCATTGGCATTGCTAGGGTAGGGCCAGGAAGAGTGCGGGGGGCACTGGACTCTTCCGTAAAATGCTGTGCCCTCAGGGACAGGTGAAGACCTGCCCCGAAGTGTTGCCAAGTCTGCTTAAAGTGGAGTTGCTGACTTTGTAACAAAGCCCATTACATCTCACAGTTGAACAGAGCTCCTTGACTGGCCTGCACTCAGCCTTGACCTTTATCGTGGCCTTAATGGCCTGCAATTACTCCTTTGTCTTATCTGATGGGTTCTGTATTCCATCTGAGAGACTCATAACAGCTGGCTTACCTAGTACGTGGCTGTTCACTTGCAAGATATTTAAAGCTACACAAGAAAGCTTTCCTTTTCAAAGTTAGTAATTAAGTCTGCTACCATAACATAGAAAAATTAGATTGCTTTATAGGAATAGTTAAATGTTCTTAAAAAGTAGCACGACAAGCTGGAGGTTTATGATAAATGTAATCTTTACTGTAGTGACTTTACTCCTATTTTTTTTGGGTGATTTCTAAAGTGAGAAAAGTATAGTTGTGTAAAAGGAAGGTTTTTTTCTGGCTTTCATTATTTTGTATTCTGCAACTTCAATTTTTCCTGTCAGGATGTGGAAAACAAAACTACAACAATATTCTTTTGGCTTAACATGTTTCACAATGGATTTACATATTGTGAGGTTACGTTAAATTGAGATATGTGTATTTTGCAAGTAAACTATCAGAACTCTCAAGCTTCCAGTGGCCAGGCTTCAGAAGGCCATGCAGTCCTGTTTGTCCCATCTGGATTCTCGGACGTATATGTTTTTCAATCCCATTCATAATTTAGGAAAGCTAAATGTCTCACAATTACAAGCCTAAACAGTACTGGGTCGCCTTCTCGCGCATGTCCATGGGAAACTTGAGCACTCTGCTCTATCAGGGAGCATTATTGTAGGTTTGAAATCCAAAATGCGCATATTTATAGCAAGTTGAGCTTAAAAGGTATGTGCTCAAATGCCTAAACTGTAGATTGGATTCAAATCCCAGTTTTACTGTTTAACTAAAGTGTGTGATTCTAGGCAAATAAAGTACTCTCATCACGTATAGTGGACTGACCTCAGTGGAGTCAACTATTACTTCCTCTATTGCTGCCAGTCACCAAAATGGTGTGAGTGTCCATAGTATGGCCCCACAGGAGAATGAGTGAAACATTTTACTATGCCTTGTTATGCTAGTTATTGAGTTTTGTATAATACAGAGTCCACCATTTTCACGGTTTCTTGGACTTTCAGGATATCTAAGAGGTGGGGTAGGAGACTAATGCAGAAGCAGAGGCAAGGCTGCTTTGTTACATTGTTGATGTGTGCATAATCTGAAAAGGTAGGGTTCTCTGTGGTGTGCAAGTTTTATAGATTTTATGAGTATTCTGGAGCAGTGGTTAATGGGCGCTCCATGTTGGGAACTTAAATTGTTTATGTGGTTATTGTGTCTGTTCTTGTGGTGTTTAAGGAGTGTGAAGAGCTGTATTTGTGCATTTCTGGCAGGTTAGTGTGCTATTTAGGGAATGTCTTTGGGTGGTATGTGTTAACCGTATTGATTCAGTGAGGAGTTGTATATGAAGATGGGTTGTTTGTTAGGTGGGTGCAGAATGATTTTCAGGTAGTTTCTGTTACCATACATTGCTCAACAAACCACCTGATAAGAACTGGGAACAACCTTTTTCACTTTGGAAAAATCACAGTTAGTCATTTATTTGCTTATATCAATGGACAACCTTATTATGGGGCTTAAGTTCTGGTGTTGTGGTGGAAAGGATGACAGGTCTGGGGCTTGTTTTCTGACCTCTGGGTGTTGAGGAGGTAGTATTCCATGTACGAGGCTTGGGTTCTGGTGGTGGAGCAACAGAATGGCAAATATGGGGCCTGGGCTATGCTGGTGGAGAGGCAGGATGGCATGTACGGGCCTGGACTATGGTGATGGGGAGGCAGGGTGCCAGGTTTGCAGCTTGTGTTCTGGCCTCTGGCTGTTGAGGAGGCAGGATGCCAGGTATGGGGTCTGGGATATGGCAGTGGGGTGGCACACTGATAGGTATGTGGCCCGGGGCCTGTGTAATGGGGAAGGGCAAATAGACCAGGTATGAGCTCTGGTGGTGAGAAGGCAGGATACCAGGTATGGGGCCTGGGCCCTGGGTGGTGGGGGTAAAAGGAGGCCATGTATGAGGCCTGGGCTCTGGGGAGGCAGGATGCCATGGGCCTGGACTCTGCATGGTGGGGCTAGATGGATGCCACGTAAGGCATCTGGGCTGTGGTGGAAGAGAGGCAAGATGCTAGTTATGATGCTTGGGTTCTGATGGTGCGGAGGAAAATGCCAGGTATGGGGCATTGGTTCTGGTGGTAGGGAGGCAAGATGACAGGTACGGGGCCTGGGCTCTGTTGGAGGAGAGGCAGGATGCCAGGTATAGGGCCTGGGTTCTGGGTGGTGGAGAGAAGGATGCCAGATGTGGGGCCCGCGTTAGTTTGGGAATGCATACAAATAGCACTTTTCTGCGCAGCCCCAATACTTTTGTCTGTGGTCCCTCCCTAAATTTAATTCCTAGAGACACCACTGCTTGAGAGACCTAAGAAAACGACACTGAACGAAAATCCGTCCGAGACTAAGGTATGTGTAACTCGCACCACATCTGTGGACACATGCCGCGGACACTGCTCCAGATCCATGCATTCTAGAATGCAGCTATGGCTATGCAAATCCAGTCTATCAGCTTGCATAGCCGTCCACACCCTGACGTACCTCAACACCTCTGCCACTAGTATACAGCGACAACCTACGAAAATAATTTGGTTTAGCTGGGCACATATTGAATCTCCTGCACTAGCACTATATCCTAATCCACCAACAGCACCCACTCATGTGACTTAGCTAGGGGCTGCTTACTGGGGCCCGGCCAACCCCCCTAAACCAAAACCTGGCAGAAAGCACACACACATCTTAAACTTAACTCTTAGAATCTCCCATACATGTACTTAGGTCCCCGAGGGTGTTCCAACCACAAAGCGCATTGAGGCCTTACAAATGTATTTATTTTATTTATTGTTCATTTGTAAGGCGCTTATACATCAAGAAATTGTGTTTCAAAGTCCCCACTGGGCAAGGGGGAGGGAACAAGGGAACAAAAGGCTAATAAAATAACAATGGTGAGCAAAGACAGAGGCGTTCCTACTAGGCCTTGTGGACATTTGGAATGTGCAAGTGCAGAGAGAGAGAAGGGACAAGGGAAGGGGGTGCTAGATGTTCCACAGAGGGGGAAGTGCCAGAGAGTCAGTTGGAAGGCAACAGATAAGTGTCTGGCAGAGTCCACTTGGTAAAGGGTGGTCACCTTCCAATACAATAAGTGCAGGCCTGTGGGACAGCAGAGGCCAGTTGGTGCCCAAAGGCAAGTGCATGGGGAGGGCCGAGGCTGAAGGCGATTGGACTCAGGCCAGGGCCCCGAAAGAGACATAATGGCCCAGACCACCAATCTCAGCGACTGTGGGGTTTAGCACGGGACGGAGAGGGGCAAGAAGCAGAAGAGGAAAGTCTTAAGTTTGCAAAATTTGAGGAGATCCAGCTCAAGACAAAGAGGAAGGGGGTGGCTGTTCCAGTGGAGGGAGCGGAGGGAGCCAGCCAAGGAAAGAGATCGCCCACCCGCTCAATGCTTAGAGAAGCGCTTGACATGCGGAGAGTTGGAGCCGGAAGATTGGAGAGATAAGGAGGGAGAGCATTTGGTGAGAGTAAGTTGTAGATTGCGAGGTCCCCACACAGCCATATGGATGATGCAGAGGGAATTGAGTTTGATCCTTGCAGCAACCAGTGGAGATAGTTTATGGCTGAGAAGATATAGTGTCTGTGCTTGAGGCCAAGAATAAGTCCTGCAGCCCTATTCTGGATTAGCTGGAGGGGGCGCAGAGATGAAGAGGGTAGATTAAGGAAGAGGCTGTTGCAGTAGTCCAGCCTAAAGAGTACCCAAGCTGTAGTGAGATTGAGTTCCTGGGAAAAAGTGAGGAAACTGAGGATACCTTTGAGGAGATGGATTTGGAAATTAGCCTTTGTGGCAAGGTCCAGGGTGTGAGGAAGGACAGAGAGAGAGGAGTTTAAGATGACTCCAAGGTTTCTGGCTTCAGATGAAGGAGAGGGGGGAGAGCCCATAGAGGGTGGCCAGAGTGAAGGGAGGAAAGAAGGAGCAGGAGCCCCAATAGGATCCCAGTCTTGCTAGCACTGGGCCAGAGATCATTAGAGTCACACCAGGACTGGATGGCAGATACGCAGTCAGAGATGGTAGAGGAAATAGGAAGAGGTTCAGAGGGAAGTTTGAAGAAGAGTTGGATGTCATCTGCATAACACTGGAAGTGAGGGGAGAAAGAGGAGATAAGGTAAGCAAGCGGGGCGAGATAGATGTTAAAGAGCCAGGGTGAGAGGTTAGAGCCCTGGGGAAGACCACAAGTGGAGATAGAGCTAGCAGAGTAGAAAGAGCCCAGGATAACCTGGGAGATACAGCAAGTGAGGAAAGAGGTCAGCCAGTTCAGTGCCCACTCCACAATACCAAGGGTATCATTGAGTTGTTTTATGAGGATGGAGTGGTTGACCGTATCGAAAGCAGAGGAGAGATCAAGTAGAATGAGAACACTAGGAGAGTTACAGTCAAGCGATGTGAGCAGTTCTTCATGGGTGTGCAGGAGAGCAGTTTCCATGCATCTGGATGCTCAGAATCCAGATTGATGTTCGTGTAGGTAACCAACTAGCTCAGTTCGCTGGATTAGTTGGGGGAAGGCACTAGTTAGCCACACACGAGGGGTCAGCAGATGGCTTGGGAGAAAGGACGCTATTTAAATGACGATTACAATTACTAGCATGGTCAATGCCATGAGACAGGGAGGTGGTGAGGATGCCTAACTCAAGCCTATACATAATGACAGCCTGCCCACCCCTTTGTCGAAGCTGTGTGGGGGGTGCAGGCCTAGAGGGTAACCACAGTTGGACCTGAGGACCAGATACAAAGATGCACTGCCAACTAGTATGAGAAGCAGATGGCATAGGTTCACCAATTGAGGAGACAAGAATGATGAGTGGGGACACTTAAAACCCCAGGACTGTGAGTGACTGAAAATATTGAACATTGATTCCAGAAAGAAACCTTGATTAGGATTTGCAAGGTGGAGAGCTGAACTGGTACTTCAAAGGAGAAGCCATCCTGGTATTTAGGAGACTTTTCTTTGCACAATTCCATTTTGGCCTAAAACTGTTCAAATCCCCACTACATTTTCCTTTAAACTTCTGATTTTGTGTCCCCTTGGCTTTGTGGGAGTACTTAACTTTAATACCCACATGTCAAGTAGCCACAGGATTGCTCCCTCATACCGCATAAGTCAACAGAGCAGGCTTTTGAATAATCAATTGTCTGCTTGCTTCATCAATTATTCAGCATCATTTGATCAGTCATTCAATTCATCGTTATTTAGGCTCAAAGCCATAAAAGCAATATAAAAATACAGTGTAACAAAAATTTGATAAAATACGGTACAAATCTATTGCATAAAAAGAACATCATCAGAAGTACATACAATTTTAATGCCAAATTTGATATACTGGACCACGTATTAAAACAAAAACAATGACAGGATACCTTCTATATGAAGAGGAGAGCATGCTTGCAGCCTCTATTAGGATCTATATATTTACAGCTTCCTTAATTTAAGGACACCTTACTTTAAAGTGACAATTGCGGTGGCAATTCTCTCATTTCTCTAATAGTTTAGTTCTAAGCAGCCAGGCCCTGTGGATATAACGGGCTCGGTAAATACAATATACTACTCAGAGGAGTTTCTGCAGAGTTTTAAAGCTTCAGACGTTAGCCATATTCTGGCAGCTTTAAGCCAAGGTCTCAAGTAACAGCGCCTTAAATCCCTCAATTTTGGACATATTAACAGAAAGTGGATAATAGTTTCCATCCATTTGATCAGTTATGGTGTAAACTAGGTTGGCTAGGAGCTTCTGATTAAGTTGCATACTGATAACTGAGTGCACAGCATCAGTGATGGCATGTGATGTGCAGCTATATTAACAATGTTCCTAATGGGTTAGGACATGGGTGAGTGCTGCTCCTCTGCTGTTTTACCTGTCCCTGGCTACCCAGCTAATTAATGCAGGTGGATAGGGCATCTTCTTAAATTGGGAGCTACCACTTCCCTATGTTCCTTTAATTCAAATGATATGACCTACCTTTCACTTTTATCAGAAGCCTTCTAGATCTGATTGACCAACTGAAAAGTTACTCGAAGCCAAATTGCCTAGTTGTTAAGATCAACAGTTACACTGGCACACCACTTTAAGGAACAATGCACACAAGTAATGACTACTTCAGGGCTAATTAACTCCCAGCTAGGCATAGCCAGACAATTGGTGAGCTTGGAATGCAGGCTTTCTTAAAGGGCACTAGCTTGCTTTCTAAGCTGACTTGTGCATATCTGATTTGCTCCTCTCACAGCACACTTCCTACCTCTGTATTAAATAAAATGGACTTATATTTTGCCTTGGTTTTCTGCCCATGGCTTTTAGCCATGCCGACTTCTTTACCATGCCATCATGAACATAGAAACGGGAATTTGTGTTGAGCTCCCCTTGCTTTTTTCATGGAGGCCATCTTTGTTTGTATTTTTATTTTCTAGCACACCGGTGTGATTTTCCTATGTAAACCTGTCTACAAAGAAAAATAACACTGGGATGGCAGTCCTTTACCCCGCCTGTACACCTTAAACCATAATGCTTTTTGGCATGATTATGTAATTTGGAAATTATAAAATAAATGTTTGGAAGAGGTTCTGTGAATTCATACGTAGTATATATGAGGCAATTTCTATTATTCCTTGTTGCATTTTGACACCCAGGTTTGGAGACTTGAGTTATCATGCATGCATGATAGGAATGATGGAAAGCTATGGTCAGCACGGCATCATCAAACCCAGTGAAAATTACCAGCTTAGAGGCGGGCGTCTATAGCTTGAAGTCACAGGGATTGCCTAAAGATGGACATTTAGAACAATGCGTCTAAAGGCGGAACCAGTGCTTTCGGTCCACTGTAGATGTGGCCAGTTTACATCATTGCCTGGAAACTGTCCTCACTACTGGGCTTGCACTTGGGGAAATGTGGATTACCAAACAAATTCTGATCATGGTCCTGCACAACTAAGTGCCATAATGTTGGCTAAATGTGGTATTGGGAAGGTAGGGATGGAGGTCGGTATGGGTTTGGAGGGGGAATGGGTGGATTGTAGAGTGAGATTTTTGGTCAAGAGTTTGGAGAGAGTAACATGAAGCTAAGGATTGTTAGACAACATAGCAAGGCAGACCTCTTTATTAAAAAGGTGTATTAACAATTTATATTGGAAAATTGTGCTACTATGAATAAGAATAGGGAATACGATAGATGTATATGTGTTGTTTCAGGTGCCAATTTATTAATATCTACTAAAAATGCTTAAGATCTTGAGCAGGTATGTAAATGGGTTGAATAATGTTGCACAAGATTATAAGGAATTTTTGGCCAAAGGTGAAATGCCACAAAATAGCATTCCATGCAACATATTGATGATAGACACAAATTACAGGCCAGTGAGGTGTGTTGCAACTGTGAGAAACCTGAAGTTGTCTCCCAGACTATTCCCGGGGGATCTGTCATCTAACTGGCCAGGACACAGCTATCGCTATTGGATCCAGTTGCTGGGGGTGGGCCAGTGAGGGAGGATCACCTAGATGGGGGATCTTCAGGGAGTGGAAGTGGGACATCGGCGGGTGAGACACGGTATCCCCCTTCTTGAAACACCTTTTCCCCAACCTACCATGTAGGAGACTCAAATACTGCACCCCCATTTTCTGACACTAACACTTTTGCACACCACAAAAGACGATGGACAAACACCAGAGCCGTTAACCTGACATGTCACAACACAGGGGACAGGCAAAGTCAGGCAATTGACCAGAATCACACACACCTGACGGCCCTTTCCCTTCCCCACAGGGATAAAAGGTGCAGCAATAGAGCACAATACGAGCAAGGCAGACCACAACAACGAGAGAGCTAACTCAGCATGGCTTTTCAAGAGGAGGAGAAAGAAGGGGCGAACCGAGAGGGTGACAAAGAGAGAAGCAACCTTGCCCTTTCCGACCACAGGCCATGAAACCTGCAAGGAGGGAATTGTAAGACTGCAAACAATAGCCAGCGTGTGTTGCAGGAGATGTCATTGGTACACGGGGCCCTCCTCCGCTGATAACCAAGCCAGGGAGAGATGTTTGCCACTGTGCTACAGACCTTGACTCCAGAGACACCCAAAGACAAGCGATTCATCATAGCCGGTGAGTCTAGGGGAGAGCCGATAAGAAACAGAACTATGTTGAACAAAAGTAGCAAGCGTCTAATTGAAGAAAGAACAAAGAACTGTTAATACAAGAGTGGGAAACCAGCAACAGATGAGTCAGGCACCACGTGGGTGCTCACTCATGAAACTCTGGGCAAATACCCTATTTTTGAAACTACCATTATCAGAAGGCCTTGGGAAACGCGAGAAGGGGTCAAAGTGGCTAGTAAAATCCTCTGTAAAATCGAAAGTCTTTGACTGACAGATGATTGTGAAGCTAAGGGAAGTGATTCCTGCATCGAGAGATCTGTTCAAGGAATGGTGTAATTGGCAAAGTGAACCCGATGGAGGGATGCCGATAGAAGGGGGTGAAGCCAGAAGTCCCAATGAATAGTGTGTTGACAAGAGTGAATCTGGCAGAGGCAGAGGGATGTCCATGGTGAACTGCTTAAAAAGACATTAAGGTTTGTGAATGTCACAGATGAGATTGTGTTGAAAGCCGTAGTGAATCCGACAGAGGGAGGTTAATATTCGAGAAGGGTCTGAGCCCGGAAGAGGGGGATCCAAGGGTGAAAAGGCATCACCCAATGTGACACTTTTGTTTATTATTTTTGGAACACATCAGGTCCTTGGAGCCAAGAGACTTTTTGTAGAAAAGAGACTTAACCACCAAAGGCTCTGATGGCTAAGTGCGGAGCTGTTGGCTTGTGCTGGGAAAGTTCGAACGTTTGCTGTGATCTGGAGTCCCACCTTGTCCCATGCTCAAAATGTGGGGAAGGGAGACCCTGACTACCGCATCTTGACTTATTATTTGTGAACACTTTCTTTCCTGTGAATCCTATCCCACACTCTATGTTTGTATTTAGCATAATGATTGACAATAGGTTTTTCTTAATATAGCCCTTTTATTTGACAAGACGCCACTAGGACTGCCTTATTTTAATTTGATGGTCGTATCTTGCTCCCCATCATAGATTTAGGTTTAGATTAGGCATTTTTCCAACCCGCATATACAGTTTAATTAACACCCTTGAACTGTGATCACTTGTGTCTGTCTTTACTGTTGCCACCATGAGTTCCTTACACTACATTATGAAAATTATAGTTACTCATTTCAAATCAGATCATAATGACCGGTCGGTGATTTACAATGGAACAAAAGGGGCTCACAATTTATAAAATTACTTCGGTCATTGTCTGTGGACCACAAATCCCGAATGATACATGATCTGGATGTGTTGCTGGCTGGGTGGCAATCTACTAGGTCCTTATGTGGAGATTTCAATTAAAACCCTGATCGAAAGCTGACAGATTCACAAAGTCAAACAAACAAGAAGGCTATGGATTATGCAGTTTATAATGCACTATAATAGTGCATAACCTCGTTGATTTGGGTGCAATCAACATGGGGATCAGATCCGGTATACATTCTATCCATCTGTGTATTCTAGGTCTTACTGATTGGACCGGGCAATAAATGACATACCAGCAATTTGTGAGAGCCTCCCTTGGCCCTTTTGTTATCATTCATCCCATTCTACTTACAATCCCGATAAACAAGAGCTGCATGATCAGACAATGGAGCTTCAGTCATAAACTTCTAGCAAATGAGGATTCACACAGGTACTGCCTGGGATTTGGAGCTATTTCTTGAAATCAAAGAAGGTACATCTTGCTTCAACATATTCTGGGATACTTATAAATTGTTCTTTAGGGGTCTTTGGAGGTAAGATTACCTCCTTTGTAATTAGGGGAACACATAAAGCTACATCTTCAAGCCAGGATTCTGAGAACAGAGTCAGTGAATAAGAAAGAGAAAGCTTACTAGTAGGGATCCAGTCACAGGGGTGATTGGGGTGCAGCTCCATACAGCTTCTACTGGGTGTTTATCACTATATAATCAATCAATGTCCATCACCTTAAAACAACGGCAGGACGCCTGCTATGAATTTAGTGAAAAAATAGGTTATGAGCAGGAAAAAGATGGAAGCAGAAGAAGGGGCACGGCCTAGAGTTAAGCTCCTAGTTGAACATGTAACAGCTGATCATGAGTAGTTACGTCAAGCAATTCGGCAGCAGGTTGTATGATAAGGTTCTATTGCCATCCACCAGTGATATTGCTCAATATTTATCAGTGATAGCTCGTCCAAGACTGAACATGCTAGAGGCTCCCATTACTCTGCAAAAGGCCTGTGAAGAAATTAAAACATTGACTGATAGGAAAGCTGTTTGGGATTGTGGTCTTCCAATAACTGTTTATAAAAATGCCTTCTCAATAATTGCCGAATCATTGCTCAAGTTCGTAGTAGTCATCTGGTTTTCTGGGCATTTCCCTGCATTCTGGACAAGGAAGCAAAGGAACAAACTTTCTCTCAATGCACTAATCAATCTTGCTGATAAATGCAGACAATGAGATTTATAATAAAATGATGACCACATGATTATCTGCAGATTAACATGGGTTTTATACCCGATCATGGAACCGTTGGTCACACAAACGTATACTTTTCCATCTTGAGTGTCGGTGCACTGGTAGTCCACCCCCCTCTCAACAACCTTACTGGGAATTAAAAAAAACTTGTGCTAAAGGACGGACGTTTCTCTTGACAGTTATAGACAAGATGGGATTAACTGTGAACTACATTGAAGCAATGGATGCTACACACCTGGATTTAAAAGATGATGCAGCAATTGGAGGGCAGAAGACAGAGTGTTTCTCTGTAACCTGAGGCACATGACAAAGTTTCCTGACATTCCCACTTTCTTTTGCCATCTTTGCCCAGCCTTTTGCACAGGTTGTAGGACAAGTGATCCATATTGACTCCTCTGTTCATTGGAATGTATGGTAAATACATCTAGAACTATATGCAGACGATATTGCTCCCTGTGTTATGCTGTGCGTCCCGTGGACGATGCATACCCTCCAGGAATCTTGCGTATTGGGGTAGCCAGATCGTAGTAGGCGTAGGCTGACAGCAGGCGGTGAAGTAATATGCTGGATGAAGGAATGGGTGCAAAGGACTGGCCCCGGCTCGTCCTGATAACACAGGATTGAACGGGGACCAGCTCCTGACGCCACGGATGACACTTCCCTTATTTTAACGTGGCGCCAGAACAGTGCAAGCGCTGGTAGGGAAGGTCTATGGTGTAAACCAGCAGACAGTGAGCGAGATGTCCAAGGCAGCAATGCAGACAGGATTGCAGGTGAAGATCTTCACAACAGTTGGTAAGTATTGTTCCAAGGATTCCGGTACCCAAGCAAGGTAGAAGGCAAAGAGCAGGTAGGAGATCAAGGAAGGAGGAAAGGACTGGGAAGGGGCAAGCGGAAGGGAGCCTGACAGGACTGGGCAAGCGGGCTGCAGATCAAGGCAGGGACCAGCAAGGGGAGAACAGGTCAGGACAGGACCCAGCCCAAGGGGAGGACAAGGAAGGGCAACCCTACCCCAGAAACAGGCACCAGAATGGGGAACAAGGAGGCAGCAACAAGATGCAGAAGATTTGGGGCGAAGCGGAAGGAAACACCAAACCGCGTTGAGACGCAGCGATTCCTAAAACCGGATCGCTAAAATAGCAATCCGGCATGAAAACGAGGCCTGAGGCGCAAGCAGGTGAACGCATGTGCGAAACGGGTGCCGCCGCGAGAACGAGGCTTGGAACAAAAGCTAGTTCTCAATGACTGCGCTGACGGCACCCGCACCCCGCTTTACACAGGACAGATGGTACACCCAAGGAGAGTGTGCCCAGAAGGGTGCCACTCCTCCATACCATGAGGCGGGGATATAACCGCCAAGAATGAGCCCGCCCCATAGAACCCAACTGTCGCCCTGCACAGGTAGGTGTCTTAACACCCTGCTATGCAAATCCATCTAAGATAAACACAAGATGATAGTTCTTGCACAATAGTTTGGGCACCTGCCAGGGTACAGAATTGATTGTGCTAAGAATCAATACTTAGCTTGAAACTACCTAGAATATAGTAGTAAATTAGTAACAGAGGTGATTTATCTGGGCATACCATTATGTCGATATCCAGAGAATATACCGAAATTCAATTTCGATAAACCTTTCAGTGAATCTGAGGCTTTGATAAAATATGAAATGCGTTTTCCAGTGCCCCTTACTGGTAGGTCAAACATCATCAAAATTACTATCTTTCAAAAAGCTTTGTATTTATTGAGGGATTTCCAATCCATATTAAAATGCATCCATCTCCTCATTAAAATGGAATCAAAGACGACTAAATAAATCAAAAATGTTCAATGATATTAGTAGACTGGGGGATGGAAAAGGTTACCTCCCTAACTTTCAGGAGTATATCTGGGCAGATGAAATCACCCAAATAAAGGAACTTTTTGAACTCCATCCATGCTTCCCACTGTTCTTGAGAATCTTGGGTTTCAGAAATTCAATAATTGTTAGCACCAAATTTGGGAAAATTCGATTGAAGACCATTCATGCATATACACGTAACTGGGGGGGGCGGTGGGGGGATATATAATAAATACATATGGTATACCATTAGAAGGTTATTCTATTTCTCTTTTGCCAAATTTGGGCGTACCCTCAATCTGGTGGTAAAGGGTTGTGCCAATTTAGGTCTGAAATGGCTGAGTCGGCTTTGTGTAGGGCATTGTTGAGGTTGTGGACAGTTGAAAGAGGAGTTTGTTTTTCCTAGCACTACTTTCTTCAGAAATGTGCAGATTAGCTATTTTTGTGGAACGACGAAAGCTGATGTCGAACAAACAGAGTTTCCAACATATGTTTTTTTAGCACTGCTTTGCTGGAAGAGGGGTTATCTCAGCTGTTTCAATGAAAGAAAACAGATACTAACCTTGTCTACACGAAGTAAATTAAATGAAGATGAACAACGAGACCAGAGAGGAATGGAAAGTTTTCAGTAATGTGCTCAAACGTGCATGGCTGCAGAAGTTTGCACTATCACAAATGGCTTTTATTTGATTAGTATCTTCCAAACCACCACTGCTCATACCCACAATGCTGGGCATGAATACTGATTTGGTGCATATATTTGCACCTTCCAGATGGTTGTGGCGATATTGGATTTGTTTTAGTTAAATTTATTTCCATTCTGAACAGAGGGGGGGTCTGGGAAACTCTCTACCAGCACAAACACAGCCATTTGACTTGTTCTTGGGTGGATGGTCCCTGGGAGAGTCTCAACTAAGTCTTTAGCTCAGTGTTCTTTTCACAGAAAAGAAATGTCTCCGCATATCAGTCTTTGTCCTGCCCAGGGGCAGTCCAGCTCCGAAATGCTGTACGATTCTCCTCTGAACAAGAGTACCACAGCAACCCCATACACGTGTTTCAGCCTAGTTGGGCATCATCAGTGAGGTGAAGCTGTGCCTTTCTAAGAGCAGTGAGCAAGGGGTCCACGTCTGGATTCCCCTGGTAACTTAGGGTGAGACCCAAAGTTACTTGGTATGCAAAACATAGGGGGGACTGGGAAACTCTCTAACAGCACAAACACAGCCCATTGACTTGTTCTTGGGTGGATGGCCCCTGGGAGAGTCTCAACCAAGTTTTTAGCTCACTGTTCTTTTCACAGAGAAGAAATTTCCCCGCATATCAGTCTTTGTCCTGCCCAGAGGCAGTCCAGCACCGAAATGCTAGGCAATTCCCCTCTGAACAAGAGTACCACAGCAACCCCACACACATGTTTCAGCCTAGTTGGGCATCATCAGTGAGGTGAAGCTGTGCCTTTCTAAGAGCAGTGAGCAAGGGCTACAGTCTGGATTCCCCTGGTAACTTAGGGTGAGACCCAAAGTTACTTGGTATGCAAAACAGAGGGGTGTCTGGGAAACTAGGGTCTCACACTAAGTTACCAGGGGAATACAATACAGTTTAACCTTTGGCATCTTTTATGACAGATGCATTCAACTAATGTGATGTGTTGGCGCTGTTTACTTGAAAGTATTATGTAAGGATATTAATTGAACCTATGGAAAGATGGAGGACTGGTTCGGGGAACTCTTGTGGGGACACTTCATCAGCATATCCTCCTATACAAAGTGCAGAAGAAATGAAATCAGTGTGGGAGTTATATATAACAATATTAAGGGATTAGTTATTCAATACTGTTTTGTGGGGTGAGGAACTGCGATGTAACCAACTTGTCTGGATGGTTATTTTTTGTATTTGAATGTAAATGTCTGCATGTACCATCCATGAATTTGAATTGCTGCTGTAGCTATAACTAGGCATTTTTTCCCTCTTTTTAGGAAAGTCAAATCTGGTTCTGCATCGTGGTAACTGTGTTACTGCTAACTGTGTCTCATTACATGCTAACTTCCGCCCATGTTTGGTGCAATTAGTTCGACGCTAATTGCACCAAGTAGCTCCCATTGGGTCCAACAGGGATTTACCTCTATTCTTCCCTCTGGCCCGACTCACTCTGCAGGACACACTCTTGATATTCTGAAGTCCTCTGACTTCCCCCTCTCTATCCCTCTCACCACTCCTCTCTCCTGGAGTGACCACCTTCTCCTCTCATCTTTCCCTCTCTACCCCCCAGGACAAGCCTTCTCACAAACTACCACCAACCTTCTCAGTCATTCGACCCATGAAGCGTGTGTCAGGGGAGGCTTTCGTCGCCACTTTCTCTCTCCCTCCTACTCCCCTGGCTGCCTCACCCTGACACAGCCCTTTCCATGCTCCATTCTGGTATCTCTGATACTCTCGATGCACTTTCCCCTGTCATGAGGATATGCGTGAAGCTTAAAGCCAAGTGCAACTCCTAGTACGAATCAGATCTCATCACCCGTAAACGCAAGTGTAGGGTGGCTGAGAGGAAATGGATGGCAACTTGCACATCCTCTGACAAACTGGCCTGCCGCCCCCCCCCCAAAGGCAATACCGACTCTGTCCTCACTAAGAAGACAGCACACATCCAAGCCTGCATTTCTGCAGCATCTAAAACTCTGCCGAACTCTTTAAAATCTGCAAGGAGCTGGCCAATCCTGCCGCAGTCTCTACCCCCCGGCCCTTCGCAGGCCCTTTGTTTAGCCCTTGTTTTCACTTCATCTCTAAAACCCAGGACGTCCTGTCCAACCTCTTAGCATCTGCTGCTTCTCCCTCCAGTCTTCCCTTGTCTGCCTTCTCTCTCTTCTCCCCTGACTAGTTTTCTAAACAAGTCCGATCTATGAAAACCTCATCAAAACAGGTTTTTCCCTGTTCTTCCAAAACCATCAAGGACCACATTGACATCCTCGCTCCAGCCCTGGCTGACTTCTGCAACCAGTCTTTCACCTCAAACCTTCGCCTCGCCCCTGAAGCAATCTCTAGGGCACCCTCATCTCAAGAAACCCTCAGCCGACCCCTTCCTTCCGGCGAACTATTGCCCGATCTCTATCACTCCTTTACTGGGCAAACGCATGGAAAAGATGGCGATCTTCCAGCTTAATCTTCACACTGCATCTGTTGGTTGTCTCATGACCATCAGTCTGGGTTTAGAGCACCCAGAAGCACGGAACCTGCTCTCCTGAACATTTGTGAAGACCTGCTCTCTAACCTGGATTCTAATCTCCCCTCTCTCCTCATCCTACTTGATCTCTCTTCTGCCTTTGACACGGTCAACCATGCCATCCTGCTCAACCGGCTCCATGATAACGTGGGTATCACTGATCAGGCTCTGGCCTGGCTGACTTCTTTCCTCTTGCACCGACCTTCCCAGGTTCAACTTGGGTCCTTCCTCTCCCTCTCTCTACCTGCAGTGTTCCCCCGGGGTATAACCTTTCTCTCTAGTTGTTCAGCCAATACCTGGCACCTCTTGCCCACCGCATTGCTGCTCTCTGCCCCAACTTCCAGTGATATGTGGATGACATCCAGCTTGCTTTTAGGCTCCCCTCCTTTGCCTCCTCTCCTTCTCTCATCCCGGATTGTCTGTCTGAGTGTGCGTCGCCAATGATCTGTCAGCCAGCAATGAGGAGATCATACTCATTGGCTCACTTGCACCCCTCTTTCCCACCCCTCTAACCCCCCTACCCCAGCTACTACCTGTGAGTCTAAAAACCTCAGGCATATCTTCGACTCCTCACACTCCTTCTCTCCTCATATTTCCGACTTCTCTAAGAAGTCAAACTACCAACTGCACCACCTTAGAGGTATTCTTCCTTTCCTCTCCTTCCCCAATAAGCTCTCTGTATCTAGAGCTCTGGTTCTCTCTAGGCTTGACTACTGTAACAACCTCTTTGAACCTTTGAACCTTTTAAGGTATGACGTCCTTTCAGCACAGCGACCCCAGGTGAGCTGCAGGGACCCTCTCTTCTACTGTATCCCCCCCATTTAGCCATAATCATGGCCCCATTGGGCCCAGACCCCCTCGTGTTGCTCCGTTCCCCGGCTTCCCTTTCCCCTCACTCTGCCCGCCTCCCGGACCTCCCCACACCCATGTTTGGCCACTCGGGCCTCACTCTGTGTTTGGGCCTGCAGCTTCACCATGGGCGAACACCATTACCAGCGCGGCGACCCCAGGTGAGCTGCAGGGACCCTCTCCTCCAATGTATCCCCCTATGTAGCCATGATCATGCCCCATTGGGCCCAGACCCCCTTGTGTTTCTCTGTTCCCCGGCTTCCCCTTCCCCTCCCTCCACCCGCCTCCCAGACCTTCCCCACCCATGATGGGCCACTCGGGCCTCACTCTGTGTATGAGCCTGCAGCTTCACTGTGGGAGAACGCCATTACCAGCACGGCAACCCCAGGTGAGTTGCAGGGACCCTCTCCTCCACTGTATTCCCCCTTGTAGCCATAATCATAGCCCCATTGGGCCCAGACCCCCTTGTGTTGCTCCGTTCCCTGGCTTCCCCTTCCCCTCCCTCCGCCCACCTCCCGGACCTCCCCCCACCCATGATTGGCCACTCGGGCCTCACTGTGTGTTTGGGCCTGCAGCTTCACCATGGGAGAGTGCCATTACCAGCTCGGCGACCCCAGGTGACCTGCACGGACCCTCTCCTCCACTGTATCCCCCCATGTAGCCATAATCATGGCCCCATTGGGCCCAGACCTCCTCGTGTTGCTCCATTCCCTAGCTTCCCCTTCCCCTCCCCCTCCCTCCACCCGCCTCCCGGATCTCCCCCCACCCATGATTGGTGACTTGGGCATCTGTCTGTGTTTGGGCCTGCATCTTCACCGTGGGAGAACGCCATTACCAGCACGGCGACCCCAGGTGAGCTGCAGGCACCCTCTCCTCCACTGTATCCCCCATGTAGCCATAATCATGGCCCCATTGGGCCCAGACCCCCTTGTGTTGCTCCGTTCCCCGGCTTCCCCTTCCCCTTCCCCTCCCTCTGCCCGCCTCCCGGTCCTCCCCCCACCCATGATTGGCTGACTGTCCGGTCTTAACTGAACTAACCAAGGCAGCCTTCTGCCTGGCAGCCCTGCGACTAAGAGCCCCAAGGCAAAGGGCGGCTCCTACCCTGGCGGCACCAAGATGTGTCTGCCGGTGTCCGCAGGGGAAGCGAAGGAAGCCAATAACCAACAGACACCAACAAAACTGTAAGTGTGGCATGGGTGGGGGGTAGATCAATTACTCTACTCCAGAAAGCCCTTGCCACTCTACCTTACCTTCCTTAACGTAGACTGCCATAGACTTACTCCATGCGTACTTGGAAAGACTTGTAACCACCAACCCAAGTCCACTCCTGGGTGAACTGAAAATGTTGCATTCCATTCCATATTAACATATTAGCTAATGTTAACTGGTGCCACTCCTATAGAGAGTGGTCAAGATTAGCCTGCGTCACATTTAGACAGGAGCAACAATGTTAGCATGTACCAAACTTCGATGTAATCCTTAACTTTGGCTTCCGTCACATCTAGACAGGTTTATGAAAGTTTACTGAAAAAATCTACCTCCTTAGACTGTGTCACATCTAGATAGTACGCTGACATTTATTGTGTTGACCTCCACCCCAGCTAAAGACTGCGTCTCTTCTAGATACTGTGCTGAAACTTATTGTGTTGTACTCCGCCCCAGCTAAAGACTGCGTCTCTTCAAAGATCACTGTACTGTACTCTGCCTCCCAAGCCTGTGTCACATCTCATAGCATCGCTGTGTTAAATTTGAATTTAGAAAGTGTGACTAATAGCGTTGCTGTGTTAAAGGTTGAACTTAGAAGATATTCCCAACATCATTAAGTGTGCCCTAAAAGCATCACTTTATTAGAGTTGAACTTAGAAAGTGTGTCTAATAGCATCACTGTGTTAAAATTTGAACTTAGAAGGTATTCCCAACATCATTGAATGTGCCCGAATAGAGTCACTGGGCTAGAGTTGAATTTAGAAAGTGTGTCTAATAGCATCACTGTGTTCAGGTTTGAACTAAGAAGGTATGCCCATCATCATTGAGTGTGCCCTAATTGCGTTACTGTGTTAAAGTTTGAACTTGGAAAGTATTCCCAGCACATTGTGCTAAAGTTTGACCTTGGAAAGTATTCCCAACATCATTAAATGTGCCCTAATACGGTCACTGTGTTAGAGTTGAATTTAGAAAGTGTGTCTAATATCATCACTGTGTTAAGGTTAGAGCTTAGAAGGCACTCCCAACATCATTGAATGTGCCAGAATAGTGTCAGTGTTAAATTTGAACTTAGAAGGTTCTCCCAACATCACTGAATGTGCCCCAACAGCGTCACTGTTGAAGTTGAGTCTAGAAAGTGTGACTAATGACGTCTCTATGGTGCGGATAGAGACAACACCAGTCCACCATGTGGATGGAAAGGATGGAGTGGATGGAGTAGATGGATGGAGTGGATGGATGGAGTGGATGGAAAAGGTGAATGGAGTGGATGCATGGAGTGGATGGAAAAGATGGATGGAGTGGATGAATGTAGTGGATGGAAAAAGTGGATGGATGGAGTGGATGGAAAAAATGGATGGATGGAGTGGATGGAAAAAGTGGAAGGATGGAAAAGATGGATGGAGTGAATGGATGGAGTGGATGGATGGATGGAAAAGATGGATGGAGAGGATGGAAAAGATGGAACAGATGGAAAAGTGGATCTTGGAGTAGGTGGAAAGGATAGAATGAATGGAGTGGATGGAAAAGACAGAGTGGATGGAGTAGATCTCTGTATATCTCTGAATCTAGTATATATGCCATGTATATGCTATGTACCTGTATCCCCACGTTATCTGTATCACGTTTACCCCTATCCATCCATTCACTTTTGATATATGTATGCTGCCCCCGTCCTGCTCTCGTGCTTGCTCGCATGCGCTTTACTGATAACCACCATATCACACTACTACGCTTACTCTCTCCTATACACCATCATTCAACTAGAACGCAGCTATGCTATGAAACATTCGGCCTAGCTGTTCTCATACTCACATGACCCCACGAACACCGCATCATCCTAATAAAACACAGCTAGCTGAGCACATTCCAGCTAGCCTAGGCGTCTCCTCAGGCCTAACGCAGCCAGAACTCAGCCTGGGTGTCCACCCCCCAGACTGAACACATCCAACTGATTTCCTCAGCACCACAACTACCGCTATGAAGCAGCTATCATGCAACAACCACACCAGCTGCACACATATCCGGTGCGCCCACGCACCATATGACACTCTCTCTCTCTACTGACTTGAACTGCTGTTCCCGAGGGCGTTCAACCTATTAGCGCTTTGAGGTCATACGAATGATACATAAGGCGCTATATAAATGCCAAGTAACATAACATAACGTAACATTAGGCTCTCTCCCATTCTCTTGGTCCCATCCCGCTGGGGTTCCTTTGCACTGTTGAGTGGACCTGTCTGCTCCCTCTGTGTATTCCCTACTGTGTGACCCTACTCTGCACATCCTGTGCATCCTGCGCTCCTGCGCTGTGCGGTGCTGGGCATGTGCATCTCTCCTCTCTCTTTCACACCCTCCTCCGCCTACTTCCTCCTCGCACCATCTATGGTGCTTCCCATCTCCCCCATCTTCTCTAACTGCTACTCTATCTCCTATCCTAGCCCTCTCACTAAGTCGGGAAGGAAGAAGTTCAAGAGGGACATCCTGGTCTCCAACCCAGGCCTCACTATCTCTAATGCCTACATCAGTGCTTCCTCCAGACACACTCACCAACATCTTCTTTGTCATTCCCTCTCTAGACCTATGGACCCCTCATATGGTCTCTGTTCTCTCTCCTTTCTCCTCCTCTCCCATTAATGGTGGCACTAAGTAGGAGGTCCTCTTGGCCTCCTTCCACTCCCCCAAAGCCATTATTAATCTCTATCTGAATGGTACCATCTTGGTCCAGGGCACTCAGCCCAATCTCCTCCTTTTCGATAGGCGTCTCAGGTGTCTTATCAACATCCTTCCTTCTCCTGCTACTCCTACTAGCACCTCTCTGGCTCCTCAACCACCTACATCTTCCGCCGCCTCTCCGGCACTCTCCTCCTCCTCTCTGGCTACTATGCCACTTCCTTCTACCACCCCTGCCCACTCTTGGGCCCCTCTACCACTTCCACAGGGCATCCCTTAAGCCTGTACGCCACCACATAAGTCTTTCAAATGTGGCAACCTGCCCCACGTCGCTACTCTCAACTCTCACTCTGCTGTCAAACACTCCACTGACATCTGCCACCTCCTCGAAGAACTTGACCTGGATGCCCTTGCTCTCACTAAGACATGGTTCACGGCCAGCTTTGTCATGAGTTTTGACACTCTCCTCCCTGATGGCTACAAGATTCAAGATAAGTAGCCCTTATCTTTCCAGAGTGAGTCCCTGCTTCTGTCATTCATACACAGGCATACTCCTCGTTTGACTGTCCAGTCTGCAGGCTCTCTATCTCTCCTCTACCTCTGACTGTGGCCACCATCTACAGGCTACCTGGCCAGGTCACCCTCTTCCTCTCAGAGTGGGCTGACCTCTCCTCTTCTCTCGTTGCCTCTACCTCTCAACTTCTCCTCCTTGGAGACCTCAACATCCACCTGGATGCTTCAAATCCCTCCTATGGGCTCTTCTGCAACTTCTGGGATGCTCTCTCTCTTTCCATTCTACCCTGTGGCCCGACACACCCTACCGGGCAAATCTTGGATGTTCTCATCTCCTCAGACATCCCCCTCTCAAACCCTCTCACCACTCCTCTCTTTTGGACTGATCACTTTCGGCTCTCCTCTCACCTGGAGCTCTCTATCCCCCAGGATAAGACCAGTCCAGCACCTTCTCGGTCCACTTACCTTCTCGGTCATTCGGCCCATGAAGCGTATGTCAGTGGATGCCTTTGCCACTACTTTCTCTGCTCCTCCCATACCTGCATCTGACTCACACTCTGACACAGCCCTCTCCAACCTGCACCTTTCTATCTCCAACACTCTGGATGTCATTGCCCCTGTCATGAGAATCTGTCTGAAACCTACCTCCAAGTGTAACTCTTGGTATGACAACGACTTTGCCACCCTGAAACGCAAGTGTAGGGTTGCTGAGAGGAAGTAGAGGGCATCAGGCGCATCCTCTGACAAACTGGCCTGTTGCTTGCACCAAAGGCAATACAGACTCACTGTCCTGTCAAAGCAGAGAGCCCACATCCAAACCTGCATCCCTGAGGTTCCAACAACACGGCCAAACTCTTTAAAATCTGCAAGCAGCTGGCCAATGCTTCTGCAGTCCCCACCTCTCCTGTTCCTCCCAGACCCTCTGTAAGGCTCTGGCTTCTCACTTCACCACTAAAACTCAGGACATCCTATACTCTCTCTCCTCTTCCTCTCCTTCTACCTCTCTTGGCCCGCCTCTGGCAGCCTGTCACTGTCCTTCACCTTTCTCCCTTTTCTCTCCGACTACACCTGCCGATGTTTCCAGACAAGTTCGATTTATGAAAGTGTCGTTCAGACAGGTGCTCCCCTGCACCTCCAGAACCATCAAGGACCACATTGACAACGTCGTTCCAGCCTTGGCCAATTTCTGCAATCCTCTCTCTCCTCAATCACTCCCTTGTGCACCCCCTCCTTAAAAATACTTCTGCCGATCCTACCTGTCTGGCAAACTATCGCGCAATCTCTATCACTCCTGTCCTGGGCAAATTCCTGGAAAAGCTGGCCATTTCCCAGCTTACTCTCCACACTGGATCTGTTGGTTGCCTCCATGACCATCAATCTGGCTTAAGAGAAACCAGAGGCACGTAAACTGCTCTCCGGATCACCCGTGAAGATCTGCTCACTAATCTCGAGTCACTCCTTCCTTCTGTCCTCATCCTCCTTGACATTTCCTCTGCTTTTGAAATGGTCAATCATGCCATCCTGATCAATCGACTTCGTGAGAACCTGGACATCACATATCAGGCCCTGGAATGGTTGACCTCCTTCCTCCTGGACTGACCCTCCAAGGTCCAACTTGGATCCTTTCTCTCCACCATTTCTCTCGCCACATGTTGTGTTCCCTAGGGCTCTAACCCCTCATTCTGGCTCTTCAATGTCTACTTGGCCCATTTGACCCACCAAATCTCTACCTTCTCCTCTAACTTTCAGTGTTATGTCGATGTCATTCGGCTCTCTTTCAGGCTGCCCTCAGCCTCCTCTCCTCTCTCGCTCATTCCTGACTGTCTATCCGTAATTCAGAATTGGTGCGCCTCTAACGATCTCTGCCTTAATGCCTAATACTGAGATCCTTCCCATTGGGACCCCTGCTCCCGCTTTCCCTCTCTTACTCTGGCTGCCCTCCTTGGACCCTCTTCCTTCACCGTCCTTCACCGTCCTGTGAGGCAAAAAACCTTGGTTTCATCTTCGACTGCAAGCTCCCCTTCTCTCCTCATATCACAGACCTATCCAAGAAGGCCCACTACCAGCTGCACCTCTTCAGGAATAGTCTTCCATTTCTCATTTTTCCCCAGAAGCTCACTGTCTCTAGAGCCCTGGTTCTCTCTAGGCTGGACTACTGCAACAGCCTCTTTCTCAATCTGCCTTCCTCTAATCTTCGCCCTCTCCAACTAATCCAGAACAGGAAAGCAAGTCTTGTCCTTGGCCTCAAGCCAAGGGACTGTATCTTTACAGCCCTGAAATCTCTCAACTGGCTCCCGGTGACTGCAAGGATCAGGTTCAAGACCCTCTGCATCATCTACAAGACTTTCTGTGGCCCGCACTGCATCCAACTCTCTCTTCCAAAACACCTTCCTTCTCAAGCCCTTTGCTCGGCCACCTCAAACTCTCTGATAGTCAGACGCTTCTCCAGGCATAGAGTGGGGGGTAGATATCTCTCCTCTGCAGGTACCTCCCTCTGGAATGGCCTTCCTGCTCCTCTCAAACTTGAGCCAGACCACCTGAAGTTCCAGAAGCAGCTCAAGACCTTCCTTTTCACCTCTGCGTTGTCTTGCTCTCCCCTCCTGACCTACCTGTCTGCAGCACTGAGTACCAGGCTCCTCCATGACCAGTCACCCCTGCACTGCCTCCAGGCCTACCGCCCACTTAGGGGCTGTAACTGTAACCCTACAGTCCCCAGCCCCCTTGCACTTACCCAGAGTCGATCTGCCCTGGCTGCACGTACTCAGAGCAATGCTGCCCTGATTGCACTTCCCCCTTCTCACTCCCCCCTTCACTTTGCCTTTCGCGCTTGCACGATCTGAATGACACGAGGCCTAGTAAGACTGTATGTTTTGTCCTCCCTCTGTCTTCCCTCCCTTGTCTTGTTGTGCCTAGAAACACTTGTGTACAGGCACGTTATAAAGTTCTCAGCTTGGCACAAAGGCACTTTGAAATATGAGTACATCTTGGTTTTAGATTGGTTTTGTATGACAATCATTATTGTCAAGCAAATATTATTGATAGAGTGGAAGTAAAGTATACCACTTTATAATCCTTATTTATTAATTTATGTATTTATGTATTTATTGTTTGCTTGTTAGGTGCTTATACAATAAGAAAATACTGTTTCAAAGTGCCCCCAGGGCAGGGAGGGAGCAGGGGTGGGTGAAAAAACATGAAAATACAATATTTAAGAGCATAGGGGGGGGGAGGTAGAAGGGACAAACCTACTATGCCTTGTGAGTATTCATAACGTGCAAGTGCAGCAAGGAAGAAGGAAGGGGGTAAGTGCTGGGGGATCCAAGTTCATGGGTGAGACGCAGATGAAGTGCTAGGCATGTTGAGTGCTACACAGACTGCGGTCGCCGGAGCTGTAAATGCGAACCTCCAGGGCGGAGAGTGTGCAGATGCAAGTGCTGTGGTTAGACAGTAGCTGGGCAGAATTGGCGTGGGAGGTCAGGGCCGCAAGGATGCATAACGGTGCAGGACACTAATCACTGCAACTGTAGGATTAGCAGAGGAGAGAAGAAGGCAACGAGGAGGAAAAGAGGAAAGTCTTGAGGAGCTTCCAGAATTTGAGAAGATCCTGCTCAAGGCGAAGAGGGAAGGGGAGGCTATTCCATGGGAGGGAGCCTGCTGAGGAAAGTGAAAAACCACCTACTCTCTGTTCAGCCAAACGCTTTACACACAAGGAGTCGTTGCCAGAGGAAAATAGTGGTCTAGAGGGAGAGTATTTAGTGAGATAAAGTTGAAGATACTGTGGTCCCCGGGCCCAGGCAGCTTTGTGGATGATGCAGAGGGATTTGAATTTAACCTGTGCAGCAACCTAGAGCCAGTGAAGACTTTTTAGTGCAAGAGAGATGCGGACCCTGGGCTTAAGGCCATGAATAAGTCTTGCTGCCCTATTCTGGATTAGCTGGATGGGTTGCAGGGTGGAAGACGGTAGATTCAGGAGGAGGCTATTGCAGTAATCAAACCTAGAGAGAACAGGGCATGGGTCACATTGAGCCTCTGGGGGAAAGTGAGAAAAGGTAAATTCTTTTGAGAAGGAAGAGCTGAAAGTGGGAATTTTGGCAATGTCCCGAGTGTGAGGGAGGAAGGAGAGAGAGGAGTCGAAGATGACTCCAACGTTTCTGGCTTCAGTTGAAGGTGCAGGGGGAGAGCCCAAGGAGGAAGGCCAGAGTGAGGGGAAGAAGGAGGGAGCAGGGGTTCCGATGGGAAGGATCTCAGTTTTACAGGCGTTGAGACAGAGATTGTTGGAGGCGCACCAGGACTGGATGGCAGATAGGCTATCTGGGATGATGGAAGGTGCAAGAGGGTCAGTAGGGAGTTTGAAAAAGAGCTGTGTGTTTTCTGCGTAGCACTGGAAGTTGGAGAAGGAGGCAATGAGGTGTTCAAGGAGAGCAAGGTGGAGAGTACAGAGCCCTGGGGTACACCACAGGTGGAGAGGGAAGGAGAAGGTGCCCAGGATGACTTGGGAAGTGTGGTTAATGAGGAAAGTCAGTCACATTTGCCTGGCAGAGAGGAAAACAGTGGTAGACATGGTATGGTCTCCCCACTCCACAACTCAACCTGACAAATGCACAAAAATTAGGCAGATCTGGAAAAAAAGTGGCAGTTAACAGATTTAGTACCACTCTGTCCCATCTGCTGTACAGTGAAAATGACCCCTTGTCTTTCATGATTCAGGGGACACATGGGTGGAAAATCGTGTTTGCATGTCTCGTAAATTGAAGTCACTAGCCGTTACTAAAAGCACCATTATAACATACATTGTGAGCTGTAATGAATCTTAAAAAATAAATGTTGCTGGTTGCTGCCAATTCCACCAGCTGATTTAAGGTAAATGGTACATATCATAATTCAATGTTCGCAGGAGAGTGCCGTGAGGTTGCCCAGCATACTGTTATGGATTTGACCAGGTACTAGGTCTCCCCTCAGTTCCAATAAACGTTGCCCAGAAAGGGGTTACACTGCTTCCCATCGATTGGTGTTCCTCCTCCTGCATTGCCACAGTTCTCAAAAATGGATGCACCTAATCAAGCATCTGCCTTGAATCGAAATTGCATTCCTCCAGTTACCAAATAGCAAAGATCAGTATGAAGACGTTGTTGTTGTTTTCAGATAATATTGTGAAGCCTTTTGTTCTTTATTCCAGAGTGCAGGTGTACTTGGGAACTCCCTCTCCCAATGGGGACTTCTTAGGCCACAACAGCAGAAATGGAATACGGTGCTGAATCCTACTGTTACCCAGAAGGACCGGGGTCAATTGTAGGTGTTGTTTGGTTATTTACCCATCCAGTGACTGCCATTGGCCAAGCTAATCCCCACGGCCATTCCAACCCACTTCCGTCCCCTCCATGCCTAAAGCCAGTGCTTTAAGTGGGGTAAGAAATTGAGGGGGGGCCCTCGTTTGGGGGCGTGGCTTTCATTGTGGGCGTGGCCTAAAAGTGCACAAATCATAGTAAGGTGCGCAAACAAATATATAAATGTATGTGAGCATTTATATGTTTGTATGCGTACTACTATGGTGTGTGTACTTTTCAAGCCATATTTTATAAACATAGCAATGTTACATATTTCTATGTTTATAAAAGGTGGCTTGAAAAGTGCACAAACCATAGTAAGTTATGCACACTTGTGTGCTTACCTTACTATGGTTTGTGTACGTTTCAAGCCACCTTTTATAAACATAGATATTTGTAACATGTTTCTAAAAGATGGCTTGACACGTAAACAATTCAAGGCATGACGGACAAAACAAACCGCAAGGTGGCTTTGTCCGTCGACAAAGCTTTATAAAAGATGCCTTGAATTGTGCACGTTTCAAGCCGTCTTTTATAAACATAGAAATATTTCTACCTTTATAAAAGATGGCTTGAAACGTACACAGTTCAAGGCATCTTTTATAAAGCTTTGCCGACGGAGAAAGGCACCTCGGGCTCTGTAATCTATCTGCTATCACTGAGCCCGAGGTGTCTTTCACCCTCTGCGAACCCGCGGGCTCCATGATTTAATCTGCATATTAGATCACGGAGCCCACGGGGGTCAGTGACCTGGGGAGGGAAAACAAAGGGACAGTAACTTCCTCTGATGACCCTGATGAGGGGTCATCAGAGGGAGTTACACTAACTGACAGAAGTGCCGCCAGCCTCAGCGTCCCTGTGGCTGGCTGGCACTTCTGTCAGCTTGGCCAACATAATGACGGGCGCATCTCCGGCGGGATAATGCATCCCGCAATGTTGTGTGGGACGGGGGCCCCTGCTGGGCCCCGGCTCAGCCCCACTTTCTGGAGACTGCCGGGGCCCGGCCCCGGCAGGCCCCGGCCCACTTAAAGCACTGACTAAAGCACATCCTTGTGGGATCTCTAAGAGCTAGCTTTATAAAGGCTTATCATCCTTAACATCAACTGTGTGCTCGAAATGCCTGTGTTTTTTAAAGTCAGGCTTGTGAGAGTTAATGTTTTACTTGGAGGTGTAAACGTGATACTGGTGTAATACAAATGTCTTAACCAGGTCTGCCTTCAGCCACTTGAGTTATAAGCACATTGTGTGTCCTTCACTGAAGTCCTCTTTAAAAAAGAAGGCATTGGCAAAGTCAACAGTTTTGGCTTGTGTATAAGTATTAGGCATTTGACAGGCACTAAAAATGCTGTCATTGATGACAAGTTAATACCATAATGGCAGGGCCTAGTAAATGGCCTTGCCATGGCTACATAATTGCCAAAACTGTTTGCATTAGCAATGCTTGTTTAATTTAAGGTATCAATTTCTTTACAGCAGAAACATAGCTGTGCTCAAATGACCAGTCCCACCCAGAAGCATCAATTAACCAAGCTCAACGAAACCACAAAATTGACAGCAATACAACACATACGAACAGCAAACACAAATGTGAGGGCTACGCAATTGGATGCATGTTTCAGTAAAATCGTTCCGCAGAATGGGGTGTCTTGAATGCACATTGTGTCTCCATATGTGGAGGGGAGTGGCAAGTGTAATGATTTCTACCAGTTCCCCCCTAGCTTCGCCTAAACCCCAGAACAAGACCCCATCATAATAACTGGAAACTTCGAGTGTAAAATTATTACGGGGTGTTGCTAGGTCACCTCCCCCCCCCCCAGCAATGCCTCTCCATCTCGGAGGTTGAGGCAGTGAGATGCGTGTGTTTTGGGAGCAGGATAAAACAGAGCAACACAGGTTCGAATCCCAGTCCAGGCTTAGAGACTGTTCTCCGGTAATTAGCGCGTGACAAAAGATTAATTAATTACCATTCACCCTACTGTACTAAATAATACACGTGCACTGTTTAACAGGTGTTTTAAAATTTGCTTTGCGAGTTGGACATTTTATTCCAAATTCTACACACAAGCACGCACACACAACCGCAGACAAATTGAATACCATTCTTTGAATGTACTATCATTCATTAAAGATATTTGGCTTTAATGAATAATATTCCAAACGCACTGTGTCCAAATAAACTTTTGGTGGCTCCTCCCCGTTTTTGGATAATTCATTTGAAACGAGAATAAACAAAATTAAGAAGTACATGCGCATTACATAGATTAAGAAGAAAACCTGCACCACTCTATAAACAGACAAAATTCAATTACGTATCAAAGCGAACTACAGCCTGCAAGTCACGAATTACATATCATTCCTATGCACAGAGCACATGAATCTATCCACCACCCACATCTAAACTGCAGTAGGACCTGATAACGTGTTGGCTACAGAGGGCATGGAACATGAAGTACACATCATCAGTAACACAATGGCTGCTCTGCTCAGCTCCTTGAATAGATTACAGCAGCCAATCACTGTTCGCAAAGAACACGACAAGCAGGCTGAACACACCCTGACAGATATTCTCAGCATCTGTCACCGCCAAGCTCCAAATCGTCCTCTTCCTCTCCTATCTCCAGCCCTCCAACCACCTCCTCACCTGTAGAGCTGGTCTCCTCTGGCTGTTCCAACCTTTTCTTCCACCAAGCTGTTTTTTTTGTCGGAGGATAGGGCCTACCCCGGAAAGAAGCCACCCTGACCTGGTACAAAGAGGTCTAGTGGGGACTTCCCTGCCAGAGCAGACAAAGTGGGGGAAAAAGCCTAACGGCAAAAAAAAAACCCCAATCCAAGCTGGTGTGAGCGGGTACCGTCGTAGGGTAGAAGCGTTGAGCGGTAGAGATGAACCGAAGTAGAAGGGAATTGAGCGTCGGAGTGTAGGAAGGGAAAACAATAGGAAGGCAGGATGGAACGGAGGTAAACAAGCAGCCTGGAAGGAAAAAGCCAACTGAGGACAAAACGAAAGTACAGGAGCAGGAGTACAGGGCTGAGGATGTATTAACAGCGGCAGAGTTAGCAAAAATAGTAGTACAGGGAGGGAAAAGAAGGCGAAGAAAACAGAGAAAAACTGTAGCGTCTCACCCGAAGCCTGACGCGAGAGGGTTGCAACGCGCAGGCTTCCGGGTGAGATGGGAAGAAAAGGCGTTCCGCGGCTGATGTCGCGGAACAACTAGACCGCTCACCCAGTACGCGGCGAGACGCGATGGGCTGCTAATGGCGGCGCAGTCTCCACCGCGACCATATCCCCTAATGCTGGCGGCGCATGACAGTATGCCCCCTTCTATGTCTGGACCACCCAGGCTTACCTGGGTGGAAACGATGGAACCTCTGGGTATGGAGGGGGGCATGAACATAGGACTCTGGTTCCCAGGAATCTTCAGAACAGGGATATCCCTTCCAAGCCACTAGATATTCCAATCTTCCCCTTCTGAATCTGGAATCCCTAATATGGGACACTTCGTATTCTTCAGGAACAGGGTTGGGATCCGAAGGGAGATGCAAATTTCTGTTACTGGGGTTATTGGAGTCCACAGAGCGTAAGAGAGAAGAATGGAAGACTGGATGAATGCGACGCATATTCTCGGGAAGCCTAAGTTTAAAGGCCACCGGATTTATCCGTTTAATGATCTTAAACGGCCCCACATAACGGGGGGATAGTTTTGTAGGATGTAACCAACGAGGCAGGTATTTAGTGGAGAGCCAAACCCAATCCCCTTCCTTCCACAGGGGACAGGGCTGACGATGACGGTCGGCTTGAGAATTATACCTATCCCTGGCTGAGGACAAACTGATCAGTGCGCTCTTATGGGCCGTGGAGATGTCCGCTAATGTGGACTCGATTGAGGGTATGTTGGTCGGGGTACTGAGTAGGGGAAGTATTCCCCGGGGATGAAGCCCGTAAGTGCAGAAAAAAGGGCTTAGGTTGGTAGCCGAGTGTACAGAATTGTTATAGGCATATTCTGCGGTGGGCAAAAGGGAAACCCAGTTGTCTTGATGTTGATTGATGTAACACCTCAGATATTGTTCCAAAGTGGCATTAAGCCGTTCCGTTTGGCCGTTTGTCTGGGGATGAAAGCCCGAAGACAGTGCTCTGTTAATCTTCAAGCGATGACACAAGGCAGTCCAAAAGCGAGAAGTGAACTGACTCCCTCTGTCAGATATTATACTATCGGGGAGCCCATGTAGTCTAAATATGTCCCTAAGAAAGACCTCGGCTAGTTTCGGAGCTGCAGGTATACCAACCAAAGGGGAGAAATGAGCTAACTTAGTATAAGAGTCTACCGTAACCATGAGACATGTACAACCCTGGGACACCGGCAATTCTACTATGAAATCCATTGAGATAAGGGACCAAGGCCGCGATGGTGTTTCTGGTTGTTCTAGCAATCCCAATGGTTTGTTTACTGAACCCTTGCTTTGGGCGCAGACTGGGCAGGCCTTACAATACCTCCTGACTTCCTTAGCCATAGAGGGCCAATAGAACGAACGAGATACTAGCTCCAAAGTACCCTTCTGTCCTCGGTGACGGGCTGTCTCATGATCGTGACACCAACCTAGCACCTTCGATCGCAAGGCTTGTGTGGGGACAACCAACCTCTGTTTGTACCAGAGGAGCCCCTCTGTCCTTCTCAACTCCTGCCTCTTATTCAGAGGCAACAGACCTTCCATGTCCCCCGTGGTTGCAGATCTCAATTCTTGCAAGAAGGTTGTTATTACACCCACTATCTTGTTAGAGGGAATGAGAGCCTCTGCTGGATGAGAGGTACTCAACTCAGAGGAATTCCTCCGGGAAAGAGCGTTGGCCAGCCCATTTTGGGAGCCCGGGATGTATGTTATGACAAAGTCATATTGACTAAAGAAGTGGGCCCATCGCGCTTGTCTGGAATTGATACAGTCCATGCCCCGGAGAACCTTCAAATTCTTATGATCTGTACGTAGAATAAAGGGTGATGAGCTACCGTGTAATAAGTGTCTCCACTCCTCACAAGCTGTCTTGAGTGCTAACAGTTCCTTCTCGATTACTGAATAATTCTTCTGACTGACAGACAGGGTTTTTGAGAGGTAGGCCACTGGGTGTTCCATTCCCTGATGTTCCTGGAGTAATACGGCCCCCAAAGCATCGGCGGAGGCATCACCCTCTACTATAAATGGTTTAGTCTGGTCTGGTTGGCGAAGCACTGGAGCAGAGCAAAACAACTTCTTTAACTGCTCAAAAGCATTGTTGGCCTGGTCAGTCCAAAAAAAAGGACCTGCTTCCTTCTTTAATAAAGCTGTTATAGGCAATACTATTAGGGAAAAATGACTGATGAATTTCCTATAAAAGTTTGTCAATCCAAGGAACCGTTGTACTTCCTTCAGAGAGGTGGGAGTGGGCCATTGCTGTATGGCAGACACCTTACGGGGATCCATAGAGATACCTTCCTTAGACAGTTTGAAACCCAGATAGGAAATGGCGTTAGTCTTGAATACAAACTTCTCAGGATTCACAATGAGGCAGTTGGTCCGTAGACGTTCTAATATGCTTTGGAGATGCCGGTTATGTTCTGGTTGGGATCGGGAAAATATCAGAATATCATCCAAATAAACAGCAGCAAAGATGTAAAGGACGTCTGAAAACAAACGATCCATAAAGCGCTGAAAAACCGCTGGGGCATTCACTAAGCCAAAGGGCATCACCCGATACTCGTAGAGCCCAAAAGGAGTACGGAATGCCGTCTTCCATTCATCTCCCGCGCGTATACGGAGAAGATGGTATGCACTACGGAGATCTAACTTGGAAAAAATGGTAGCACCTTGCACTGCCTCCAGGATGTCAGCTATGAGAGGCATGGGATATCTGTCTCTTATTGTGACCTTGTTGAGGCCGCGATAGTCAATGCAAGGTCTCAATTCAGCAGAATCGCGCTTGGGGATGAAAAACAACGGGGCCCCAGCAGGAGATCTTGAAGGTCGGATCAATCCATTGGCCAGGTGGGTGTCCAAGTACTGTCGTAGAGCTTCCTTCTCTGTGAAAGACAACGGAAACATCCGACCAAAAGGGACTAATGCATCTTGGGCAAGCTCTATGGCACAGTCCTCTGGTCGGTGCGGAGGAAGCTCCAATATGGTTCTGTTAACAAAGACTTCGTGGAACTCCTCTAATTCTGATGGGATGCAGCAAATGTCGCAAGTGGCGGTAGATTCGGGAGAGAGAATCTTTACCATTTCCTGTGACCGATTAGGTATACAAGACTCCTTACAAAATCCGGACTCGAAGGTAATGGTATTTCTGTACCAATCTATGGAGGGGTTGTGCCTTCTCAGCCATGGGATACCCAGTATGACCGGGAAGTGGGCTGCTCGAATGAGATCAAATTTCAAACATTCAGTATGATGTTGGATAACCACTGTGAGAAGTTCTGTTGTGTGAGTAATAGGACCAGAGGAAAGTGGGGTCCCATCTACGCCTTCCACCTTCTGGGAATCCTCTCGTTGAACTAACAGGAGTCCTTGTCGATTAGCCCAAACCGTATCCATAAACACTCCCGCTGCGCCACAATCTATGAGGGCGAGAGTAGTTAGTTTTTTGGTTGCAGTTTGTATAAGAAGAGGGACCACCATCAATCGAGAGTCCATGGTATCTTCTTGAGGAGTGATTGCTAAGGTAACATAGGGGCAAGGAGATTTACCTCGGAAACCGACCCCCATCAGTTCCGAGGTCTGTCGTTTCCCGACCTGCGAGGAGGGACCTCTGGACAATTTCGTAGAAGATGAGCCTTTGACCCGCAATACATACAGAGGCCAGTATCTCGCCGTCTTCTTCTTTCTTCAGGAGTTAATGGGGCTCTCGTGGCTCCAATCTGCATGGGTTCCTCTTGGCCCGACCCTGAGGGCAATGGATGAGGAGGGGTTCCAGAGGAGGGTGAGTTGGCCGGAAGGCGGAATTTTCGTCTTTCGGCCCGGCGTTCACTGAGACGGAATTCAATCTGAAGTGCCATAGACATCAAATCCGATAAAGAAGTAGGAAGTGCAATGCGAGCCAATTCATCCTTCAATTCTTCTTTTAAGCCGCGACGAAAGATCGTAAATTGCACGTGTTCGGGCCACCCAGCCTCAGTAGCAAGGCGTTTAAAAGAAGAGATGTAGGTTCTGAGATCACTATTGCCTTGTTGAACGTCTAGCAGTTCTTCCGCGGCAATATGGGTTATTTCGGTCTGTTCGAAGGTCTGTTTCAGCAAGGTGACAAAGGCACAGTAGTCCTGGAGTACCGGATTATTGTTAGCCACCAAAGGGGAGGCCCAGGCCAAGGCATTACCGGTTAGGTTCGAGATCATAAACCCCACCTTGGTGTGAGCGCTAGCAAAAGTATGTGGGCGGAAGGCAAAATATATGGCACAGGATTCAAGAAATTCCTTGAGGCGTTTCGGCGATCCATCATATTTTCCAGAGGACAGGGGCATGGGGGGGAGATCCGTCTCCCTAGATTCACGAGCCGTAACCATCTGTCTCAGAGCGGCATTTTCAGCTTTTACATTCTGCAGTTCTACGTTCATTCCCTGCACGGCTTGGATCAGCTCTTGAAGCTGTTCAGGGGTGGCCATGTTGTATTTCGGGCGTTGCAAACTGTCACCGCCAAGCTCCAAATCGTCCTCTTCCTCTCCTATCTCCAGCCCTCCAACCACCTCCTCACCTGTAGAGCTGGTCTCCTCTGGCTGTTCCAACCTTTTCTTCCACCAAGCTGTTTTTTTTGTCGGAGGATAGGGCCTACCCCGGAAAGAAGCCACCCTGACCTGGTACAAAGAGGTCTAGTGGGGACTTCCCTGCCGGAGCAGACAAAGTGGGGGAAAAAGCCTAACGGCATAAAAAACCCCCAATCCAAGCTGGTGTGAGCGGGTACCGTCGTAGGGTAGAAGCGTTGAGCGGTAGAGATGAACCGAAGTAGAAGGGAATTGAGCGTCGGAGTGTAGGAAGGGAAAACAATAGGAAGGCAGGATGGAACGGAGGTAAACAAGCAGCCTGGAAGGAAAAAGCCAACTGAGGACAAAACGAAAGTACAGGAGCAGGAGTACAGGGCTGAGGATGTATTAACAGCAGCAGAGTTAGCAAAAATAGTAGTACAGGGAGGGAAAAGAAGGCGAAGAAAACACAGAGAAAAACTGTAGCGTCTCACCCGAAGCCTGACGCGAGAGGGTTGCAACGCGCAGGCTTCCGGGTGAGATGGGAAGAAAAGGCGTTCCGCGGCTGACGTCGCGGAACAACTAGACCGCTCACCCAGTACGCGGCGAGACGCGATGGGCTGCTAATGGCGGCGCAGTCTCCACCGCGACCATATCCCCCAATGCTGGCGGCGCATGACAGCATCACACCAAGCACGGAAATAAGGTTTCGAGAACCCAAAATAGTTCCTACCATCACTATATTTATGGAATTAAGTCAACCCGGTGAGCAGACAAGGACATCTCTTTAACTAATGTGAACCTGCAGATACTGTGAGTTCTTCCTCCTATGCAAGGGAATAATGAAGGTATTGCTACTTAACAGTTCACAATGAAGAGCAGCTTCTACAACACGCTCAAGCTCTGGGGAAGATACCCCAAATACATTACTTTCCTAACTCTTATGTTAACCCGAAATTCCTACTGCAGCCATTGCACATATGACTTGACTTGGATAGACCGCAATTAATCACCAATCAATATTGCATGTCCTAACCTTAAGGCTGCCTAAAACTTGACATATTCCTGTGTCAAACGTGTGCTCTTCCTGGCCCAATTCAGAATAGCTGTGGAGTTCAGGGATGGCTACACTGAATGGGTCTCTTCTTTCACAAAAGACTGATGGACCAAAGTCCAGAGTTCAATGCGAAAAGCCTAGTCCAGGTAGTCAAGCAGGAAGACACTGCCCGTTCATTTGCATACCAGATACCTGAACCAGGCCCGGCTCCAGGAATTTTCATCTGGGTGGGCCAGGGTTCTGACCAGGGGGGCCCACATTTCATTGAGTGTGGGTCTAGGCGTACCTTAATCAAAGTGCTGGCGTGAATCCAGATTTCCCATTTGCACTGCTCTATAAAAAACAGTAGATAGTAAAAGAGAAGCAAGGCAAATAGTGTTGCAACTTCAATCTACCTATCTTCCCTTCCCATCTGCTCTCCCCTTTCTGTTATATCTGATCCTCCTTCACCTTTCACTGTCCAGACACCTTACTACAGCTGCCCTAACCACCGTTCCCATTTACCTACCCTTCCACCTATTCACAATAGCACCCAGCACACCTTTCCTGGCCTGGCTTGGGAGAATTGAGTGTGATGCCTCCTCATCTTCCACTGAGAGGCTGAGCAGTGAGGCCCCCAGTCTTTGTACCATCTCAGATGGTTTCTGCCCAACAAAACCTTCCTGAGCACTGTGGCTACTGCCAGCAGACCCCGGAGGATATGCTCGTGCTCCCCCCATCTTGTTGTGAAAGACATACCCCCCTAAACCCCAGAATACTGAATCAAGGAATAGGAGATTTTATTTCCTACAAAATTACATTTTTTTCAAACTTCTTTTTATTTCAAAAACAGAACATACCATGCCCAATCAATACATGTAGCCTCGTTGATCTTAACAATATTTAGAGCACAAAAACATATCCTCCAATAGCATACACATGTATACAATCCTCCCCTCACCCAGTCCACAACAACCCCCCCCCCTCCTTTCCAACTGATCCAATACAGTAGTCCCATTCTGAATGTTTCCCATCAATGAGTCATGTCCAAAATGATTACATTTTAAACACAAAATGTTAGATTTTGTTGCATTTTTTCAACACATTTTAATTGAGTTGAGAGTGCAAGACAGTGCTAGGGCTGCATCAGGAGGCAGACGGTGCTGGTTGAGGGGTTTTCGGCATCCTGGTATCGCACCTGGTGCGGCATGGCCCTGTACATCATTGTCAGGAACATACTGTTTATACACTGGTTGTAATATGCAATTGTCCATGATATCTCTTTGCTTGATGTGTTTACTTTGATTGAATGATACAAATTTGTTTTATAAATGTGGCCCACATATTTTCAAAGTAAGGGGTGTGTGTGTGTGTGTCTCAAATTAACAAGCAAGGCATAGTGAAAAATAAAATGCTCAGGATCACACACTTTGGTTAAGTGGTAAAGCCATAATTTCAGACTAGACTGAAATTTAGATACTGCACATCTTCTGAGCTAAAGTTGGTACAAATATATGTTGAATTTTAGCTTTGAATGCCTAAAATAATGCTCAATTATATACAGATTACCTTAAAAATACACAAGTCACATGATAAAACAACCTGACAATGTATTCATCATTGTAGAAACATGTTGATGAAAAGATTAAGGGGGGCATTTTGTTTTGAATTATAAACTGCATAGAGCTGAATTCTCCTGTTTGCACTTTTTTGCAAAAGGGGCCATTCATTAATTTTAATTGTTTCCACCAAGTACTGGAAAAGTAAAGAGTAAAACACAGGCGAGAATCACCTTTGCACTTTACTTTACACAATTAACGATTGTGGGCAGTGGTCGAAGTGAGCGGGAGCGGTCGGGAGCGGTGCTCCTCTACATTTTTAAATGACCTTTTACAGCTCCTATACTTTTATTTGAAAAAGAAACCGTTCCGGAACGGTTTCGTTTTAAAATAAAAGTGTAGGAAGACGTTGCAGCTTGCACTTTCAGTGCACTGCACTGAACGTTCCCTTAAACAGCAGGTGCAAGTGTTTTGGTGGTGTGTATTGTGTGTGGGAGGGGACGTGATGATGGGGTTTGTGGGAAGTGGGTGCAGGCCAGCAAGGAACATAGTTCCCATACTTCTTTTCGTACACTTCGACCACTGATTGTGGGAGCCATCCACAATGGATTCCTTTTGACTCTGTCCACTTTTGTCAGGTGTAAAAGTTAGGCAGATCCCATAGGAATCCATTGGTTTTCTGCCAACATAAAAATATATGCTGGTGCAATACCAATCGGATTTGGCAGGGGGACCTTGTTAAGTTTGATCTGCTCTCCAACTTCGCCTATCAAATCATACAAAATCCTACAGCTTATAAAAAGTGGAGCTAAATGCATTTAGTGTCACTTCTTCCACTCCGCTTGACCTGGAAAATAATCCCCTATGACTGTAGCTTTATTTTCCCCATCCTGAATGGAAGCCTATAAGCTCCAGCATAGCAATTAATGAGAACTTACAAAAAGTCTGATACAGCCACAAAGTGAAATGAAATGCATGACAAGGTTATTGTTTCACACAGCTTGTTCTGTATCCCCTTAATTACTAATCACCCAAATAGCTTCTTAAAACCCTATATAATTTTTTTGTTTAATGTGCCACAGCAATGGTCCCTGGATTTTTACCTTTTTTCATCTTTAATTTATTTCTCAAGCGCTAGGACAGTGGCCCCGGAGGCATAAGAGCGCTGACATTACATACAATAAAAACATAGAGCTCAGAGAGGCCAAACTATTGGAGGCCAAGGATCAATTTACTTGAAAAGAAAGGTATCCAGGACACGTTTCAACCTGGGAAGAGTGGCACACAGCCTCAAATCAGGCAGAAGATTATTCCAAAAGTGAGGAATTGCGGCTGGGAAGCATTCATTTTGCACCTGTACCAGCTTGGCGATTGGGGTGAAAAGCAACCCAGTGTTATTGGATCTTAGATTACACCTGTTAGATAGCCACTTCAAATGTGCTGCCATATAAGAAGGGCTTAGACCATACATGCAAGCATGTGCAATGCAAAGGGTATGAAACTTGATTCTCTTTCTAATTGGGAGCCAATGTAATGCTCTGCGTGCTGTTGAGATATGATCTGTCTTACGCATACCAATAACGACCCTCACTGCGTTGTTCTGCACAACTTGAAGACAATTGAATTCTCCTTTGCCTACCCCAAGTAGACTGCTGGCACAGAAGTCCGGGCGGCTCCCAATGATCGCCCTGGATAGGGTGGTACAACTGGAGGCCTCAAGGAATGGTCTGATTTGTGCCAAAAGTGTAATGTAGTAGGTTGAGTTAGACACTAGGCCACTGATATGGGACCTCATTGAGAACTATTGGTCAATAGTGATCCCCAAGGTTTTTACTTTTTTCAAAGTGGGGAGCAGACGGTCTACAATTTGAAAGAATCAATAGGACTGATCAAGCTGGTGCCACTTGGGGCCGGTGCCCAGGATAATATTCTCAGTTTTTGAGTTATTCAGTGCTAGGCCATTATACAGCATCAGCTGGATTTGGCTGTATGTGGCATTAATGACCTCAGTGTCTTTGGAGTGGTCATCTGATAAAGGGAAAAGGCACAGTATCATCAGCATATCATAGCACTTCCTGTTGTAAATAATCTGCCTCTGAGGTACGTTAAAAAGAAACAATGGTAGGGCCTGTTCAGCCATGCTATTTGGATTTAAGGGGAGAGGGTAGAACAGGGGGTGGGGGCATTGGCATTTTAACCTTGTCCAGATGTTAAATTCACCTCTGATGGCACTCTTTAGAAAATATTGAAATACTGTTTTTTAGTTATAAAAGATGTGCACCTTTTATACTTTGCCCGCAACATTATAGAAAACGCTCTTCTTTTATGTTATTTAACGGGTGTTCATGTTTCATTTCCGGCACTGCATAAACACCTAGCACCCAGGATTTACATCATGCTTTCCAAACAAATCCCACAACAAGCATTACATATTCTGTTTGCATGCAAATTCTGTAAAGTTACTCAAACAGAATGAGGTTATCAAGTCAGTACCTATCAGTTTGAATCACGAAACGTTCTGGCAGAATAGATTAGGCTAAAAACAAAGATACATTCTATTTATGTCTCAGCCCCACTGGTAAGTATGCATGAGAAAATCTGAAACTGGTCAATAATTGCCAACCTAGCCTTATCATTTTCAGGTAGGGCCTTGTTGGACCAGCACAGTGAGGTGCAGCTTGATTCCCTAGGCATAGCAAGCAAGACACCCACATCTGGGCATATACACATTCACTTAGGGAAACAAACAGAACCAACATGCATTGGCAAAGCCAACAGCTTGGTATTTTGATTAAGCATGGATAGGCATTTGCCAGGTACTGCCATAAGGGTACCACATGCGGGTACCAAATGGCCATAAATGGCAACAGCAGGAAAATGGTGCCAGTAACTGGGCATATGATTGCATGCCTGGCAAATGTCGGCTAATACCTATGCACAAGCAAAAACTGATGGAATGTGATTGCTTGTTTAAGACAGGAATTTAGTGCACTATCACTGAGGCATTGACAAATATATTGAAAATCAACTGGCTGAAGACATGCATTAAGAGAACCAGGAGTTCATTTACAGAGGCAATTAAGTAATTAAACACTCACAAGAATGCCTACATATAACACTGGCAGGCCCTATACAGCAACACATTTGGTGTTAGTTTGTGATAGAGCTTGCTCAAAGAGTTCTAGAAAGTTTGGGTTTTGGTGATGAGGCATTAACATAGCCATGGCTAGTCATTAGGTGGGTAAATGACCAGACACTCCCATAGGGTGTGTGTTTCTCCTCACATTTTATTGCAATCCTATCTGTGTTTCACAGCATGTGTTCTGGTTGCACCTAACAGGTAAAAAGTCTCTGAATCAATTAGAACCACTGTCATTGCTCTGGCCAGCCTTCCATACCATTGTTTGCATATCAGCCTTGGCCCTGTCACTAATATCAGAAGCCCGTCGCAAACTGCCAGACGACAGGGCCTAAAAATGCATGTGGTTACTTGTGTTCCAGTGCAGATGGAACACAGCCTAGCAATTGATATTGAACTGCACATTTTGGTGGCAGCACCAAAAGTAATTTGCTAATGGCTTGTCCCCTTCTGTAATGGCACATACATACTAGAGAATTATGGCATGGAATGTTGCGCAGAGAAACGGTAGTGGTAATGTTTAATTCAAAGCCTTGCATCTATCACTTTGATTTTACTACACTCTTCCCCTCCAGAAATAAATGTGTGTTACTACCAATCTTATCTATTCACTTGTACTCAAGTAGTTAATGCAGCAGAATATATACTTTGAATTTAATTTGTAAGAGCCACCAGTCAGTTGACGCACCTTCTGCAGAAATCTGTGTTCAAGCAACTTTAACTGCCATTTATATTGTTTGATATAATTAACCATTTTATTAAGCATGATGTGAAAAACCACTATGTTCCCACAAAAAATAAACATACTTTAAATTACAGAAACCAAAATTGTGATTTTAGGTTTGAGAAAATAGTTGTAGGCAGCCTGCTTGAATCCATGTGCTACCTCACTTAGAGTTGTGAATGGCCCTCCATCTCCCGGGTCATTTGTACTTTCATAGCTGTGGGGCATAAATCATTGTCTAGGGCAAGAAAACAAATCCTGGCTGGGCCTCCTGCAGTTCAGCCTCTCAGAATGATGTCTCTGAGGTTGCTGATGAATGTTTAGAGTGACATCCACCCTCCACTACCTTGGTTACTAATGGTGTATTACACCACTGACATGGCCTCTTTTCTAGGGGGGGCCAGGGGCTGGCTCTGGGGGGCCTGGCCCCTCTGGCTGGAGCTGGGCCTGGCCTGAACCATTTTTAAACGCGTTCTTGAGACAACTGCGATCCTGAGAACTTTTAACAAGCCCTCTGCTTCAGTCATACACCACAGTACATTGCCACCCAGTCACAATATACAGTTCACATCTTTAAAATGGTGCTAATAACAGGAATAGTCTACCACCAGTAGTAGCAGCCCGCAGGAGCTCCTTCCATCACAAGCAGTGACTTCAGCCCACCGGAGCCAAAGTAGCACGGAAGGTAAGACCGCTGGCTTTTTGAATTGTTATATGCCTGCCAGATGATCTCACCCTTCCTGTGCGCTCCATCAGAGACGTCACCATAAATTGATGTAACATTTTGCCATCTGATTTTGGCATCTTCAAAGTAACATTTGGAGCGGCATCAGTGTACTGCACGTCTTACATGTACTTTATCCAAGCCGTTTGCCTTGTTGCCCGAATCAGCTAAGATGGCCACAGCAGTATTATCTGCATAACCAGGTCCACGTTGTGCCCGTTGCCTGGATACTGTAGCCTGCAGCCTGATTGGCTACTACAATCGTGATAAGTGTATCACGTGACGCCGGCAGACGAGAACGCCGGTGTTGTATGCTATCCTGCGGGCCATGATAGATTGTGGGAGGCAGTGTTCGGCAATCTTCGGAGTCACGCCCACTTGATGGCTACAGCCATACATGCAGCCCGAAATGAAAAGCTAATGTCATAGCCCGCCTACAGCCCGCCTTCCAACATCTCTATTCAGGGATTGGCCAGAGCTACCAGGTGGGCGTTGTTTCAGGGCCTTCACTCTGTCATGGGAAGCCGAATATCATACAGTATGGTATAATATACGGATTCCCATGTTGTTGTTTTTTTTTTAATACTGTGCAAAGTCTGGGATCCTAGCATTCGCTCAGTTGTACATTTGCGCACATGTTATTATTTTAAATGGTATAATCATAAGAAAGGTTGTACTGTTACAGTAGATGGGGCACTTAAACATGTTTTATGGCATAATTAACCTTTCTATATTTTATTCCAACATCACACTACAGTCAACATAAGAAAGGTTGTACTGTGACAGCAGATAGGGCGCACATGTTATTATTTTAAATGGTATAATAATAAGAAAGGTTGTACTGTTACAGTAGATGGGGCGCTTAAACATGTTTTATGGCATAATTAACCTTTCTATATTTTATTCCAACATCACACTACAGCCAAAATAAGAAAGGTTGTACTGTGACAGCAGATAGGGCGCACATGTTATTATTTTAAATGGTATAATAATAAGAAAGTTTGTACTGTTACAGTAGATGGGGCGCTTAAACATTTTTTATGGCATAATTAACCTTTCTATATTTGATTCCAACATCAAAGCACGAGGAATTACTGCAGGAGCCTCTCTTAAGGATAAAGGGGGAGGTTGGGCTCAGTCACACAACTCTGACATAATGCAGGGGGGTGCACAGTAGGGTCTCCCTTCAGCATGTGTTATTGGGAAGGGAAGTCAACAATATTTTACGTAATTGGTGTTAAGCTCCCTGTTCAGCCCCGGCTTGGTAAACTGTGCACATTTTCACACACTGCTGCAAGTGACTGGTATGGGCTGCGCTATGTCATGGATACACCACCACTGGGTTAATGAGACTCAAGCCCCCTACCTAAAGTTTGGGCTGTTTGTATGGGGATGAAATGCAGACTAGTGAGAGTCTTTGTAATTCCTTTCCTTTTTTACTCAGCAGTGCTGTTCTTCGGCATGCATTCAGCCATCACACACTACAATGGGGCATTTCCAACCGAAAGATCCCCTTCCCCTTACAGCTACAACTATCAATTCTGTGTCTGCTTCCAAGACGGATCTATCTGATTACTGTGCCCCAATTACTATGACCCCCAAAATGTTGACTTTTTTATTTCAACCCCATTTTCACCGCATATATGCTGGGAGAGACACCATCAGCCCCCCTACATGTATTATGGTAATTTGCATCCCCTGTCTCCCTGAGGTTAACTCACAATGACACAAGTCATCATCCTGTTTAACATTTAATCTGGTCCCTACCAATGTATCGGCACCACCTACCTCCTCCCTTGACACCCCCATACCTTTTCATTGTTGGGGTGCATGATATCATGGCCTGAACGCAACTATGGTAATTCACAAAACCTGTAACACACATCCTGTTTTATGTTTACTCTGGTCCCAAATGATGTAGAGGCACCACCTAGCCCTTCCCTGGATACCTCCATACCCTTTGATTGTGGGGGTGCAAGATATCATGGCCTGAATGCACTTATGGTCATTTTGCATCCCCTGCCTCCCTGGGGTTAGCTCACACTAACACAAGTGGTCATCCTGTTTTATGTTTAATCTGGTCCCAAACGAAGTAGAGGCACCATCTAACCTCGCCCTGGACACCCCCATACCTTTTGATTGTGGGGGGTGCCAGATATCATGGCCTGAACACACCTATGGTAATTCGCATCCCCTACCTCCCTGGGGTTAACTCACACTGACGCAAGTGGTCATCCTGCTGTATGTTTAATCTGGTCCTAACCAATATATAGGCGTCCCCTGACACCTCCCTGGAGACCCCTATGCCTTTTGATTGTGAGGGGTGCAAGATATTATGGCCTGAATGCACCTATAGTAATTTGCATCCCCTATTTCTCATGGGGCTATTGACACTAGCGCAAGTGGTCATCCTGGTTTATGTTTACTCTGGTCCTAACTAATGTAGAGGCGTCCCCTAACCCCTCCCGGAACACCCCCATACCTTTCGATTGTGGGGGGTGCAAGATATCATGGCCTGAATGCACCTATGGTAGTTTGCATCCCCTACCTCCCTGGGGTTAACTCACACTGACGCAAGTGGTCATCCTGTTTTATGTTTAATCTGGTCCCAACCAATGTAGATGCACCATCCAACCCCTCCCGGAACACCCCCATACCTTTTGATTGTCGGGGGTGCAAGATATCATGGCCTGAATGCACCTATGGTAATTTGCATCCCCTATTTCTCTTGGGGTAATTCACACTAGCGCAAGTGGTCATCCTGTTTTATGTTTACTCTGGTCCTAACCAATATAGAGGCATCCCCCTAGCCCCTCCCGGAACACCCTCATACCTTTTGATTGTGGGGGGTGCAAGATATCATGGCCTGAATGCACCTATGGTAATTTGCATCCCCGGCCTTCCTGTGGTTAATTTACACTGACACAAGTGGTCATCCTGTTTTGTGTTTACTCTGGTCCTAACCAATGTAGATGCACCATCTAACCCCTCCCGGAACACCCCCATACATTTTCATTGTTGGGGGTGCAAGATATCATGGCCTGAATGCACCTATGGTAATTCACATCCCCTACCTCCCTGGGGTTAACTCACACTAGCGCACGTGGTCATCCTGTTTTATGTTTAATCTGGTCCCAATCAATGTAGAGGCACCATCTACCCCCTCCCGGAACACCCCCATACCTTTTGATTGTGGGGGGTGCAAGATATCATGGCCTGAACACACCTATGGTAATTCGCATCCCCTACCTCCCTGGGGTAAACACACACTGACACAAGTGGCCATCCTGTTTTATGTTTAATCTGTTCCCAATCAATGTAGATGCACAATCTAACCCCTCCCTGGACGCCCGGATACCTTTTGATAGTGGGGGTGCAAGATATCATGGCCCAAACACACCTATTGCAAATTTAATTCTATCCGCCGCTCCCCACAGGAAACCCTGTGATCTTCCGGCTAATGGCGGACGATGCCGGATCGTCCGAAACTCTGGAGACAAACTAGTTTGGATCTTTTTCAACCATCCGCACCGCTACCACGTGAGGATATGGCTCTTTAGTAACGTGCATGCAATGGATGGGGTTGCAGAATAATTCTGAGTCCAAATAATGGAACCAACTCGGGAAGATGGCAAAGGTACTGTTTTATTAACAATTATCCAAAACAGGGAGGTTACAACGGACATCAACGGACGTTCGCTCATGCTCTTGACGATTTTCTCATAAAAACATCCTTATATGCAAAGAATACGTCAGACGTGATGTCATACTGCATGGCAAATAATAGGAAACCTATCAAAGGCTGTGATAGGCTTAAGGGGAACAACTAAGTATACATTGCATAGGGACTAGGATTGGGATTTGCTGCCCACTGTCAGGTGGAAAACGTATGCCTACCTCTTAAAACTTGTAAAGTAAACAGTTTATCATTGGTCTTCAAACTATAAGGCCCTTCACTATATGGCCCTCTACAATTGGTTGGCATGCTCGTGCCATGTCTGGAACATTCGGTTCACTTATCAGCACGTAAACTCAAACCCAGGTACCAGGAGGTGGACTGGACATTACCTCCCCACCCAATTAGCCCAGCATCTCTCATCAACCATGGCTTCTGCTATGAAGATTGTTTTAGAAATTGGCCTTGCAAAGTATCCTTGTCTGTGGGAATATATGGGAGTGCAGGCTCTCACTATCGTTGTTCTAGGACTCCAAGCTGAACTCTATTTCCATCCTAGGCTCACATGACAGGAGACCATGAATTGGCCCATTTTGCAGCAGCCAACATGACCTCTGACCCTTTCAGTACAACTCACACAAAGGGAACTGATGTATGTGTTATTATTGTGTTACAATGAAATAATACTATTATGTCCGTGGCACTAAATCATAGATATGTACTGTGAATCATTTAAAATTCCAATCCGAAGCATATGTGATTGTGCACTTCTAACAGGCAGGGGACCTGGGTAATTGGCGTGCAGGCCAATGGTGGTATGTGGGTGGGAGCATTTCTATTCTCTGTCTTTGCATCAGGTGGTGTGGGTTTTCTTGACTGTGTTTGTACTTCTTTTTGTCACTTTGGTTGGGTGCATTCTGGTACATGTAGTGATTTTCGTATTGGTGTACGGAATGGATGTTGTTACGCATGCACTGGATCATTTTCTTCAATTGAGACACACCTGTCAAGCCCTTGCACTCACGCATGCTATTACTGTGTTGCACCTTGATTTCCCCCTCTACACTTTCACGTTCAATGCACTCACTAGCAATAGTAGGTTTGTCTCCCCTTACCTTTTTTTATCATTACTTGTACTATTGTAGCAATTATTGATGCTTGCTCTAATTCATGGTCTACCTTCCCCTTTACCCACCCCGTCTGCCCTCTGTGCGCTTTCAGGGTGTTTTGCTAATTGCATGAGCGCAGAATATTTGAAGAACAAATAAAGGAATGCATACACTGCGCACAGCCACTGCTGATCGGTGTTATACGTGCCCATAATTCAACAGTGCACATGCCTTGTAGTTACATTCACCCAGCATCCAGTTACACAGTCCACTGTGATGTGCCATGTACCCAGGCAGCGTGGAGTTGCCCAGCACCGTGGAGTCATGGGTTGAACCAGGACATCTGGCACAGCAGTGGGTGATGAAGTGGCGGGCATCACACACCATCTGCATGTTCAGTGAGTGATAGTTTTCTGTTCTGGTAGACTGCCTCCACAGCATGCCTGGCCACCAGCTCCACATGTGTTCCGTCCAATACACCTATGATATAATATGGGATTTATAACGCGCCTATACACAAGTGTTTCAAGGCGCGATGAGGCAAGGGAGGGGAAACAAAGGGAAAACAAAGACAATGGTCTTACTAGGACAGGTGACATTGAGATCGCGCAAGTGCAGGGGAGGGGGGAAAGGGAAAAGTGCGGGGGAGGAGGTGGCTGTGCAATACATAGGATCAACAGTAAAAAATAAATTAAATTTAAAAAAAAGGTAAAAGTGCAGCCAGCTTGTGGCAAGTGCAGGGGTAAGTGCAGACATCAAGTGTCAAGAGCTTGTAGGGGACTGTAGGGATACAGAAACAGCCATCCAAGTGCAGCTGTTGCCTGGGAGGCAGTGCAGGTGTGCAACTGGCGGGGGAGGGTACCTGGGCCCGAGATCAGAGGGTAGCCAGGTGACCAATGCAGTTTCAGTCAGGAGTTCAGCAGGGGAAAGGGGGAGAAAAGAATCAAAGAGGAAGGTCTTGAGGTCCTTCCGGAACCGGAGATCGTTCTCCTCAAGTTTCAGGGAGGCTGTTCCAGAGGGAGGCCCCAGCCGAAGAAAGAGATTTACCACAAACTCGTTGCTTGGAGAAGCAACTGACCCTGAGGGAGTTTGAGGCGGGTGAGCGAAGAGCTCGACAAGGAAGATATTTAGGAAGAGAGAGTTGAAGGTATTGAGGCCCCAAGCCTCAGAATGCCTTGTGGAGAATGCAGAGGGTTTTCAACTTAATCCTCGCAGCCACTGGGAGCCATTGCAGAGATTTCAGTCTTGGAGAGATACGATCCCTGGGCTTGAGGCCAAAGACAAGTCTTGCAGTCCTGTTCTGGATGAGTTGCAGAGGGCACAGAGTAGAAGCAGGCAGATTAAGAAAGAGGCAGTAGTGCAGCCTAGAGAGAAAAAGAGCTCTAGAGACAGTGAACTTCTGGAGGAAGGAGAGGAAAGGAAGAATACCTCTGAGGAGGTGCAGCTGGTAGTGTGACTTCTTAGAGATGTCAGAGATGTCAGGAGAGAAGGAGAGTGGGGAGTCGAAGATGCCCCGAGGTTTTTAGCCTCACAGGTGGGAGCAGAAAGAGGGCCAAGAGAGGCTGGCCAGAGAGCGACAGTAAAGGAGGGAGCAGGTGTGCCGATGAGGAGAATCTCCGTCTTACTGGCATTAAGGCAGATGTCGTTGGTGACGCACCACACCTGGATAGCGGACAGACAGTCAGAGATGAGAAAGGGAGAAGAGGTGGCAGAAGGGAGCCTGAAATGAGTGTCATCCACATAGCACTGAAAGTTCGGGCAGAGAGCAGCAATGCGGTGGGCAAGAAGTACCAGGTATTAATTGAACAGCCAGGGAGAGAGGTTAGACCCCTGGGGAACACCACAGGTAGAGATAGAGGAGAGCAAGGATCCTAGTTAGACCTGGGAGTGTCGATCGGAGAGGAGAGAGGTCACCCAAGCCAGGGCCTGATCAGTGATCACGGAGACAGTTGAGCAGGATGGCATGGTTGACCATGTCAAAGGCAGAAGAGAGATCCAGTCATGCCTGTAAGGGCATGGAAGTCAATGTTAGTGGCATTGACCTGGTCAGCAGTCCTGAGTAGGATGATGTGGTCTCCAACCTGAAACAGGACACGCGAAAAACAGGGTTGCAATATCCCATGCAGTTCACCCACAGTGTGTTGGTATGTGCCCGTGGCTATGAAGTGTAGCACAGACACTAACTTGAGCAAGTGGGGGGTATGGCTGTACGGATATGTTTATGTTCCTGTTCTTTTTGTTGTTCCTCTTCTTCCAGGAAAGGTTTAAGTGCCTTGCCTTTTTTTTTCCTTAATCCCTTCTACCTCATATTCAGTTCTTTTTGACCTTGGAATAGTTGTTTAATGTGGCGAGAATTTCTGTGTTGATTTCTTTCTAAAATGTGAAACTGGTTTAGTCACTGTATGGATTAGCAACGTTGGGTGGCATAGTTGATGTTTGGAGAGGTTTTTTTCTTTTGATCTTTGCTGTCTTTAAAGGTGGGTAAGAGCCAAAGGTGAAATTCTCTATTTCTGTAGCAGACCGTGAACCAATAATAAGATTCTATCCAAAATAAAAAAAGATGCGTATTGGTACAAATTTACAACCATTTGCTTCTTAAATATCCATTGTGAAACATGTTTAAAAGTTATCGAGGGGGTGTGGCTTAGGAGGCCCACACACGGATGCCTCCTTAACAGTCTCCGGACATCGTCGGGCCTTCAGTGTTAATGGCGCCGTCATAAGTGTCGCCAGAGCCTAGAAATCCTCACTCTGGCTAGGTGAAGCCTCGAGGCATGCAGGGACCGAGTTTCGGCACCCGCAGCCCTCGCTGGACAGGGTTGGGAATCCTGGAATCAGCAGAGCGGGGACCGCACCAACTCCAACATGGCGCCTGCAACCCTTGCTCGCCATAAACTGAGCAGCTGACCCTCTTCTCCAGGGTAGAGATAGTGGTATCTGTTGGAGTCCCTGTGCATGGATTACATGCTGCCTTATCTCTCTTCACGAGCATTGTAGTTAAGAGCCCTCAGTCCCCGTGCACAGATCACATACTGCCTGATCTTTCTTTATTGGTGCTGGGGCTACCTGCGGTCCCTGGATTTGTTACCTGGAGGCTGTGATGGCAAAGAGGGGAAATACCCCTACAGATGGTGATATTGCGTGCTTGGTACATGCCTGTGAAGGACTTAAGAAGATTGACAACGCTGTCCTGCTGGTGCAGTGTCCCCAGGAGAGGGGAGAGGACATGGCTCTACCAGCTAACAAACCGGATTTGGCTAACCTGCTGAGGGAACTGAAGCGGGCACTCCAAAACAGTGTTGCCAAGCTCTCCTCTAAAGTTGTGACAATTGACAAACGCGTGACGGAGGCAGAACAGTGTATTAGGGACATTGAGGACTCTTTCTGAGCAAACCTTGGAGTCTTGCGTTGCTTCCCAATGCCTTCCGAGGTGTGAGGCCCTGGAACACAAGCAGGAGGACATCAACAATCATTCACGACGTAACAATGTCAGGCTACGCAGCATACCTAGATCTGTAAGTGACTCAGATTTGCTGAATTAGGTCTGCACCCTCTTCCGGTCTCCTCTCTGACTGTCTGAGGATGCCAAGGTGGAACTGAACCATACCCATAGTCTTTGAGGGTCTCTCTGGGATGGATCAATGTTCTCAGTAGAGTCAATTTCCTCACGTTTAAGCAGCGCATCATGGAAGCAGCACGTGCAGACCAGCCTTCACTTTTCGGGGTGCCGACGTTCAGATATCCCAGGATCAGGCAACTTTCACAATCCAGAGGCGCAGGATGCTTTGTCCACTTACTGTGTGGCTCAGGGAGGATGGTATTAATTTCAGATGGGCTTCTCCACTGCTCTGTTCTTCACTTTGGAGGGGAAACATTGGTCAATAACATCACATTAGGATGTTTAGGATTTACTGTCATCATGGCCATCTGGCCCTCATGAGGTTGGGTCCCTAAGCCACAGAGGGGATTGTGGTCAAGAGCTGGTAAGGCGCGAAACCCTGGGGGCCACTCGGGAGTAAAATGAAGGTGATTGGCCCCACGCAGGTGAAGTAGTTCTGGATGCTTTTTTTTTTTTTACTTATCTCTATAGGTTCTGGTTGAAATTGATATTTTATTTCTATCGCGCTCATACACAAGTGTTTCAGAGCGCGACAAGGCAAGGGAAGGGGAACAGAGGAGAAACAAAAACAACGATCTTACTAGGCCCAGTGACATTGAGAATGAGCAAGTGCATGGTAGAGGGGGAGAGGGAGAAGTGCATGGAAGGGGGATCAAAAGGAGAGTGCGGAGCAAGGAGGAAAAAAAACAAATAATAATAAATAAATTAATAAATAAAAAAGGCAACAAACAGAGGGAGTGCAGCCAGCAAGTGGCAGTGCTGGGTTTAAGGCAGCAGGCTGGGTAGGTCTGATAAGTGCAGGAAGACCAAAACAAAGGGTTGGGGCTGTATGGGTACAGATACAGACCCCAGTGCAAGGGGTGGCTCGGAGGCAGTGCATGCTGGTGGCAAGAGGAGCAGGTACCTGGGACCGGAGGAAAGAGGGTGGCCAGGTGCATGGTGCCGAGGGAGAGTAGAATCAGCAGGGAGGGGGGGGGGGGGCAAAGGCAGAAGCAAAGAGGAAGGTCTTGAGGTGCTTCCGGAACCGGAGATGGTTCTCCACAAGTTTCCTCAAGATGGTTCTCCTCACTTTAACTGTTTGGACGATCTAGACTCTGAGCGGATGGCGATGACATGAATATTCTCTCTATTGATTTGTAACTGTGTTTTGGTCTGGCGACAGCAGGCAATAGCCCCGGCCTGTGATAATAGCTCCTTTTCTGAACCGTTTTTATTTTTATACGAGTCTTTCTTGTTGGTGGGTGTGGGATGGGCTTTTTTGGAAGGGTTCTCGTAAATGTTGAGGTAAAATTGGATGCAGGATGGTAAGAGTCATGATCAGTTCGCTACTTGTAGAGTGTGACACCTGCTTAGTTTAAGCTTATCTCTTATTTCCACTTAGCACTGAGGTCGTGTTAGCGGACTCCCCGTTGGGCCAGAGTTAAAGAACTTGCTCTTAATGTGCACGGATTGAACTCCCCCTTAAATCTGTGTTGCAGAGATTGAGGGACCAGGAATGTTCCATAGCCTTGTTACAGGAGACACACCTGTGTCACACTGATTTTCGTAGACTGCGCAATAGACACTTTGCTAAACAATATCTTGCCTATTTCAGTACTAATAAAGGTGTAACAGGGATCTTTGTTGAGTTGGGAGAGAAGAATGACCCAGGGGGGTCGGTGTATAGGGGTCAAGGGCTTGTTAGGCGGTCATCTGTTTACTGTCATATCTCTTTATTCCGCCAGTGAGAAGCAGGGTGGATTCCTGGTGGACTTTCTGTCGGAAAGGACTGCTTTTGCAGATGGACAAGTGATCTTGGTGGTGGGGGTAGGGGGATTATAATGCAGTACCTGACCATGATTAATCACACCCACCCTCTGCTACAGACTTTAAACTGGCCCAGTCTTTAATTAAAGTTCTGAGGGAAATGAATCTGGTTTACTTGTGGAGGCTATTACACAAGGGAGAACTTGACAACACACATTTTACACGCATATAGGACTTTCTCAAGGATCAATCTCTGGCTCATAGCTCCCTTTCTCCAGCATGGGGTCTGGCATGGATTCACATGCTCGTGAATATTCCCCGTTGTCAGGCCGAGAATCCTCGGTAAAAGAATAAACTGTTTGACTTGCACTTACAAACTGTCTTTCTTCTATACACCAAACACTGAGCTCTGGGTCATACTGTCCCCAGCCAATGACTGCCCTCTCCCTAAGCCCCTCCACTGGCAGCCATCTTCACATTTTTACCGCACGTTCAAGTGTTGGGAGTCCTCGTGTTGTGCTCAGAGAGCTTTTCTACGTTTTTGCGCTTTTTCGATAAAAAGTTTCTATTTTTGTCAAATAGAGCCTGTGTGTTCTTTCGTTCCTTTGACCGGCAAGCAGGGATCCGTTTGTCGGCGTCTTTCAACGCCCCTCAGGGCAAGAATTTCATGAAAGACTTTCATGGAAGATTCCAGAACGCCATTGGGCCTACATCGCACTCCGGACCATGTCGGAGGAGAAGAAAGAGGGAGGCTCCCTCTTCAAGCTCTGCTCCAGCTGCGGATTGAGGAACTTGTTTGGGGAGGACAAACACTCTCAGTGCCTCTACTGTCTCCATCCGGACCACAGCGAAGCATATTGTGAAATCTGCCTTGGGTTCTCCAAGCGAACCATCAAGGACAGTCACAGTAGGTTGGTGGCATGGCTTAACGCCAAGGCCTCTACCCTGTGCGGCAAGCAGAAGCATGCCTTACCCAGGACCGGCCGGTCCAAAGAGCTGGCTTCTAAGTCCTTTGAGGGTGCTCGATCCGCAGGGGCCCAAGACAAGGCCAAGTACCGCAAGTTTGTTTCCGTCTGGGTTTCCGCACAAGTGGGTCCCACGATACGCAGCGCACGTTCATCTTCGCCATCTGCCTCCATCGCCAGTCATCGCTCCAGCTCCTCCTCGAAGAGGAAATCGGTTAACCCAGGGAAGCTGCGGGAAAAGCCGGAGAAGACCAAGGCGCAAGGAAAGGTGTCCGACCTGCCCCTGAAGGCCCAGGTGGTCCAGACTAAGTCATCCTTGAGGATCGAGCTGGTGGCGGCCGCCCTCTCAAAGGCAAAAGGGGCTGACCTGGTCCAGCGAGTGGGAAAAGATCTCCACCGACCGATGGGTGTTGGATGCTCCCACCCACGGACACCCTCTAGAGTTCCAGCAGAAGTGTCCGCGGATACCACTGGTGGCCCGGCAGGAGCAGCACATCCCTCCGCTCCTGCGGGAAGTACGGGCCATATTAAAAAAGGGGGCTATAGAGCTGGTTCCGATGTGACTGCGGGCTCCGCAGTCTACTGCAGATACTTCTTGGTGAAGAAGACTGGGGGCTGGAGGCCCATTCTAGACTTGCGGCGCCTTAACAAATACCTCAAGTCCCAAAAATTCATGATGGTCATGTTGCAGCACGTGCTTGGCCAACTGGAGGAAGAGGACTTCTTGTCGTCGCTGGATCTGGAGGATGCATACTTCCACATCCCCATTCACGAGAAGCATCGGAAGGTCCTGTGCTTCGTAGTACAGGGAAGGCACTACCAGTTCAAGGCCCTTCCCTTCAGACTGAATTCAGCAACCAGGGTGTTCACAAAAGTGCATGGCACCAGTGGCGGCCCATCTGTGTACACGTACCTTGATGACTGACTCATCCGCGCCAAGTCCAGGGAAGTAGCAGTTCAACACACGGAGAGGACCGTCCAGCTGCTGACAGATCTGGGGTTCTCCGTCAACTATCCAAAATCCTGCTTGATACTATCTCAGAACGTGCTATTTCTGGGGGCCAGGCTCAACTTGGTCTCCTGCCTGACCGCCCCCTTGGAAGAGAGGATAGTGGCCATGCTGGGCAAGGTGCAATGGCTGTTGACACTGAAGACTGCCACGGTGCGGACCATCAAGTCAGATGGGGCATGCTTGTATTCAGTGTTCTCCAAATAAAACTATAAAAATTCTCTTTGGTTATCGACCTCCTGGCCCAGCACAGGCTTTCCTGGAGAAATGAGAATTATTTCTGGCAGACACGGGGAATAAGCATGACAAGCTGTTATGTTTGGGGGACTTCAATATATGGGCTGAGGAGGTGACATCTGGGGATGGGAGAGAATTAAAGGAGACCCTGGAAGCCCATGCTTTGGAACTTCTAGCATCATCCCCCTCACATTGCCAGGACCATTGTCTTGATGTCCTGCTATATCGAGGGAAGATAATTTGTTAATATTGAGACAATCGCAATATCATGGACAGACCACTATGCCATAGTATTTGAACTGAGAATGCATAAGAAAACTCTGGAAGTGCACACGGAAAATTGGATGGGGGAGTTCCGCAAGCTGAAAGATTTATTGAAAATCTCAGGGGAAACTCTGAAACATGATTTGGCACAGATTGAAGAGGCTCTTCCATGTGAGGAGTTCTTCAATAAAGGCATGTAAATCATGGCTATGCTATGTAATGTACAGGCCCCTCTCCAACAAAACAAAGCCATGTAACCCCTGGTTTTCTCCAGATTTGGCCAAGAAAAGGGTACAGGTGAGATCTTTAGAGAATAAAATGGAGAAGACATCGTACAGAGAGCATTTTAGAACAGGTCAAGAGCGCCTGAAGAGAATATGGAAAAGCCATTTTTGATGCCAAAGCTAAATTTATAACGGGGAAAATTGACAAAGTCATGAACAGGCCACGGGAATTGTACGCTGCTATTTCCCAGTTAGCAAATCCTGGGTGTGCGTCAGCAGCACCTGAATCATCACAAGCACAGGCGGATGCTTTTAATAATTACTTTATAAATAAAATAGAGCTAATACAAGGAAAGATTATGGAAATTAAAGCATTACATCCCCAAGAGGATCTGGAAGTAACAGAGGAGATTAGCCCAGAATGCATATCTCATGATGAAGACAATTGGGCGGATCAGAAGCTAGTTATGTTTACGAAAGTATCTGAGGAAAGGGTCTGCATCTTGCTCTCTGCGTTGAAGGCTACTAATGATGTACTCTTTGTTATTCTATCTGCAGTAGCTAAACTAATAGCTCCAGATATTACCCCATTTATCACAAAATTTGTTAACAAATCTCTTACATCAGGGGTACTACCGATGATTCTGAAGAAATCTGTGGTCACGCCACTGCTAAAAAAAACAAATGTAGACCCTAACAATTTCCAGAATTACAGGCCAATGGCAGGATTGTCATGGCCATCGAAAATTCTGGAAAACATTGTGACAGCTCAGCTGCAGGAACATCTGGATCAGGAGAATCTGCAATCCACTGCAATCCGGCTTCCGACCAGGTTTTGGGATGGAGATGGCGTTGTTGACGGTCTGGGACTATCTATTGGAGACGGCGGATCAGGGGGGCGTGTCCCTGTTGGTCATGTTGGACCTGTCCGCCGTTTTAGATACTGTTGTCCATGGGACCCTGCTGAAACATCTGAGAGAAGTGGGTGGAGTAGTGAAACAAGCTCTTCAATGGTTTGAATCTTTTCTCTCTAGAAGAGAACAAAGAGTAGGATTTGGAAATGTCTTGTTAGATTCAGGATTACAAAGCTGTGGAGTCCCTCAGGGATCTTCCCTTGTCCAGGTTTCCCCCTTTCTCACCTGCTTTCGCTGCTTGATGGAATCCAGAGGAGTTTTCTTCCGTACGGATCGGGTCTTGTACAAGCCTGCTCTGCCGTCTTCGGCTTCCAGTGTTCGTTCAGCTTTAACATCCGGGAAAAAATGAGGAAACTCCAGGAAGACCAGGAAAGGAGAAGTGCACTCGGAGGCGGGTGCACGGAATCCCGGAAGAAGGCTAAATAGGAGGAGGGAGGATAGATGGGAAAGCGGAGGGTCCAGGAATCAGGAAACTACAGAATTCCGCAAGGCGAACTTCGGAGCACACGTCTAGACACAGCAACAGTAGCCTTGAGACGCGCGGGCCGCGGGGGCATGGCCATTTTATAGAACATGCTGCCTCGGACATAAAGACTGGTAGGCAGCGTTCTGTGTGTACGGCCATGTTGGAAGTAGTACAGAGTGTAAGCCCCGACACGTCAAGGACCAGGAGGTCCAGAAGGGGCATGTCTGATGGTTCATGACATCCCTCTCCCCACTGCTTTTTAATTTATATGTTAAACTATTCATGGACATTCTGAGGAAGCACGGCATACAGTTTCACTCATACGCAGGTGTTCTTGAGGATACAGAATCTAGAGGAGACGTACGAAATAGTTGACCGGTGCCTACAAGAAATACAGGCTTGGATGTGTGCGTTCCAGCTACTGCTGAATGCCAGCAAAACAGAAGTGACTCTATTCGCTTCAAAGCACAATCTGCAGAGGGAGCATTTACACTCCCTATGTTTCCTGGGGACACAGCTGAATTTCTCCAAGAAAATAAAAAATGTAGGCTGTGTCTGGGAGGATAACATGGGAAGTGGAGCTCAAGTTAGTGCGAAGGTACAAGCAGCTTTCCACTCACTACGCCTATTGAAACATATCCTACCATTCATTGCGAATGAGGACAGAGCGGTAGTCATTGGCACTCTGGTCAACTCGAGGTTAGACTATGGAAATGTATTGCTGTCGGGTATACCAGCCTATCAGTTGCGAAGACTGCAGGTGGCCCAAAATGCAGCGGTTAGGCTGGCGTATAGGTAAAAAATCAGCTCCAACCTCTAACGTAAGAAGAGCCCTACATTGGCTGGCAGTAAAGGAGATAATTGAGTTTAAGGTACTCTGCTTGGTTTATAGGTGTGTTAACAAGACAGGAACAAGATATCTATCAGATAAAATCAGGAGACATGTTCCTACCCGACAACTGCGCTCAGCAGATCAACATCTGCTTCATATACACCACACCAGGTATATGAGCAAAGGGGACCGCAGATTCGGCGTCTACGGTCCAAGAGCATGGAATAAACTACCCAGAGAAATCTGTGAGATTAAAACCTTTCCGGCATTCCAGAAGGCCGTGAAGACCTATCTGTTTTGTTAGAACTCCCCTAGACCTTAACTGGTGTATTTCAATCTCATATGATTAAGTGGATTAAGACATGGGCCTCATTACGAGTATGGAGGTAGCCATGCCGCTTTTAGCGGCATGGCTACCGCCATACCGGGTACCGGATCCGGGTTCCTGGAATGTGGAAATACCGGGCCATTCCGACCTTGGAGGGCTCGGTATTCCCCCATTCCAGGAACCCGGACCCGGTACATCCCCATTCCCATTTGAGCCCCCATAGGGCTCAATGGGAATAGGGAGTATGCTAATGACGGGCCTGTTGTAAGCATCCTAGTCTGCTAGCGGGTCCCACTAAGGACGCCTGGTTTTACCAGACGTCCTTAGAGGGACTCACGAGCAGACCTCGTAATGAGGCGGTAGAGGGTTAACGGCTCCGGCAGCTCTACCAGCGCCGTTAACCTGATCCGGCTCTGCAGGTTGTGGATAGGACCCCTTCATGAATTCCTGGACGCTTGGTGGATCCAGGTGTCTGGAAGCTTTGCAGACAAGATTGTTCTCGACGAGGAGTTCCGTCGAGCGATAAGGTGGTGGGGCGTGCGCTCCAGCATTGCCAGGGGCACGGATTTCCAGAGCCCCCCATACCAAGAGTCAGTCACCACAGACACGTCCCTGGAGGGCTGGGGAGCCCACACCGGACGTCCCCATGCCAGAGGCCTGTGGCTACCAAAGGAGAGGTCTCTCCACATCAATGTCCTGGAGCTGCAGGCAGTGTTCTGGGTCCTCTAGTCGTTCCTTCTGTCACTCAAGGGCAAGGTGGTGAGGGTCTTCACGCACAATACCACCACGATGTTCTACATCAGGAAGCAAGGAGGTACCAGATACCCGGCGCTCTCCAGAGAGGGGCAGGACTTGTGGCACTGGGCCGTCAACCAAGAGATGTTCCTCATTCCTTTTCACCTGGTTGGAGTCAAGAACACCATCACCGACTCCCTCAGCAGGGAGCTCCGCTCTTGCCACGAGTGGGAACTTCGACATGATCAAGTGAACAGCCTCTTCCTCAAATGAGGCAGACCCCAGATAGATCTGTTTGCGACAGCAATGAATTCCAAATGCCAGAGATTCGCCAGAAGGTTCCACCAACCGAGGAGCATGTGGGACGCGTTTTCCTTTCTGTGGGAAGGCCTGTTCTGCCGGAATTCCCCTTTCCCGTTGCCTCTCCTGCTGCGAGTCATCAATCAACGCAAACGGTGGCGATGCAAGATGATCCTCATCGCCCCGGCGTGGCCGAGTCAGATTTGGTACCCGGATCTTCTCAGCCAGTCAGTGTTACCCCCGGTCAAGCTGCCGGTGGTTTGGATCTGCTCGCCAGAAAAGGAAGCGCAATCCTACATCACAACACAGGATTGCTGAACGTGAAGGCTTGGCTCCTGCAGCCTTAGGGTTTGGAGTGTATGAGCTGCCGGCGGACTGCAGGGAGGTCCTTACCAGGGCCAAGCATCGTCGACTCTTCATTGCTAAGGGCACAAGTGCAAACATTTTGCAACGTGGTGCCGGACGCAGAAGACCAACCCTCTGAATATCTCAGCTCCGCAGATTCTTCCGTACTTGTACTTGGTCAAGGCAGGGCAGACGCACGCCTCTATCAAGGTGCTTCTGGCGGCTATCTCCCGCTACACCAGGTCTCCAGGACGGTCTTCTCTTTGGTCCCACCGTCTAGTCAAGGAGTTCCTCAAATGACTGTTTCGATCATTACCGCCGGAGAAGGCCCCTACCCCGGCGTGTGAACTCAACGTGGTGCTGACGAGGATCATGGGGGCTCCCTTCAAGCATATGCGTCATGCCCCTCTCAAGTTCCTTTCGTGGAAGACAGCTTTTCTCGTGGCCATAACCTCTGCCAGGAGGGTAGGTGAGATCCAGGTCCTTTCCTGCGAACAGCCTTAGCTGACTTTTCACAACACAACGGTGGTGCTGCGGATGCACCCCTCCTTCATGCCAAAGGTTCTGTCGGAATTCCACCTCAACAAGCCTTTGGTGTTGCCTGTGTTTTTTCCAAAACCTTTGTCGCCGGCTAAAAGGACTTTGCACTGGCTGGATGTGGCTTGTGCGCTGAAGTTCTATGTGGCACGCACAAAGTGTTTCCGGAAGACATCTCAACCATTCATGAACTTTGGTCCTGTGAACCATGGGAAGGCCTTGTCCAAGGCTTCCATCTCCAGGTGTCTCTCCGGCTGCATCACACACTGTCACTGGTTGTCAAACCAACCGCTGCCCGGCCGTCCGAGAGCCCATTCTACCAGAGCGATCGCTGCGACGACGGCGTTCCTGTCTGGTGTGCCCCTGCTGGACATCTGCAGGGCTGCTATGTGGAGGTCCACGCACACCTTTACAAGATTCTACTGCGTCCACAGGGATTCCAGAGAGGAGTCCAGGGTTGGCCAAGCAGTGCTACGCAACCTGTTCGCTTGAAGGTGAGCCTGTTCCGGAGGGAAGAGTATTTGCTTCTGTTGAGCCTTGCCACCTCCTGTGGTTGTGTAATGTTGTACTGCTATGTATTCTTTATTCATGAGCATGTGAATCCATGCCAGACCCCATGCTGGAGAAGGAACAAGTTGCTTACCTTGCAACTATTGTTCTCCAGCATGGGTCTGGCATGGATTCACATGCAAACCCTCCCTCCTGCCCCTCTGTGGCTCTTCTTGGTCATACTGCCACTTTATGGGCTATTAAATCTGAAGATGGCTGCCAGAGGAGGGGCTTAGGGAGAAGGGCAGTCATTGGCTGGGGGCAGTATGACCCAGAGCTCAGTGATTGGTTTATCGGAGAAAGACAGTTTGTAAGTGAAAGTGAAACTGTTTTTTCTTTTTGATTCCCGGCCTGACGACGGGGAATATTCATGAGCATGTGAATCCATGCCAGACCCATTCTCGAGAACAATAGTTACAGGTAAGTAACTTGTTCCTTCTGATTCCGTTTGTATCAGAGGTACTCATTGCTACCCATGTACTCTCAGATCATGCAGCAGTTGAGTGTACACTTTCAGTTGATAGGTTGTCCCCCGTTAGCAAGCCCCCATGGAATCTGCACGACCCGGCCCTCTCAGATTTGGTGTTCAAAGGACTCCATAACTAAGGCAATAACTGATTTCTTTAGGGAAAATAGCACTGATACCGTTCCGACTGCCACGGTATGCGACCCTATGAAGGCAGTGATTAGATGGGAACTGATTGCTCACACGACTGCTTGCACTTATAGGAATAGAACCCTAAGGTAGGCACTTTAGGGGGAGATGCGCGCTTCAGAAATGCTTCATAAGCATTTCAATTCTGTCATGGCCAGGAAGGGCCTACGGGTAACGCGAAATAAACTAGAAGCACACTTAGCAGGACATACGGCCAAATCGATTATTCGTGCTAAGCAATCTTATTATGCCATGGGTAATATGGTGAATACATTTCTGGTTCATAAATTGAAGGCCATACATACAACAAATACTACAGCAGTGCTGGTAGACTCAGACATAAATATTCAGTACAGGGAATCGGCGAAAAGGAAGGTTTCTGAATGATATTTACCCACAGAATCTGCAGCAGGCCCGCCCCCTCTCCCCCATCTCTGCGACTTACGCCAGACTACCAAATCAGGCTCTCGTCTTCTGGTCAGGAGACCTTAGACACTCCTGTAACCACGGAAGAGGTGGCAATAGCTATAGTTTCTCTTAAACACAGGACCCCTAGTCCGGATGGTTTCTCAGCATCGTTTATACGATTTTTCAACCACAACTACTCAAACCTTTGACTAACTTATTCAACTTGTTCCCGTAATTTAGGGAGGGTTACTCCTTTGATGGAGTCAACTACAATTTTAATACTTAAGCTGGGGAATCCCACACAGGATTGTCACCCGTACAGGCCAATTTCTTTGAACCTGGATGCCAAGTTGTACTCTAAGGTGTTGCCTCGAGGTTGGGGACGGTTCTACCCCAACTGATAAATCCGGATCAGGCTGGGTTTATTCCAAAGCGAAGCACACAAGACAACATCAGATGAGTCTTGGATATCCTTGACCTAGCCAGGAGGTGATAGTCTTGCCCTGGGAGTACTCACACTGGATGCTACTAAAGCATTCGAAGGAGTGCACTGGCCCTACCTTTGTGAGGTTCTGCTTGCTTTTGGATTTGGCCCGTTGGCTAACTACCATTGACCTTTTACTCGAATAAGGGTTAATTGCCCCTGTCCCTATCGCTCATGGAACTAAGCAGGGTTGTCCACTGTCTCCTTTGATTTTTGCTCTTGTAATGGAGCCATTTGCGCAAAGGATCAGAGACAACTCGGAGATCACAGGGACTGAGGTAGCTTGGGTGCAACACAAAATGCCTCTTTATGCCGATGATGTCCTGCTCATGTTAACTAATATACCAACCTCCCTTGAGGCTTTCATGTCTGAATTAAGATGATTTGAACTGGCTTCTCTGTCGATTACTAGAAATCCTTGCCATAAGTGTGCAATTGCCCAAGCAAGTCATTGCCGCTGCGAGATCCACCTGTTGAATTCCGTGGGCATCTGACACTATTGAGTACCTGGGGGTGAGGATTCCTGTTTCCCCGCAGGATGTATATTGGGTCAACTTCCCAGGGTTGCTTAAGGATCTTGCCGAAGATCTTAAACGTTACAGTAAGCAGGAAATATCACTGATGGGACGAATCGCTGCAGTAAAAATGAATCTTTTACCCAGATTCTTGTATCTTTGTCAAGCCTTGCTAGTTAAGATACCCAACCTTGAAGTACGTATGCTGCAGCATAGCGTCCTACAATTTATCTGGGCGGGCAAAAAGCCTAGAGTTCCAAAAGCTGAGGTTTTAAGCGATGCCCGGAGGGGAGCAATGGCGGCTCTGGACCTCCTCAGGTATTATGTGGCTGCTCGGGTTACGCACATTTTGGCTTGGAGGTCCCCTCCCAGATGGGTAGCTCTTGAGAAAGCCAACTCCTCCTGCCAGTTATCTTTCTTACCCTTTATAGACAATACTAAACTCCCCGATCTGACACACACTTGAGCTCGACAAAAATCTTGCTGTATTACTGGCACGTGGCTTTTATGAAGAAGCGGGTGAATCGGGTTTCAGACCGTGCTCTCCAGTCTTTGGTAATGCAGAATTCTCCCCAGGATTCTTAGGGAATAGTTTTTCAAATTGCCATAATGGGGGTCTGCATAGCTTGCATCAGCTGTACCAGGAGGGCTCTCCTCTCTCGTGTCCGAATGTAAGGCTCAATTCTCACTAACCGAAGGCGAACGATTTAGATATGGTCATATTCGGCACTGGATTTCACAACTGTGAGGAGCCAGGTGACCCGCGAAGGTGAGAGTATTGGAATGTACCCAACAGTATGGCATAGATGGGGGTAGAATCTCATGCTTTTATAAACTTTTGGGAGGCAACTTACTAACGTCAGATCCTCCTACATTGCCATTTGGAAAGCGGATGTGGGACCTCCTGTTGAGGATTTATGGGAAGAGATCTGGGCTAGAAACCACGCCACCTCTAGATGTGTAACCAATAGAGAATGTATGCATAAACTTTGCTACAGATGGTACCGGCCTCTGCTAACTTTACATAAAATTAATGCTGCTTTGAATTCGGCTTGCTGGAGGGGGTGCGGCCTCGGGAAGCTACTTTCATATGTGGTGGTCCTGTCATGTGATCCACACTTTTTGGGTTGCTGTACTGTCTCACATTAAGGAGAGAACTGCAGTGGACTTACCCCTGGCTCCACTAGTTGGCCTATCACGTCGCTCAGTGGAAGATGTGTACCCTAAATCGGGTTGCAGAGCACAATCGGGGACACACCAATTTTTAGCAACTAAAATATCAATAGCACGATCGTGGAAGGCTCCTATGGGGCCAGATTTGGCACAATGCTGGATGGAGGTATGGGACATCTTGGTTGACGAAATAGTTACGGCATGTGTAAAACAATGCGCTGCCTTGGTATCTAGATTTCTGGCTCCCATTTGTTGACTATTACCAGAATTTTCCCTCCCTAACTTTTAAACCGTCTCTACTTTCAAACTATTCCCTGATGTGATGTCCTTGGTGTGGTACTTTGTTATTTTAACAGGGTTATGCATTTTCGCATTAGCGCCTCGGTGGTGGGATGGCTTGTTGGACCCGGGAATGTTATGCATTCAGCCATATTTTACTGTCTATGTATGTCTCGCATCCTTGTTTGAATAAAAGGTTTGGGAAAAAAGTTATAGAATTTTGCTTTTATACTTAACAGATACTTCATTGTTCTGATATTGTGAAATGTGTAGGCTTAATTGAGCTGCAACAAGAATGCTGTGTGAATTGACTAGTTTATATTTGTGTATGATTTTGTATTATCTGGGGAGATGGTTTATATTTATGGCCTGTATTGTTTGTCTAATTGTGCATAGGAGACTTTTAAATATTCATGTTCGTGTGCAAGGTTTGTTGGAAACCAAAGCACAAATGGAAAAATAAATAAAAAAGAATGCTAATCCATGCACTGGGAGAAATTGTTAACCCTGAGGTGCAGGCCCGTTTCTTGGCCCGGGCGAGGCGGGCATCTGCCCGGGGTGCAACCGCCAGTGGGGTTCGCAATTACCCCGCTACACTGGAGCCTCTGGAGTGGATAAAATTCCCCAGTTTGTGGGGCGGCGCATTGCCATGGGGAAAGTTCTGTGGGTCAGGTACTGGTGCTGCCCCTTCCGACTGTAATGTCACAAGTACTACGTAACATTACAGAAGTCAGAGGCTTCCTCTGACCACATTTGCGCCACTTGGGGTGGGGTCATAAGCACAACAATTAAAACACTTCAGGTCCCCCTGCAGCTAAAACCAGCTCCTCCCATCACAATGCAGGCAGGAAACTGCTAATGGTGGGCCATTAGTCACTGAATGGTTTCGTGCTGACATTGTGTTGGGAGGGGAGGTAGTTTGGGGCGTGGACGTGCACTGTAGGCAGCTTTGCCTCTCTCAAAATAATAGTTTAAAGCGGCGCTATTTCTTTCATGCTGCTTCTTTTCCAAACTTGATATCAATTCCACGTTAAACCACTTCCATTGCACTGGTGATGAGTTACTTCATTATGCTGATAATAGTTTTGATCAGTGTTGCTGAGTAAATATTCTTTAAGCCATGACCTGGTTCATTTATTTATTTATGCAATGTTTGTCGGGTACATGGACACAGATTATTTATTTATGCAATGTTTGTCCGATACCTGTATCCGACAAACATTGCATAAATAAATAGGTACCCGACAAACATTGCATGAATAAATAAATAATCCGGTTCCATGTCTCCTTATAACAAGTCAACAGTCAGACTTTACTGTATCAAAGCATACACTTGATTCCCATTGAAAGAATTTTAAAGTGATTGTTTATTGTGTTCGGGTGTCTCCTTGTCATTGCCCTTTTGGCTTAAGTTGCCTCCAAATCCCCTTCAGCATCTTGTGTTCTTTGATGGTTGCATATACTGCATCCTGTGCCATATTCATGTTCTCTTGGTGTGCCCAGTCCTCATTATCTGCAGCCTAAGTGGGACTAGAGCATACAATTGTCTTGGGCATCAATGAAAAAGTGGCCCACTGTTGCAAATGGCAATTCATTCCTTGTGTAACGGACTGTTTGACTTTGGGTAGGAGTCCCTTAATGGTGTAGTTTGGGAGTGGGGTGGGGTGCGATGCAGTGGGGCTGGCGCGCGGGGTGCGGTGGGGCTGGGGCGCGGGGTGCGGTGGGGCTGGCGCGTGGGGTGCGGTGGGGCTGGGGCGCGGGATGGGATGTGGGGGGGGTGTATTCCTAGTGTTTCGCTCTGGGCACCAAATGGATTAGAAACTGCCCTGCTGAAGTGCGTTATAATGGTTTTCAAACAGGCAACATAACTGTGGAAACCATGATGACCATTCTCTGTGATAAAGAGAGTGGAATTAACATGCAAGGAGGATTCATGACAAGTGGGAGTATGGCATCCATCCTGCCACAAGACTGCAGCCTACCTTGTGTTCACTTATTTACAGGCACGCCTGATGCAGACAGGTGTGAAACCATTGTTCGCTAAACACTCCTTTTGCTTGGTATAATATTTCTTTACATTAATGTTTTGGCTATAGAACAGTGATAAAACACACAAGTTATGAAATAGTTAAGTTGACATTCATCACACAATGTTGTCCATGCACGAAGCCCCCAAAACAGACCACCTTGAGTTAAGCATTTCCATAAAACATTCAGGTGCTTCGTTTCAGCAATATGGTGATTAGCACTCTCTTAATATGGCATTCTTCCGTGTTGATGTGTCTACGTACATGGGGGAGTAAACAATGTTACGTTGGTGTCATGAAACAGAAAAGTCAAAATGTTTTTCATTTATGTGATTTTTATTATTTTTTGATCCCAGCAATTAAACCACTGTACAGGGCTTTTGTAATCCTCGGTAGCCTTTCAAATACTGTGCTTTCGTTGTGTCGGTGCAGAAGGGTCCCTCCTTTGTTCCTGCTCAGTCCCGTGTGTGCCTCGAGCTCCTGTATTCCCACCACAGCCCGCAGTGTAGAGCTCGGTTCTACTCCATGCGACTTAATTTCTTCAAACCCCCTCTTTCCCAGTCTCCCCTTCCTCTCTCCATGGCCGCTCAGTGTTGCCAGGTCAGAAGGAAAAAATAAGCTGAATGTTCCTTTAAAACAAGCCCAAAACAAGCTGACTCCCAACCAAATAAGCTGCAAAAACAAGCGCACCTCTAAAATAAGGTGGAAAGGTCTCAGAAGTTGAAAAATAACTATAACGCAAAGAATACATACAGAGAGCTCAAACATATGTTAACAAAAAGCATTTATTAAAATTGTTATTTTCTAACAATTGGTGTCTATTTTAATTTTTTGTATGTGTGCGACTTATAAAAGCAACATTATTGGCTTTTTGGATCCTTGGCTGCTCTGGTCCTTGATTCGTCGCTCACCTCTGGTCCTTGGCTCCATTGCAGGTACCTGCCAAGTAGCCCCATGTACTTCATGACACTGAGCCAGTCCAGGCATTTCCTATTAAATGCTAGGACTGGTATTTTATTTCTTCCCATTATAAGTATGGGCCTACAAGGACCAGTATCCAAAGGGAAAATCCAGGACTAGCTCATGGCGACAAGCGTGACATGGCCCCCCCACTGTCGTCCTTCTGGTATTGGGAAACCTGGTTGATTGCTGTCATCTGGTCCTTGGTTCATATAGTCCATCACCCCTCTGGTCATTGGCTCCCTCATGTCTTACTCCTCTAGTAAATCACTAGCCCACCCATTGACTGTTCATTGCCCTGCTAATCACCAACCCTGTTCTTGCCCCTCCCCGCCCAAAACACCCTCTCATGGGAACTCTTTGAGCTCTCTTTAATCAAGCCTTAACATTAAACTTTGCACTCAATGCTGAATTAATTTGAGCTGTAAATGCTACTGGTGTAATAGAAATGTCTTAACCTGGTCTGCGTTCAGCCAATCAAGTTAAAAGCACTGTGTGTGTCCTTCAGTGAAGTCATGTTAACAGTTTTTGGCTTTTGCAAACTTATCAGGCATTTGCCAGGCACTGCCATTAGATGCCCTGGTACTTGCACCATTTTGCACCTGGTGCCATTCATACAACTAAAGACAGCAGTGCCTACCAAGGGCCTTTCCCATGCCTACACAAAACCCTAAACTATTGTCATTGTCTATGCTTGTTTCCATCATGACTAAACTACATGTTGCTGTAAATACCCCGTGTTTACCTCTTGGCTAGGTAATGCGTCTTCAAAGGGTCTCTCATATTGAAAGAGCCCATCAATGCAAAAGAAAGGAATACTTGAAGGTCGTTAAGGGGCTGCAGACAGCCCCCTCCAGGACGCTGCATGGGGCTTCACATCAGGAAGGCAATCAGCCCGAGCCTCACAGCGTGTGCATAACTGCTTACGGCAGGACGGCATGTTCGCCTTTCATATTCATTTTTCTTTTTTGTAAATGGGGCCAAGTCAGACAGACTGGCAAACAAGCGGAACAATGAGCACACAATTAAGGAAAAACGCGGACAAAAACCGCGACAAGCAACCTGCTAATATTATAAGCGACTTTGGGCAAAAACAGGCCCAAAGTCACTTATAATATAAAAAGCGGACATGGCAACACTGCGGCCGCTACAGAAGAAGAAAATATGAGAACTGCTTAAATGATGGACACGGGCACTCAAGGACAGGGGTGGAGCTACGCAGATCACTGGCCAATCCCAGGAACAGAAATGTAGGAGGGCGGGCTATGACATTAGCTTTTCATTTCGGGCTGCATGTATGGCTGTAGCCATCAAGTGGGCGTGACTCCGAAGATTGCCGAACACTGCCTCCCACAAGCTACCATGGGAGGCAGGATAGCATACAACACCGGCCTGCGAACTAAGGCACCATACAAAGGTGCCTGTCCTGAGCCTGTTCAGAGTAGCCAGGAGCCTAAGCCAACCACTCTGCCGTTTCCTGACTCTCTAGCTACCATCATGTCGACCGTACCTAAAGTAGGCCTGCCAGTCTACACTGCTGACCTATGGACCTGTGGACACTGTCGCCCAAACCAGTATTGCCTTAGGGTAAGCGTTGCCCCTTCACCAGCTCCTCTCACTACATTATGCAAAATCAACCTGCCTATGTGTGTGTGTGTGCATACTCTTGCCTTCTTGTCGATAACATAAGTGCCTACACCACCAACATTAACGTGTACCCTATTCTGGTTATCTGTATAAGTGAACTATCACTACGATAACATTCTGCACAACATAATTGTCCTGAGCCCTGCGAGGCCGCGATTCAGTTTAAATGCGGCACTAACCATGTATGCAGCCTCTATCTATTGCCTTTGTTCCCATTATTAGGCTGACCTGTTGTCATTCAATCGACTTTGAGCCGCACCTGACCTGACCCTCTGTCTTTTTTCCAAATCTCCTTACTATGTGGGCCGGTTGCACCATATAAGTGCTGTAACTTCGCCCGAAGGTGGCGCTGTCCGTGCTTCCTGACATTTGCTACTTGTACATGAACTTGCTGTAGGCTAACTTGCGGCGCCGCACTACTGCTAGAGGAACTGCAACTTCATTGTGCATACTACGCTATCACTGCCTAATGTCATGATGTGCTTTTGTGTCGTGGGACCCTTGCACAACTGAATGTCCTCATTGCCTAATTACAGTACCCTAGTAACTACAGTGGCATCCTACTTGCAGTATGTACGCCACCACCTACCTGCTGCCAAAAGTATTGTGTGCCTTACTGGCAATAGGCCAACTGGCCAAAGTTGCAGGTAATAACCATATAAACCTACAGTTTCCGATTATGGCGAACAAAACTGTACCCATAGTGGATATCAAACCAACTTCATTCCTGCCCCCGCTTAAGTTTGACCGTCAGCTCTTTCCCATCAAACCCACTAGATTCTTACTTACGCTGAATTTAGATACTAAACTCCTCCAATCAGAACACACTAGCGGCATGGGCCAGTAACACTTCATGGGGAATCACCCAATTGCAAAAAAAATTCCAGAAATAAAAATAATGCCATAGCCACCAATCAAAGCTCCAAAACTAGAGACGCCACCATCAAAAAAGTAAGCCAGGGCAGACCCATTAACTTTTTGACTAACAATAATACCCCTAACATCAAGGGTGCATTAATCAACGCCAGATCATTGGTGGCACATGCTACTGAAATAGCGGACCTGATCTTGGCTAAAAATGACAACTTCTTAGCAATAACAGAATCATGGCTACATGCAGCTGAAGACCCCGGCCTCTTATTTGCAGTACCTGACAATTACATTATCAGAAGAGCAGATAGAGTTGACTCCAGAGGGGGAGGCATTGCAGTCATTGCCAAGTCCAACTTAGCTATGAGAATAGCCCTATCACCAGCGGTCAAATCTTGTGAACTACTTACAGTTCAATTACCTATCTCTGACTCCCGTACTCTAACAGCCCACCTAATCTACAGACTTCCAGGACCCATTGGTTTATTTGAGGAGGACATCTCCATAATACGGTTCCATGTGTTAATATCCCCGAAAAAATATTGTGATACAAAAATATCACCATATTTTTGCGGCGATATTGAGTCATGGACCCTGCGGGGGACACCCCAGCAACCCCTGAATTTTTTTAAATGTGCGGGTGACACCACTGCAACCCCCACTCCCACAAATTATCCCCCCAAAAATCTTGCCTATGGCGAGACAAACAACCATATGTACGGCATTATTTTTGGTGGGAATAATATGTAGGGATACCCATAATACTATCTGACAATACTGAAGCTTCCTCTCAAATACTATTGCTTGGGGATCTCAACCTTGGTTTCAATGATCCCAGTGACCAACAAGCTCTACCAGCATCTAACATGCTCAACGAACTTGGTTTCATCCAAAGAGTGACCCAGCCCACCCATGACAAAGGTAGAACCTTAGATTGGGTGGCAGACCTCAACTGCATAGTATCAATCACCTCTATTAGTCCTCAATTGTGGACAGATCACTTCCTTCTGTCCTTCACCCTTTCAGTTAACATCCCCACCACCAAGGTCAACTTAATAGCACCTCCACTCCTCACTAGGTACAAAAGGAATATTACGGTGGACAAGATCCTACCACACGTAATCCCTACCCTCAACTCTCTGCTGGATTCATCTGATCCAAACACCCTAGTAGATGTGTACAATGCTACTATGACCAAAGCCTTAGACCCAATTTCCCCACTAAACATGCAGAAAAGTAAACCTAGAGCTCACCTGAACTCTTGGTTTACTCCTCAATTTAAAGCATTGAGAGCCGAAAAAAGAAAACTGGAAGTCCTCTGGAGACACTTAACTACTGAGGAAAATAAAACTAACCTGATCAATATCTCTGCCCTACACAAAAAACAAATAATACATACTAAACAGGAAACATATAATGATGGGATTCACAAAGCTAGCTCAAGTCCCAAGGAACTCTTTGTTATTCTAAGAGAAATGGAAGCCCCCATACCTCCGACAGACAACTGCTTGTAGGATAAACTTCGGTGTACCAATATCAAGAGTGCCTTAAACAAAATTGCCTTTCTCCAGAATAAGACTGCGGACAAAAGAGCAAACATACCTAACCTAGACACACATGTTAGAACTCACATCACTAAACCACCTCAACGCTTCAGATTCTCCCAAGTCTCTATCCTTGAGATAGAAAAAATTATCTCATCCCTCAAACCTTCAAGGTATCAGGGAGATAGCTGCCCAGCCCAGATTATCAAAGATGCCGCTAGAGACATGGCACCATTCATCTCAAAATTAATTAACGCCTCATTCGCATCTGGCACCGTCCCTAGCAATCTAAAGGAGTCATGGGCCTTACCCCTCCTAAAAAAACTCTCTCTACACCCCACCATTCCCACCAATTATAGTCGATCACAACAGTACCGTTCCTACTTAGATATTAGACAAAGTAGCTTACTTTCAGATACAGGAGTATCTAGAGACCAGTCTCCTCCTAGGAGTCCGCCAATCTGGGTTTAGGCCACAACACAGCACCGAAACGGCACTGATTGATCTAAAAACCCAGATTGATGAACTTAAAGACAAAGAGAAAACAGCCTTGTTACTTCTCCTTGATCTGTCAGCCGCCTTCGATCTGGTGGACCATACAGTCTTATGTAAACACTTTGCCTCAGCTGCCCACGTTTCCCAGGATGCTATAGCATCGATCCAATCCTTTCTGAACAACAGGACCATGAGAGTCTTCTCGCCGTCAGCGGCTGCAGACCCTTTTCCAATAACATGTGGTGTGCCGCAGGGTTCCTGCGTCTCATCAACAATGTACAACATATTTATGAAGCCATTGTTCGTTGACCTGGACCATCTAAGTGTCACCAGCACGAACTATGCAGATGACACCCAGATCCTCATACCGCTTACCAGGGATTACGGCAAAGCCAGCCCTAGTGAATAAAATGTATCTAATCATCCAAGCATGGATGGCCACCCAAGGCATTTGCTTGAATGACGATAAAACTGAGCTCCTGATACTCAGAACCGCAGTCAACCTGAACAAACTTAGCACCAAATATGCCTCATTCAACATCGATGGAAATTACATTAAAGTGGTAAAAGAGGTAAAAACACTAGGCTTCTACCTAGATTCAGCTCTCACAATAGGCAAACAGGTAAATGCCATGGCCTCTGCTACTGCATATACTTGCAAGTTGACCAGAGCCTGCAAACCTTTTCTCTCCAAGGAAAGTTGCACTATCCTAGCCAGAGCCCTCATCCTCTCTAAGCTTGACTATTGTAAGGCCTTGTACTTGGGTGCGAGTAAGTATATTGTTAATAAAATCCAAATCCTTCAGAACAATGCTCTTAGAACAGCACAGGGCATACCTAGAAGAGAACATATCTCAGAGATAAGGAGACAGAACAAATGGCTGTCCATCAATGACAAAATCCTGCTTAAAACCATCTTGCTAACCCATAAATGTCTCAACAAAGCTGCCTCACTTTACCTCTCGGAGAGAATTATCAGAAACTCCACATTACGTCCCACCAGGACAGCTAACTCATTCTGCCTGCTCGTTCCTAGACTTAAACTAGAAAAGCTGGTGGGAGTAGCTTCCCTGTTATGGCGGCGCAGTATTGGAATGGCCTCCCTCCGTCCTTGAGTGGACCAATCCTTCCTCAACTTTATGCGTAATACGCTAAATTGGCTCATAGCCAAGGACCACTGACACACCTAGGATGGCTTAAATCATGTTCCACTTTTGATACACAACTCCTTGGTGCTGTAACCACTGCCACTTACGGTCCAATGCGTGTCTCTATCTGTGCCATATTGTATGATCCTTTGTATTATTATGTATATAACACTGTATTTTGCTGTAACCACTGTAATTCATGGTGAAAGTATACCTTGTAACTTCATGTAATGCGCCCAGATACCTTCGGGTTTGGTGCACCATATAAATCAATAAACAAAAACAAACAAACAAGCAACCAATTGTCTCAGATGTTGTGAGTCTTTTAAGGCTAAAGTGGTGTAAAGTATGTATGTCTACGACCGTTCCCCAATCTAGACATTCTTATTCTGGTCTTCATGCTCATATCCTCATATCTAGAAAAGGATACAGAGGAAATCATTTAGAAAAATAATTCTTTTAATAACTCAATATCAGAACTGAATCAGTTGTCAGCAAAAAGAGAATTTAGAAATTAGAAAACCGACAAAAAACATAACAGTGTTTCACCAATTATAAAACAACCCACAAAAACCAACAAAACCCACATACAAAATTGTCAACAATCACTCGCCATTAATAACTAAGATATGATATCGACTTACAAACATAATATTGATAAACTGAAAACAAAAATAAAAATTGAAGACAACCAATAATGCACATTGAATGGCCTAGACATGGAGGATAGCTTCAGATTCTCCTAATTTCATCCCCACCCACTTTGAAAATCGAAGCAACCAGTTTCGACGTTATATGCGATTTAGAAATGTCTTCAACAGAGGAATAACAACTGCAAACAAATTCAGTACAAGATGGAAATAACTGTCTGTGCACCAAGAATGTACTGAACACATATAAAAATCCCAAACATGGCCCAAAATCATGCAAGACCACAAATTGATCCAGCGTATGTGCAAGCCAATGAACATACTCCTGAACCCAGTGATTGAACAGCCAAGGGGGTGACCGCAGTGCGCCGTTCACAGTACGGCCAAAAAAGAATCCAAGACCAGAGGCCCAATCTTTCAGACAAAGAAGCGAGCATGAATTGTGGAAACTGGAAAAAGATTTGTCTATTTATACTTAATCCATCGAATGCAATGTCTCAGCGCATTGACAAATGAATGTTCATAGGCAGAAAGTTTGAAAGTGCAAACCTAAAATTTCCAATGAAACAAATGTCAGCTGAATGAAACCCCTACTTGTACACATCGCTCTCAAGGAGTGATGCTTACCAGGATATTGTAGGAATGTTATCTGAATCTCATGATCCTCTGCCCTTGATACTACAGTCATCAATGTAAGCAGTCAGCCCGCACTGAAGCCCTCATGTATTTTAGGCAGAGCGGAACACCGGACTGTGTCGGAGGGACATGGTCATATCAACAAATAAATTCCCACTGAGCGACATGCCTTTCATCAACATTCTAAGACATGCAATGTAATAACTGCAAACCTTTGTCACCCACAGGAGCAGGACAAAATGCAACACCCAGATTGCTCACAGCTATTCCATAGGCCATGGATCACGTAGCGTGTTAGTTCCTGAACATGAGCAAACATTTTCAACATGCTCCTTGATGATATCATATAACATTAAGCGGTAGTCATTATAAGGTATGACAATGGATCTTCATCAGATTGGTAGGCCCCTTGAAATTCCATTTTGGGTTACCTCTCAACAGTTTTCAACTAAACGACCAATAAAGAAATTACGGGTTAAGAGTATAGAATATTGGCATTTTGTCTACTGTCCTAAGGTACATATAACCCTTTAGTACCCCCTTATCTTTCAGAATAAAGAAGAGTGAGGAAGCTGCTGGAGAACTGAAGCATAGAAAAAGGATTGACTAGAATGTTTCTGACTGTACACTGGGTGCTCGTAATCCTTCTTCCCATCCGCACCTGATGCCAAATATAAATGGTAATGAAATAATTGTTGACGTGTGAACATTTCAGCTTTTGTTTGACTGAACACATCAGCAAACTCTGATCATCTCTCAGTTAAGTATGCTCTTCATGCCTCTATAGGGTATACCTCTCTTTTGCCGAATGTCAACTTTACAGACTGCATTTTCTGCAAATATTTTACCACTTTTTACAGATTGTAAGTTTGGATAAGTTGGATAGAAAAGGGAGGGCAGAAGAAATGGGTTGCAGGAGTCTCCCTAGACTACTGTGGTTAAAAAACAAGTGGTCAAAACAGCAACAAAAAAGTGTAATGAAAATCCATTTTAGATATGTGGATGATTTGTTAGTCTGCATTGATAATGAGCAACAATGTTGGAAGGGCTCTGCAATACACTTACAGTTGCGAGCATATAAAGGGTACAAAGTAGACAGAGCTAAGCTACAATATTGCCTCCAACAAGTTCTCTATTTGGGACAATTGATATCTGTCCATGGCAGGAAAATAATACCAGAATGTGTTGTTAGTGTGCAATGCCCCACAACCAAAAACTGTCAAAGAAATACAGAAATTGCTTGGACTGTGTGATTACTGCAGGGCGTGAATTCTAGATTACGCAGCATACACTAGGCCCATGCTGCAGGTCCTCAACGAGGCACAAATGACAGACAAGATAAGATGGACAGGGGATATGCTTACAAGCTTTAATGAACTGAAAGAGGTCATCTACACTGCCACCAGTGTTAGCAACCCCTGACTACATGCAAGAGTTTTATTTGTTTTCCCATTCCAATGGTCAAATGATAACTGCAGTACTCACTCAGAAAAACACTATAGGCAACAAACCATTGGCCTATTACAGTGGAGTGCTATATCCAGTAATTCAGGGCCAGTTCCCTTTCAAACAGGTCCTTGCTGCTGCTGAATTTGCAATTGAGAAGAGCTCCACAATTCCCATGGGATGTTCTGTAACACTGTATGTGGAGCATGCAGTAATTGCCATTCTTGTATGATCTAAATCAACTGTGGCCATGCAACGGACATCCACATATGAAGTTATTCTATCAAACCAAAGCACCCACATAGTGCGGTGCAAGACATTAAATCCTGAGGGGGGAGGGGAGGGATCTGTTGGGAATGTTCATGCTTAAAAATGTTAATAACAAGACGTTAAAAAAAAGACATTAAATCCCACTACTTTCCTGACAGAACAATCTACTGAAGAAGACCTTGCTAGGCATGACTAAGTGACATTTGAAGGGGAGGAGGAGGACATACCCAAACAAAAAGACTGCCCGATCGAGTCGGCGAAGTGCTTTTTGTTGACGGGTCAGCAACTATTGACCAAGGAACAAGCCTGAGACATACTGGTGCGGCAGTTGTCCACCTAGTGGATGGAGAGTATGAGATGATGGTGCAAAAATGATTACCCATGCACTACTGCGCTCAAGCAGCAGAGCTCATAGTTCTTATTGAAGTACCTCTCGTGCCTCATGGGTGCTGTGTGACTATCTATTCTGGCTCAGCCTATGTCACCACAATGGTGCATTCAGGGCTAGCCACGCTGCATTCAGCCCTTCTTGTGCTCCCAGAAGTGCATCTAATTATGAAACCAGGGAGCTTGGGTACGCCCACATCATCACCAGAGCCCACTGTTTCTGCATCCCCAATACAGCCTCCTGTCTTCCGAATTCTACCAGAGAAGAAGAAAAACATATTTTTCAAAGAAATATCTGATCAATACAGACTGCACAATAAAGAAGAGGCATTTTATTGCTTCTCGGTTAGTGCCAGGTATACAAGCAGTAGCCAAAACCAAATGGCTGCAAATAGTTAGATATGGACTGATACAGCTGGTGAAGGATACTGAACAAGGCTTCAATGCTATAAAGGTCGACCTGAGATCAATCCAGTTGATGAAATTACAGAACCGGTAAGTGCTTGATCTGCTTACAGCCATGGAGGGGGTGTTTGTAAAAAATAGGCGAGACCTGCTGCTCATATGTGCCCCCCAAACAATGCTGCAAACGGGTCTCTCGTGCAGATAATAGAGGCCGTGCACACTCTCTGAGAACATATGCAGACAGAAGTAGGGATTCAAAAAAGTGACTGGTTAGATTATCTCTTCTCGTGGGCACCATCGTTGATGGAAGCATTTGTGAAGATATTGGTACCAGTGGTGGTGTTCGTGCTGGTGATCTGCACCTGCCAGTTAGGACTTCGAAATTGTGCTAAAGCAATCCCTAACAGTGCAATGGTGATGCTTTCAATTGGGGTCAGGATTGCACCTTGCGGTTCAAAAGATGGGCAAGTACAAAGAGAAGACCCAGATAATCCCTGCATGGTGATAATAGAGCAAAGTATTGATCCCCCTGGAACAGTTACCATGGCCCCACCAGATCCTGAGAACTATGAGGAACACTGGGTTGACTTAGAAGGAGATTGGGGCTGTACATACCTTATGTGTACCCCAGAGCAAAATGCCCAAACGGGAGAAGGTTTGTGGTCAATATGAAGAGTGTGGTTACCCAAGAAAGGAACATGAGGGTATGAGGAGGCTGAAAGAAAGGCAAGGGAGTTTGTTAATGTAGAATTAATGAAAGGGGGAATGTTGGGGAGCAGGGGCGAAAGTCCCAGGCCCCACCGGCGATTTAGGATGAGGTGGTTGTAGAAGGATAATGGAGGAAAGAGGGGCCCCCTCACAGAAGCTGGATTGTAGTGGAACCTTAGTGAATTGCAACATTAAAAGTGTGTAATGAAACTCCATTTTAGAAATGAGATGCCATCTTGAAATTGAGGCCTAATGTCATGGCTATGCTGGTTCATTTACATTCAGTCCCGAAGGTTAGAAGGGTGTGCGTGCGTTCTTTGCTCGCAACCCTGGCAGTTTTCGCAGAAGGTTAATTTCTTGAACACACTCACCACACACACACACACAGTTCTTCATTGTGTCTTATTAGTAGTGAATGCAACCTAGAAAGAATGTGCCCTGTAAGGCCAAGAGAGGGCTGGAATGGGTCTTTGAAGAGTTATCCCAAGAGAAAGGCGGGTGAGGGCTTTAGGCCTTCACTGTCCAGATTTATAGGTTATAGCGGCCCAAGACCCCCAAAGCCCAGGACATAAACATTTGAGTACACTGACCAGCCCAAGCCGCCTGGCCATAAAACGGTAGAGTGATCAATAGGTTAGGGAGATCAGAGGGGCTGCCCCCATTATTAGTCAATGTGATGTGTCCTGCGAGGTGCCAGGGGAGAAGGTAACAAATGTATGTCGAAGCTGGGAAAGATGTTGAGGCACCAACGTGTCTGGGAAAGCAGCGGGAGTACACGTAGTTCTGAGAAGTTATCACGACCTCAAAGGTAGCCGTCTCGCTCATGTCCTTGATATCAGGTGCACGGTAGAGTTGTGGAATTATCGCCTTCGTAAATAATTGTCAATTACTGTCTTTGTACTGGTTGACGACAGAGGTAGATCCCCCACGTGGAATAAGATGGACAGAATATGCTGGGACCAATCACTTGGCAAACCGTATGGAGCAGGCTATATGTGTATATGGTCGCAGCAGCCAGCTACCTGGATTTGTAACCTGTGTGATGTACGTCACTTGTGACGCTGTGCACCTTTAAAAGCAACTGGTCATGTTGTTTTTTCAAGAGCGCTCCATGGCAGCAGAGTTCTTGTTGACACGTACTTGTATTTTTATTTATTTCTTTTTGCACTTTTTTCAACATGCAAAACCCAGAAGCATCTATACTCTAGTTATATAAAGTGCATCATACAGTCAAAAAGTGCAGTAAGACGCATAAGAGTCACAGTGTACGTACACAGTCTAGCAAAGCCTCGCCTCATGGTACGGGGGGCTGCTACAGATGTGAAAACACGCATAAGGACAAAATCAGTGGGTGTACACGGTCTGGTAAAGTGTCGCCTCATGGTAAAGGGGTCTCCATGAGGTGTGTAAACAATCATAAGAATAAAATCAGAGGGTGTACGTGGTCTGGTAAATCCACACCTCATGGTGCGGGTGCTACTTCAGGCTACAAGCAAGCATAAGAGACAATTGGCGTGAGTACATATTCTGGAAAAGCCTTGCCTCAAGATCCCGGTGGCTACTTCACGGTGCAAACAAGCATAAGAGATATAATTGGCGAGGGCTAAGTCAGATAATGCCTCACACAGAAGAGCTAGGGGCTACGTCAGACAATATTAGTGTAAATACATAGCCTGGTAAATCCTCACCTCATAGTACGGGGTGCTACATCAGGTGTGTACATAAAGGACAGGGTCTCTAGAGAGAGTTTAACAGACATGCCCTGCCTACTGGGACCAGGTAGAATATGGTAGTGTAATGGGAACATGGTGGGCTATTTATTTATTTCTTGAACATTTGTGTGACGCCTATACACAAGTGTTTCCAGGCGCCAAAACAGAGAGGTAATCACTGGAAGCTATGGAAGAACTACACTTCCCAGGAGCCCAAACCTTTACATGATGCAGTTACGCTGCCACACATTGCAAATCCCACAAAGCAGTAACGCTCATGGAGGAAGCAGCTGTCCATGAAAGAACGTCCAGACTGCTGCTCCAAGCTTCTCAAACTTCGCGACTAGCATCTTTTAGTGCTTGTTCGTTTTTGCTCCTGTATCTTGACAATGGATTGTGCACTGGAACTGTATTTGGATCTCCCCTGGCTGTGTTCTTCAACTCTGTTTCAAGACCTTGGATTCTGTGTACTGGAAAGGCAATTCTGGTTTCCCTTTGGCCTTGTTAGTCATCCCTATGCGCTGACCTCGGATTGCGTACTCTGGAACTGTCCTTTTGGATATCCCTTCTTGTTAAATCGGAGACCTGTGCTGCTTGGAAACCTCCTAATCGCATCCCTGTGCCTCCCAGGGTTGGTCATGGTGTGTTCAGAGTTAATTTGGGTGTTAATTACTTTTCCTTGTCTTGGCTACGTTGTCGTTCGGTTCCCTGGCCTAGTGACTGATTTTACTTCCCTACTGTACTGTTGATTTTAGGTTCCTAGTCCTCCTTGTCCCCCTGAAGCTAGGAAGTTCAGGTCGGGCAGTGTTTTGCAAGTGGTGTAATTGGCCTTTTGTCTGTTTTTTTACAGCCTGGGCGTGAACCAGGTGGTTTCTCCTCTGGCTTTTTACCCTAGTTTCCTCTGCCTATGTGTTTGTACCTACATGCACAGTCTCTAGCGAGAAAAGTCTTCCCTAATAAAGGAGACCTTCTACCTCTGTCACTCTGTGACAACACGTTCATATGCCAGAGTGTGATAGCAATTACGAAATACAGGCTAAAAGTATACTTCTTGGTAGAAAATCCAATAGGAATCCAGGAAAAATGTAACATTTTCTGGTAAGTACCTTTCAATGCCACTTTAGCAGAGTTTGAGTTGTTGAAAAGATCCCCATCGTAAAGAACAGGGCAAATACCACAGGCAGTGGCATGCTTATGGGGGGAAAAAAGCAGTACATTCTTTGTTCTGCCACAACGGTAGAACAAAAGGTATGACCAACCCAAAGGACCTCTGAGAAGACCCTCTTTGAAATCCGGATTTGGGATTCAGGAAGGAAGAAAAGCAGGATTAATCCCAATGGACATCAATTGTGAACTACAGTGGAGGTGGCCATCAACACCTACTGCTCCTGGACCCAGAGGGCTCATGTTGTGAAATCTGTCAATTCGCCCAGGATCCTGGGGTAAATACTCACTGTACCAGATTCTGAGGACTTGGCTCAGGAATGGTGAAACAATCTGGCGAGCACAAATCTTTGCAGGGCGAGTTACAGGATCTGGCACCCAAAGACTTGTACTGCGGACCAGCAATGACCCAAAAGAATAACCTGGCTCCCCACGAGGGTCAACCACCAGCCAGGAGCAGAAGCGTTGAAGATACTAGGAAGATTTAGGAACCTGACCAAACCGGTCTTGATGGCTTTAAGGGCAGAGCAGAGCATCCAGCTAGCCCAAAATAGATTAGACCTTGCAAGAGGTGTCCTGGGCCTTTTTCCCTAGTGGGTTGTATGTTTTCAGGTGTGAGTGTTGAGGGGTTACTCTACAGTAAGTAACCCACAGTTTTCTTTGTTAGATGGGAGATAGAGGGGAAGGATGCGTTGCAGGTCACAGTAATTGCAGTTTTTTTTTCACTTTAAAATGTAAACAGTAGCAGCAGCTCCATGACATCACCCCTAGAAAAGGCCAATATTATGTCTTTCTTTTGTCCTTTATGTGTTGCTTAATTCTTGCCCCCTCTGGCTTCTGAGGACTTGAACAATAACTGAACCCATGTTGCACTGCATCCTCTTGTTCCCAAAGCAAGTGCCTTGCCCCTGAGCTATCCTTCCAAATATATATATTTTTTGCTTGAGGAAGCAACAGATGGTTTACTTCAAAGGCAGCGGACAGCTGCATGTATATTAATTATCTCACCATGCGTCTATCCAGGGTGTTGGTAGGTCTGGAAAAGATCAGGGGCTAAGCTGATGTCGGGACTGGCAGGATTCAGAGCTAGCTATAGCCTTTTGGTTGTAGTCCCTGAGCTTCTCTCCGGGGCTACAACCAAAAGACCGGGGGCTATAGCCCCCTAAGCCACCCACCCCCCAGCAACGCCTCTGCATCTATCTACAGTGTGCCTGTGATGCAGGTCTGGCAGATCTGTGTCATGTCACACTATGCCCAGATAGCTGCCGCTGGGGCAAACACCTTTCATCACAGGCCCAGTGGCTTAACTGGATGTGCAAAGGAGACAACAGAAACACTGATGAGATTTGCGGTCATGCTGTGTTGTCATTGAATACTGCAGGCTGCTCTTACCCATTCCCAGCCATCTGAACCTAGCCCCCATACCTTTCCTGTTGCTACAGTATTGGGTATGAGCTGCAGACAGCCCTGCCTCTGAGCCCAACCATTCAGGCATTCTTCACTAATGGACTAACTAATGGACTCGGGAGGATAGCTCAGGGGCAACGTGCTCGCCTTGGAAGCAAGACAACATGGGCGTCACAGGTTCGATCCCCAGATCCGCACTTAGACACCTCTGGGTATTAAGCGCCTTATAAATAACTGATCATATCATATTATCATATCAACCTGTTAGTGATGGCGGCTTCATGGTTTTTCCTGAATCCCTGTTATTTTTCCAGCTAACGAGATCTAGATTCCAGGTGGAAAAAGCTGTAGTGCATTTAGCTGCATTTACAACTGCCTTTTTCAGGTGCAACACAGATATCCGCTCTTGGCGCTGCCTCTTTGTCCAGTGGCCGAGGGGTCACAAGGATAGGTCTAGGGGTAGCAGATGGGGAGCCAATGGTGACATGGGCTACCCCTGACATCCCTCAAATGACGTCAGTGCTACTTAGAACCTTTTTGGTCATACAATTGATATCACCTACTGAGGAAACTGCGACACATCCAGAACACAGTTAATGAGACTGAACAGGAAACCTTAAACCACACCGGCTCCGAGGACGCTCCAATGGCTTGCTTATGTAATTCATAAAATCACACTCCGTTGACCACGCGCATACTGTTTTCAAATAAAGTGCATTAATGGGCCTTGTGTATCGCCCCATTTTTCTTAAATTATGTTTGTATTGCAAAACCTATTTAAATAAACTCAATTTCACTAAACTTCAGCGTTTTTTATTTGTTTTTAAGAGTTTACATTTGGCAAACAACGCTCCATGTGACACAAACGGTGTATGTAAAAAGTGCATGTGCCAGGGTTCTTTTCGGAATAAGAATTATGAGCAATTGCTTAGTTCTTTAAAAAAGTCTATTTATTATGTTCCCCCACACATGAGGAATCCAACTTCTTTTTTAAAAAAAAAAACAATCTCTCTTAGCTCACACTCTCTGGTGGCGTCAAGGCATTGCTGTGAGACATTTCCAGGACGTCATCAGTTTCCATATTTTACTAAGCCTTTAGGTCATCAACATCGAAAATGTCCTTAATAGTGATAGCAGCACATCATGTCTTCCACTGTCCATACACTACTTCAGATCAACAATGGTTCAGTGTCTGCATCACCATTTTGATCACTTCATGGCTTGTCATTTTCTGTTCACGTTTTAGACCTTTTTAGTACTTTCAGACAGAAATGTGTAAAAAAAAAAGTATTTACAAACATGCTTAGAATAAATTATATTTTTAACCCTTTCTTCACAGAAATTCCACTAAATTGCATTACATATTGACTCCTTTGAGAGAGAATACATGTGACCAAAAATGTATTGAAAATGCTTATTTAAAAAAAAATGTTTTAACCGTCTTCTCCACTTGGATGCTCGGTATCACTGCATATTATCCCCACCAAAAATATTGCCGTATATATGGTCTTTTGGAACGGCAATAGGCGATATTTTGGGATGGGATAATTTTGGGGGGTTTTGGGAGCAGGGGTTGCGGGGGTGTCCCCTGCTGCTTTAAAAATAATGCAGGAGTTGCGGGGGTGTCCCCCATAGCTTCCATGGTTTAATATCGCCGGAAAAATATGGCGATATTTTTGTCTGGCGATATTTTTGCAGGATATTAAAACATGGAATTGGATGCTCTTGTTCAGTGATAATTATGTAAGACTTTAATTGTCTAACTTGATGATTGCCACAGGGGATTTCATATTTTCCTTCAAATATCACTTTTATGTTGTCCAATGCTCTCCTTTCCTGTTTTCATTGTTTCTCTAACCTACCTTTTTTCACATGAGCCTTTGATGCACTCCATTGGTTGCCGTGAGAAAAACAATATTTTTCAGAGCGCTCCGTCTTACCCATCATGCCCTGTGAAGGATAACCCCACCCAAGGAGACCTCTGAGATCCGGCAACGGTGTACGCCTAATAATACAGTGATAAAACAATAAGTGGCACAGAGCATTGACCTTTTCCCTCATCGCTTCCAAATGGTGAGACTCCCTTCCAAGGGGAATCCATGCAATCCAGGGGGACTTTACCATCCAGAAAAAGATTGAAGATTCGGCTGTTCAACAAAAGCCAAGACACGGAGGCAACTCCATTAAGAGCCAAGAGTAGAGGTGCCTGGCTTCACGCACCTGCAGAGGAACGCTTGTGTAGACTGTGTGGTTTGGAGATTGAGACTTCCAGGCATCTGCTGACTGCTTTCAATTTATATTTGAAAGTTTATGGCAGATTGGAGTACAATGTATTTTTTATAAATTCCGATCAATTGTGGAGTAATATTTATTCCGGTACTAATCTGGTAATTAATTTTACAGTTTTTTATATATGGCAAGAAATGTTATAAATATAAGTTTTACAGGTTCATCTCGCTTGAATTTTTTTTTTTTAATGTATATATATGCTGTATTATGTATTTTTTAATTGGGTTGTGTTAAAGGTTATAATTAACCAATAAAAAATAAATAATAAAAAACCAACTCTCATGATGAATCCACTGGTTATTGGGCAAATGCCCATGAGTTTGGCACTGAACCAAAAACCCCACAAGGACATACACATACTAATACGGGATGGTACCTGCATGGTTCAAAGCGCAAGCTCAGTGTGCATACACCACCAAGAAAGCACAATAAACTGCTCAAGGCTCAAACCATTGCTGTACCACCGGCCTGGGAGGGACACAAACAAGTCAACTGCGACCTGTCCCATCAGACAGTCATGAGAACACACTCATAAATGAACTCCAAACTCCGGAATGCAAGGCCAGATGCAGTCATTACCAGAACACACCCTTAGGTGTTCGTGGAAGCACCAGGCAAACGGGTAAGTGATAAGCAGTGGCCTTTCTCCGACCCAGGGCAAGAGTGATGCACTGCAATTTGCCAGATGTAATTTAACTCATTTGTACCCCACTGCAACTTCACCCCAAATACCCCACCATAGCTCCCTCCACATGGTCACTGCAATCTGTCTCCCGGGTATCCCACAGAGTTGTCCACTGTGACTGGGTACCTCATTGTGATGGTACAACGTCCTTTCATCGCGGGATGTTTTTTCTCTGGGTTTTTTACCGCGAATTCTTTGCTGAAAAAACACATCGCATTTTTGGGGGGGTGGGGTTAGAAATATATATAAATTGGTTGTGTGTGTTCTGGAATATATACAAAATTAAAGTCAATGTGGGGTTTGGAGGGGAACCCCGCAAAAATAAAAAATAAATAAATTCAATTAGTTTTTTCGTAAAAAACCCTGCAGTAAAAAAAAACCTGCGAAAAAACATCCCGCGATGAAATGACATGGAACCATTGTGATTTGTACCTGGGTGTGTCCATGTTTTGATTTTTATGACTGGGAAGGATGTCACTTCACTTGTTTCCCTGGAATTTAATGTTTACTATTTCCAGCCACTCTTAATTAATTTACACTTTCTAGTGCCAGGGACGCCAGTGCATGCCACGGCACTGCACAACATCGCCTCAAATTTACCTTATTTGAGGGGCAGCGCTATCAGGACATCTACATGCTGACACTGGACGGATGCTCCAAAATGTTCATTGGGTTTCCCACTGGCCACTCTCAGCAGCAACCCTCTCATCCTCTGCATTTAAACACATGACACGCATGCCACCGATGCCTCTCGCACAAGGCTATTGCATACCACTCCCAACATCGATCAAACATCAGAATGCTGTACCTCCCCGACCAGCTTAGATATTACAGTCCCAGTCCTCCTGAAACACCTGTGTATAAGCGCATTATAAATAAACAATCAATCAGCCAATGCAGCATCCTTGGGCACATGAGACTCCCCTCTGGACACAGATATGGCAACTGCTTTTGTACAGAAACCGCTTACAAACAGACGCATATAGACTTACTAGGTCCATCCGAACCACACCAGTGGTAGAAGTGTACCGTGGAACTGTGGTCTTGGCAGGGGAGAGGGTAGGCGGAAGCATAGTGCAACATGTGACAAGGTGTTGCAGCCGGGGCATTGCAATAGTGCAGGTGACTAGTAACTAAGGCTCCTATTACAACTTTGCACTTGCACCGGGACATAAATAGACAAATCCTCTATATAGAATGGGGAATATGGGTGTAAAAAGTAGTGGAACACCGCTCCCGCCCACTTCTGTCACTGGACCACACTATCAGCACAACAGAAAAGCCATCTTGCATTTTTGCTCGCTCCTCACTAACCAAATCCGCCCCCTCTTTTTCAGATCACATCATAAAGCCCAATAACATAAGAGAATAAAATAACATCAAGGTTCTCAGAAATCCTAATCATATTATAGCAGGTTTTATTTGATCAGAGCGGCACTTCTCTTGTCAAAAACAGATCAATACTAAAGGAACTTGCAAAAAAAGATACAGAACATGAAAAAACTTCAGAAATTCTCACATTTATACATTGCTAAAATGTGGTGGCTACAAAAAACTTTTTAAATTGTTTTCTGGCAGTGACCCTACAGATATGGACATGACCCAGTTGCCAATCTTGCAAAGGGGCCCACAAATCAACCAATTTTCACTCAATCGCCATGTGACTGTCAGGCTGTAGAGGCCATTCACTATACAGCCCTATTTGTATGTCACTATGTCTACCAGTTTCAGCTGTGTGATTTGTATAGATCTTTCTTCAGGACAGCAAATGTTTCTTTAAAACGTGTCTACTTATCTGGAGGCAGAGCCCAATACCACTTAGTCTTGCCAATGTATGATATTGATTGCAATCATTCAGTTGCCCGTTTGTAGAATTGTCGCAATGCAACACGCATGCAACACAGTGCAACACGCGCCATACAAGCAGGCAGCGGCGCGACCTACAGCACACAGGCACCGAGACGCTAGGCCTTACACCCTTCTTCTGAATTGGTGATTGGTTGATGAGACATGTTTATTCATGAAATACTGTGACACGAGCTAATCCCAGCACTGATGAGGACACTCGTTGATGGGTGGTGCACCACTGCACTGACCTAGGCCTAGCTCCTCTTCTAATTTGGGAGCGAGTGCTGTAGCTTTTCTCCAAACTGTTATTGATGATGAGTGTATTGTGCGTCTATCCCTGGTGTGTGGACACAGTTAAGAGGGGGAGACCTGAAATGCGTACTTGGCACCTCTTATTCATGACACAAATGACCCACAAAGGTCACGCACAAAAAAAGCAATGCAATGTGTTGGGGCATTGTGTTGGGGCATTGTGGCAAACCTGCAATATTTTGGTGTTTCCCAAAGCTGTTCTGGATGTGTGGAGCAGCCTGTTCAAGCTCTGGAGCAACATCTCTGCCCAGATACCAACCTCCCCAGAGGGGACATTTTCCCGCCGCATAGGAGTGTCTGCTGCCTCGGTCATCACCTGTTCGGACAGTGCAAGGAGCAGACAGTAATACATGGGAGTCAAGCCAGCGGAAAGACAAGGAAGTTCACTCAAGGGACATCATTCAATCTTGTGGACAGGGAAAAAGACCCCCCCCTAGCTGCCCCACAGATCACCATACATAAGACAAACAATTAATTTGCATTATTATATTTATTTATTACAAATAAAGTCTCAAAGTATTAAATTGTCTAAAGCTCTAGTACAATATATAGCAATATATCTAACAATTGTCTAAAAAAGTGCATACTGTTTAAAGTGCTAGTATCGAATGGTGACTGCTGCGAGAGGTCGCAAGCCAATCAATCGCATGGAACCTAAGAATTAGTCTGGGCAGCCGTGAGTGGTGCCCCAGGCGAGTGAAGGGAATCACTCAAGTGGGGGACCCCCAGTCGCTCTGACCAGACTAAATATATAAACAATAAGATATGTATCAAAAATGTATTCCAAACAATATTAAATCCAGAAAATCCAAACAAATAAGGTTTCATTTCAATAATCAAATCAGGAACAAAAAAAGGGACTAGAAAAAGAAATTATGTCAAATTCCAAAAAGAAAACAGTAAAGCAAGCACACACACTAAAATCTAACTATGGGATGCTGTGCAGTGCAAGGAGCAGATCCATGCCTCTTTTTATCAGTGTAGAGATTGCCTATGTTCGCTGAAGCAATGTAACATTTTAATCCATAGCTGTGGATCTCAACACGGGGAAACATGGCATACGATTTTTTTACTTTTTTCAAGTCCATTATTAATTTGTTCATTTTGTGTTTTTAAAAGACAATACTTAAAAAGTTACCTTTTAGGCCACCGCAAAGTCACACTGTGAGTCTGGCACTAATTTAGGCCTGTAGCAGGGATGCAGTCAAGTATCTTGAGAGCAACCCAGTCGTACCCCTGCATCAATGCGGGATTGTTCCCATGCAGTTTCAGTAGCATTGCGCGCACAGTGTGCATTGCATAACCTGTGGCACAGTGTAGCACAGATGCACTAGGCATGATCTGATTCATACTGTTGTGGGCACCCAGATACCGCGATATTGAAAACAGAGCTGTTCGCCCTAGTGCCTCAGACCCACAAGTTCTATAGGAATCCTGAAGCAAGGGACGGAAGACCAAGTGGTGTTCATCTTTCCAGATATTAACTAAGCTTCTTACAATGGGGTGAGTTCAAGTGACATTCTGACCAAGCTGTGGGGGTGGGGGGAGTAAAGGGAACAGTCGCCGGGGACAATACATGGGTGGATTTACATAGATTAAGGACAATCAACATTAGACATTTTTAAGTGCAGGTAGGCTACACGGGCCGCTGTGTTAGAGATGTGACCATGATGGATGAAGTGCTAGAGCGGAGGCAGAGAAAGTGAGGAACAGTGACACGTTACAAGCAAGGGAAACACGTTAGCTAGAAGGTAGGTTAAGAGGGTAACTCAGAGGCGGGAGGGTATTGTTTCACATTTGTATTTATTAGAGGACTGGATGTTCTATCTCAACATGGATTTTTGATAGGTCTGCCCCAAGGTCAAACTTTGACGCTTATGTCTGAAGAATAAACTCTTTATTGAAATTGGGTACCTTGAGTACCGGTTCATTGCAGAGGATATGTTTAAGGGTATTGAAATTAGCCTGGTCTTCTTTGTCCCATGGATGTTCTGCGGTTCAGCCCTCTTTAGTTTATTGGTCAGGCAAGATGTGATGCTCGAATAATTCAGAATGAAGCACTGATAATAGCCTGTAAGGCCTAAGAACTCTCTTAACTCCCTTTTGTTAGTAGGGGGCGAAGTTTTGCTAACTGATTTAACTTTCTCGGCTTCAGCTCTTACCAAGCCATTCCCCACAAAGAAGCGCAGATAGCTTACGGCCGACTGGGCCAAGTGGCATTCCTTTGAGTTGGGTGTCAAACCTGCCTGTCTCAGGGCTCTTACAATCTCGTACAAGTGGTGTAGATGTTCGTCCCAGGTCTGACTACACATCACGATATCATGAAAATATGTACCGCAAAAGCTGGAATATTTTATCCATGAGTTGTTGGAAAGTCACTTGGGCACCATGGTGTCCAAAAGGTAGGACTCTGTGCTGGAATAATTCCCTAGGAGTGGAGAAGGCTGTTTTTTCTTTATCAGAGGGGCTCCATGGCATCTACCAATATCACTTAGTCAGATCGATTATGGAAATGAAAACCACGGATCCCAGTCTGTCAATATGATTGTTGGTCTGGGGCATTGGATAATTGTCAATCTGGGATATTGCGTTGAGTTTACGGAAATCTACACAAAATCTCCACGATTGATCTGGTTTCGAAACCAGGACTATTGGCGAGGACCATGGACTCTCAGAAGGTTCTATGATTTCAGCCTTTAACATCTTCTCCACCTCCTTGAGGACTATTTCCTTTCTACACTCTGGAATTCTATAAGGACGAAGGTTAACTACCCTCCCAGGAGGAGTGTGTGTATATAATGTTGAAAATTCTCAACTCTTCCTGGCTCTTCACTAAATACATCAGGGAACTGATCAAGCAGATTGTCTATATCCTGCCATTTTTCGGGAAGTAATTTTGGGGGGGTATCAAACTGGATTTGGCGGTCTTTTCTGACACGAGGGCCGCCATAACCACTGAGGTTTTCTGAACCGGGTCTTTCCTCCATTCTTTTAAAAGATGTATATGATAAATCTGACTTTTCAGTTTGCTGTCTGGTTGTGACACACAATAGTTAACTGACACAGATTTTTCCAAGATCTTATATGGGCCATGCCACCTTGAGGTCATTTTGTACTCTGTCCTTTTGACCGATACAGAAAGACCTTTTTACAGTCTTCTGTTCATATAATGCTTTTGGGCTCCCTGAGCCTTGTCTAAATGTTTGTGCACCAGACATTGGGCCGTCTCAGATAACAGAAGAACAAACGCCTCACGTTCTTCCCAAGGTTCTCTGAGCGTATCTAGCACGTCTGTTTGGTCCTGACCATACAGCAGTTTGATAGGATAAAAACCTAAAGAAACTTGGGGCGATTTGTGGATGGTAAAAAGGGCCATAGACGCCATTAAATACCAATTTCAGCCATCAGCCTCAACCAGATTCCTAAGGATGTTCTTTAGGGTCGGCGATGAATCCCAGGGTATCGTTGCTGCTTCCATGGGGGGAGCCCCTTCACATGATGCCAGGGAGGTGAGGCCAATACTTGATAGTCCCCCTGATGGTGGTACTCAGCGGGTGGATCTCATGGGAGGGGAAACCGCCTGTGGGAGCAGTGATGATTTTGGGGGAATGCAGCATCCCTTTGACCTTCCAACCTTCCCTGAAAACCCTTCTCTTACCCCGCCACCAAGTTCCACAATGTACTGTTGTGATATCACACAAGTAGAGACTACTGAAGAGAAAGGCACTCACACTACATTCAATGGCAGTATTGGGACGAAGAAGAGGATGAAAGTAATGAAGATTACTAATAGGAACGAAGGCACATGGTCTAGCCTTTATGACAACGTGATTGGTCAGCTGTCATGCAAAGGCAGAGAGGGAAGAGAAAGAAGGGGGCTACATTCTCACCTTGGTGCGGACCGAGTACTTTGCAAAGGCCATGCAGACCCACTGCAGAGAGAAGCCTACGGTAGGCAGAAGGAAGCCAGACCTGAGTTGGACCGACAAAGCAGGTGGCAGACTGGAAAAGTGGAAACTTACCTGCCAGTTGCTAAGCTGACACCAAATCAGTGGCAAACTGCAGGAGAGGTACGCGAGGGACAGCAGAAGGTCCTGCTGTGTAACAAGAGGCGACCACAGCTCCTGGGAGACCTGCGAGCAACCAGAGAGCGCAACCAAGGACCAACAGGTTCATGGGTGGCTAATCTAAACGTTGGGGAGACGCAGAGAGTATATGGGGCATGAAGCAAGGTGAAGGAAGAATGCTCACCAGGCCAGTGAGACCTAGCAGAGAGGGTATGGGACCCAACACAGAGACACATGTCCCCAACAGGAACACGTGGAAATATGAACTTTGCAAATATAAGGGACGCTTACAGACCTTGACCGGAGAGTTAACCAAGACTGTGGACCAAAGGAATATTAAAGCAAGACACTATTGTGAACAACCAAGTGAAGGGGGCCTGGGGCCCATATGAGAAAGCCATACCCAAAGATATTCCAGGGGCGAATTAGAAACTTTGGAGAAACAAGTGACATTCACAGACCCTGGCAGCAGAGTAAACAAGGGCTGTAGAATAAAGAGAGATTGGATAAAAGGAACACTGAGCGAGCACGTGAAGGGGGTCTGGGATCCAGGTTGGGGAAGTGCTCCCCAAACTATATTCAAGAGGAACACAAAGTTAATATGTGCCAGTAACACTCTGAGACCTTGGCAGGAGAACAAACTAATGTTGTGGGTGAAGTTGAAAGCAGAGAAATAAAATTGGGATTTGAAGGACGTTACATACCCTACTTGGTTATAGTGTTGGCCAAGAAGAGGAGACTAGAGAATAGGGTCTGGGAGAAGAGAGGAAAAATCACAGCACAGCTTGGGATGGAGAACCAGGCTATTTTACCTTGTCACAGCCCCTGCGAGGCAGGCCTTCTTACAAAGAAACCCACTTTGCATAACACTGGAAAGGCACTGGGGAGAAGGAGTCAACTGCCAGGGCTCGTGGGACGTTTGTTTGCTTTTCTACACCGTTTTTTAAACAAATGTTTATTTGGAACTGCAAAGTTTGCTGATGCTGCAGGACGGCAGCCAAAAGACATTTCCTTTTCACCTTATATTAAGTTTAGTGTGTGATGGACAGGTTAGGATTTGGACACGGAACAGCAAATTTTACTTTGGTCATACTGACACTGACAGTTACATTGGTATCCGGTCATTGCATTGACAACCAAAGCATCGACAGCCAAACCATCTAAAAAAAAGCATCTAAAAAAAAGCATCTAATGCATTTTAAGGTTAAAAAAAGAGGGTTTAGGGGCATCCCCTATTAAAAAAAAAAAAAAAAATGCATTAGATGCTTTTTATATGCTTTTTTTTTTAGATGTTATGGTATGGCATTAGATGCTTTGGCTGTCGATGGAATTAGTTTATTTTGTAGAGGCAGAAATCCCTGTTCTTAGATGTAGGGCTAGATAGGATTTCCTCCAACCCCCCTTGTTTTATTATTTAATAAAGGTATTTATTAGCCAACATGCCACCCCTGTGTCCGTCTCTTACTCCCAGACCCTCACAGGTCTGATTAAACCGTTGCACAAGCCCACCTGTTTGAGGAAGGTATAGAGAGATGCATAGAGTGGTAATGTGGAGGATTTCTTTCATTTCTGCCATGAGTTGTGACAAAGGTACTCCCTTGGTCAGTTAGAATGTCCTTATTAAAAATGACCCATGATAAGAAAGGTATCAAATATTTTAGTATTTGCTGAGAGGTGTTACTCTTCATCGGAAATGTTTTCAGGTAACAGGTTGCGTAGTCAACAATGACCAGGATATACTTGTTTCCTAATCGGAACAGTTCAAACGAGCCGACAAAATACATCCCTATTCTTGAAAATGGGATTTTTATAATCAGAAAGGGTTTTAAGGGGGCCAGAGGAACATTGGCTTGAGCAGTTTTCTGGCATAGGGTGCACGTTGTACCAAAGTGTTTTTAACATCTGCATGCACACCTGGCAAATAGAACCTGGGTATTATTTGGTTCTGCGTCTTCGTGATACCCAAGTGTCCAGATATTAGGTCGGCATGCACCATTTCTTAAACAGTGAAGCAGTGACTCCTATGAACCACCAATTGGGTCCTCAATATTCCCTCAGCTGTAACATATCCTCAGTAAAGGAGACTGCCGTTTATAAAGATGAAGGGGGCCCCCCTTTTCTCTGCCTTCTTACTCTGGTATGGACTGATGAAAAGCCTTTGTCAAGATCGGCTCGTTCCGCTGTGCGAATGTTAGATCAGGGATTACTTCTGTATCTTCATCAACCAGATCCAGCACTTTGACACTACCAGAAGTATCTTTAATTATCATTGTGGCCACCTCTTTTGGGAGAGGCTTGTCGGCTTCCCTAGAATACTTGGTACCTGTTCTGTAATTTCTTGTTCTGGGACTTCCACAGGTTTTTGAAAAGGGGCCGCCTCTAGTATACCCTTTGCTAATTTATCTCCAATTTTTATGTGGTAGGGTTTCTTCGCATGATTAGTGAGGAAACCAGTCATATCTCTCTGATAATCCGGGTCATTCACTTCTGCTACCACATCTAGTCCATGCCTCCATGCCAAGCCAGACTGACACAAGTCTAATGTATGTGTATTTCAGTGGGGACAAGATCAAGCCTATGAGTATCAATTGGCATTCGCTTACCTCAACCAGCATGTCCGGACTACTACTAAGATCGAATCCAATGTACTCAGGGTGGCTATTATAGGGTGGGAGGCTTAAGTGGTTAACTTAGTGAATCTAAGAGTCCCAAAATGTGCATCAGTTGGGCAGGATCCCACGCCGGACACCATTTGAGGAGACAAGGAATGACGAGACTGACCAAGTGGTGCCATGATGATTGCTATTGACTTTTATTCAACATAGAAATAAGCCTATCTGTCCTTAATTTCCCTACCTAAACCAAAGAAACTCAGGTGCTCGTCAGGAAGTCTGTGTAAGCCCAAATCAAAAGGCACTGTCACAGTCCAAAAGACTCCTACGCTATCCCTGTCACTACAATAAAGAATAGCAAAGTTCTGTCTCTGTTCGTGACCTAGCAGAATGACACCCTTCTCCTGGATGTAAAGTGTCCCAAAGATGCCAAGCTTTTCTCAAAATAAAAGTTCAATAAAGTTTCAGGCTTTTTGTAACCAGAAGACCTGTGGGGATAGGCGAATGACTCCCTTCTCCTAGCTGGATCCCGAATGTCTCTCATAGTTCTGAGCAAAACTTGCAATTCCTTTACAGAGGTTTTCACAGATTCATCTTTATAGTCTTTCTCTTGCCCACACTGGGATGACAAAGATGTTCCCCGAGTCCCTCTCGAATCCCCAGCACAACACTCTTGTCGGACTTCCCAAGGACAAGTGGTATAAATTCTTCTTCTGCTTCTTCTTCTTCCTCAAATCTTCCTGGCCTCCACCCGGACTTGCACTTGTTCCCGTTTCCTTCTCCCAGGGAACTTTTCACTGGTTCCATCAGGGGTCGCTGGTCCGTTCTCTTTACTTCAGTTTCGGCTTTTACACTGCTTCTGTGGCCTGCTTCTCTCCACAGCCAGTTACTGTTGATGGTCTCGGCATAGTTGTCGGACCCCTCAGTCCAATCACAACAGTCATGCCACCACTGCAGTCTCTTGCACTCTCCACACATTCGCCTACCAACTTAGGTTGTAGGCTATGGTAGGTGGTCTCAACACAGTTATCGGAACCGACGGTCCACCCACCTCAGGTCGTGCCACCACCTTTCCGTCTCTCCAGGTTCACTATGCTGGTTCCCAACCAACTCGTCAGACACTTCTCGGTGTTCCACTATTTCTCTCTTCAGCCTTGGAGGTGTGCCTCACTTCAGCCTCCCAAAGCCCAAGTTCATCCTTGTAAGATTCGATGCAGCCCCCTTGGTTGATGGCTTCTCCTTCCGGTCATACAACAGCTCTCAGCATACCAGAACTGCAGGGGCCATTGCCAGACAGATCAGAGAATGTCAAAAAACACAGTCCTTCTTTGCTGTTCAGTTTAAATAGCAGGGATGGCCCCAACATAACATCAATCCCATTAACAGCAGCTGATCGAGCCTTCATCCTGAGCGATAATAATGTTCTCAATTGCTTCTTCGTCTCTGTACCTATGATATCAGCGTGGTTTGACATTTTACAACAACACATTGTTTCAGACGGGAGACGATGTTTGGAAGATTCAGGCACTAACAGCCTGCGGGGTGGGGGTTGAAAGGTGCCATGTCCCCCAATTGCATTATTATCTCCAGGAGAGGAGTCTCTCTACATTAGATCCTCCCACGTTACCACCTCTAGGAGAACTATTGGTTAGAGGCCTCACCACCCTAGCCTCATGGAAAGGGTCTCTCTCAAGGGGTGAACTGACGCTATGTGAAGGATCATCATAGAACACACACATTGTGGTGAGCAGAACACGTGTCCCGTTTTTGAGCTCTATTAAATTATCTCAGAGCTTTCAGGAAATCCAGCATATTTAAGCATTTGTTTCCACAGAGGTTCAGTAAGCAGACCAAGCGTCTCCACTTTTATTTTAGGGCAGAATATTTTTTAAGAACAAATTTGGTGGGGGTAACAAGTTCTTCGGTCTATTTTCAAACTATTTTTTCCTTTAATGTTCACTATTAAGTATACAGACAAGGGGTGATCAGGAACACTCAGAGCACAGAAAGCACAGTCCATTCCCATTTGTGTAATGAGTCTGGGTCTTGTGCGTTTGGCTCAGGTGCAGTGTGGTATTTGCAGTGCAGTTTTCCTTTACTTTGTATTGCATTCTAGGATCCATGATCCATGGCAGGTTTATGAGGAGTCTAGTTGGTCATATTTCCTGAAAGAATAGAGAAAGAAACCAGGACAGAGGCTGATAGGCATTGGGGCAAAGGGAGGTCGACGAATTGACATGCACAGCACAGTCAGGGACGGGAGTCCCCATCAACGCTAACCTCTCTCGTTACAGGATCATACATAAGACCCCATCTCTCACTGCAGAAGGCAATATGGAGGCATAAAAGGTTGGCAGAATCGAATTAATGTCTCAATTTTTTGCAATACAAATTCAATAAACGCCACCTGCCATTTGCACATGGCAGGAAGCGTGTACATGTATTCCTATGGAACCCGCCTGTTTTTTGATGATGAAAAGCAGGGAATACATTTGTGTTATAAAAGCCTGAAAATATCATGCTGGTGTCAAGCTAAGTGGTTTTTGGAAGATAAAAGGGAATGTGAATAACGTTGTTAAGACAGGCGTAACACATTTACATCTGTCTTGAGTTCCTATATTTATGACCCAGGGACTTGTAAAATTAACTCAATTAAATACATGCAAGGATGGTATTGATATCCCTTCTTTCCAGTCTCAGACTTAGTCACACTTTATTTTTGTAGGTGCGACAATAGCATGCCAAAGCATTCTTAGTCATGCATTACTTTCATAGTCGGAGGAGAGAGCATGCCAAAGCATTCTTAATCAAGCATTCATTATGGACATGGAGGAGAGAGCATGACCAAGCATTCTCAAGTTCACATCATTTTGGTATTTGGGCAGTGAGGATGCCAAAGTTTCTTAATCACATGTTCATTTTTATAGACGGAGGAGGGAGTATGCCAAAGTATTCTTAGGTACTTGTTTTTGCAGGTGGGGAGAGAGCATGCCAAAGCATTCTTAATCACATGTTAATTTCATAGACCGAGGAGTGAGCAAGCCAAATCATTCGTAGTCACATTCATTTTATAGGCTATGAAGAGTGCTTGTCAAAGCATTCTTCGGTACATATAATTTTTATATTTGGAAAGAGCATGGCAAATCATTCTTAGTCAAAGAGTCATTTTATAGTATAGAACTACTAAACATTCTTAAATGTACATAATTTTGTTAGGTGGGGTAATAGCATGCCAAACCATCGTCAGTCTCATGCAGGGCCATTTTAAGGGATTTTGGGGCCTGGATGCCTGGGGTCCTTTGGGCTCCCTTCCAGAAAAAAGGAATGAAGGGATCCAAAATCGCTGGTCCAATCCCTCATCGCAATTACAACTCGTAGATGACTTTCTACACCTGCAGTGATCAAAATAAGCATGCAGATTACCTTCAAGTCTCCTTACCCCTAAATCCTCTATGGAATCAGAATAATAAACAAATGGTGGTCCACAACAAGGGTGACTGTGTTCTAGCACAGACAGAGGAAAAATGTTATCAATAGCAACCACAAGAAGGGCACACAAGCTGCAGGACACTGATCAGTCAAGATGAAAAATGTACACATAACCTGGCATAGACACAGAAGATTACCAGCCTGTGAGAATGTAGAAGGGATCAAGCTTGAGTATAGGAACTGGCTGGATATAACAAGGAGGGTACACATACCATTGCATACACAGTAGGTACCAAAAAAGAAGCTACCAGAATGGTGCATCTATCAGACTTCAGACAGAGATTAAAGGAGGGCCATGAAGTGATGTTGCCATTACATTAGTCAGGTAAGAAACACATGGTTTTGTTATGTACAATATACCATTGCAATAATATATCATTATTACATAAGAAGCAACATGATAGCCAGTTAAGCTATAAGTGGGAGTGCTTGCTGAGAACTAAAGTTCTCTGAGGGGATGACAAATATGAATGGACTGGCAATTTTGACAGTTTAGGCACTATAAGATTAATTGAGTTGCCCAGGACCACACACTTTGGTTAGAAGATAAATTGGGATATGAGCCCAGGCCGCAATTTCTGCACTTAACCACACTGACTTCAAGTTCTTGTTGTAGAGCTAGGTGTAATTGTTTGTGAATTTTTAACTTTCATGAGATCTCAGGGAATCGGTAGCTAATGGCTTTTTGATTTTGGGGAAAGATGAACAACTGTAGGTCTTCCATTACTAGCTCCACGATTCATGGGCTTCTAGCTATCTCAGGCCTACAGCTCTGGGTGAAACAGCTGGTGCAAGCAGTGATTGTGCGGCACAGCTTCTACTGATGAACCATAGGTGATGCAATGCGCATTGTGTAATGGATGTGAAACAGCCATACAACTGTGTGTGAACTATGCAGATGTATATGGTTTCTGCTGAGGTACAAACGGGTTGCTGTCCAAATACATGACTGCATCTTCAATGCCACAAGAAGATATGACAGAAGCAAAAGGCACTCCATGAGAACTGCAAACTACACTACTGAGAGGCTTGACATCACAGCAGAGATGGTGTTCCAGAGGTTTACCAAACCGCCCTACACAACAGCCATGGATCAATGCTCTTTCAGTTCATCACAAGTAACAGAGTAACCACAAATGCCTGTGATAAGGATGTAGAGAAATGGCCATACACATCAATCAGGGGGGCCAACACAGGGGCCGCACATATTAAAACCTCTTAGTGTGCCTGCAGAGGTCTCTTGCATGAGTGCATATGTTGGCCCTAAATGTGAGTGTTTCAATTCTTCATTTGTTGACATGTGTGGCATATTTCACATTTTTTGGTCCATTTGTATCTAAAAAAATGATTCGTTTTTTTTGGGGGATGTGTGTGTGTGTGTGTGTGTATGTGTATGTATATATATATTTATATATATATATATAGATATATATAGCAATGATCATTTTCATAGTCCGTTGTGGCAGAAAGGAACATGTCCTGGTGACAGACAATCATCTGTCTACCCTTCAAATAGCTCTTGTGTCACCACCATGTGTCTTCTGAGTGATTATTTGCCTCGGGTAACATGAATGGAAAATTGGTCCAGCCATCTTGTAGTGCATCAAATTGACAGGAAACGTGATACAATGGGCTTGTTTCAACATGTGTTAATGTTTTATTAGAATTAGGATGGGGTTACAATAAACGCACATAGGAACTAGGGTTTTATCAAAAAAATGTGGGTGTTCCTCTCCTGGAACAGACTAAACAAATGGCACTCTTGAAGATCAAAACTGTACGTTGTCAGGATTTTGAGTTAGGGAGACTGGTCTTCCCCAGGAAGCCTATACTCAACTTTGTCTCTGGCCTATAGTACCCATCTTATTCTTAAGTCACAATTACAGTCACAAGGATGTAGTCTCCAGCCACTTCTTGGTTTAAGTCTCAGTCACGGCATATTGCCCCCAGAAGCTTCTTGACTCAAGTTTAGCTTCTCATGGACAGAGCATGGACATCACTATCTGTAATCCAATCCAAGAGGACAATGAATGGCCAACCTCTTCCTGCTCCAAGGTATCCAGCTCTCTCTGAGGGATCTAGTGCCTCCTCCCAATATCCGTAATGCTTATAGAGCCCCTCTCACTTTCTCTAAGGGATAAAGTGCCAACCTCACCTCCTTTTATGGATTTTGTGCCTTAAAGTGACAATGGCGAGGTTTTGGAAAACTGCTGACGGCCCATCGATTCCACTATGGTGGTCTAAGTGTTTGGAAATTGTGGTAGCCGAAAACGTAACAGCCATCCACACAGGAATTCTGAACTATTTCTTGAATACTTGGGCACCTTTCATAGACTATTCGGAAAAATTCCTGTTCCTCACCAGAAGGCCTCCTTTAACACGCTGGCTCCAGGGCGGATTCTGAACTGAGTAGTTGAGGGATTGGGGGGGAACGGAACTGCAGCTGCGTTGCCCCGAAGGAACGAGTCATTGGCTGAGGTCATGACCCATCTGTAGAAGACTGGTTAAGCTGCTGGCTACCTCTTACAATGTATATTGATGTTTAATGCTTTGCTGATGTCAATGTGTTTTGCTATGAATCTCTTTAATAAAATGTTTGATTGAAGAAAAAAAAAAGGGGATATTGGTCTCTACTCACACTCTCCTGTAAGTAATAATGCACTTCTTACTCTCAATAAAGGATCTCTCACTAGTCATATTCTTAATTAGGGATAGTGTACCGTGCTCTCGCTCTCTGTTGCAAGCAGTACCAGTTGCCCAGGTAATATAGGACGTTCCAGCCTCCTCTGACTCTTCAACCTCCTCAGCCGCTGCAACTTGGCCAGGTTTCCAAACCACTTCTGGATTTTGCTGCTCATACAGTCTGGGTTTATGGCTCACGATGCTGGGTTCTACATGCATGTCATGCTACTGTAGCACTAACTCTTAGTTGACCCTCATTGCTCTCCTTTGATAGGTTTCATCTCCAGACATTTCTCTTAAGGACCCAAAGGTTGGTCTTCCGCATGCCCTTGAAAGAAGGCACTGGATAGCCGCATTGGCTTTTGTTCCTGATTTTCCTCAGTAGTTGCAGTTATGTGACTTCCTGATCCTTCTATAGGTCAGATGGCCATTTTAGGACTAGGGAGAAGTCCCATACCTCCTGCTCTGCTCGTCTTCGGTGACTAGCAGCTTCTTGGAGATCCCTACAGTGCTGCCTGATGCAGAATGGGGCGTACATACTTCAGATTGTGTCAGTAACTGCTATGGGTTTACAGAACTCAGCAACAATTTTGAACATTCTGTTTCTTTCTATCTGTGATTTAGTGTTATGCTCCACTACAGTGAGTTGCCTGGTTTGGTCTAGAGACCCAGCTCCTCACTGATGACGCCCAATCAGGCCGAAACATGCCTGGGGATGCTTATGGTCTTGTGCAGAAGGGATGTGACCTAGCAGGCCGGACTGATATGCACATGGTCTTTCCCCTTTCTGTAATGGCTTGGCAGGTGAAGAACCATGGTCTGGAGGGTTGCCAGTATCAATTATGTTATTTATTTATGCAGCGCACGATCACCCAAGGGCATCTTGGCTCTAAAGGCAGAAGAGGAATCAGCGACAGATACAGAAACCTAAAAGATCAGTGTTTTTAGCGAGCGATGATAAGAGAGATGGTCAGCAATGGCTCGAAGTGTAAGCGGAGGTTTAATTCCAGGACCTTGCCGCGGCAAAAGAGAATGCACGTCCTCCTATCCAAGACAGCCTGACTCGTGGAACCACAAGCAGGAGAGCAGACTAAGACCGCAGAGTGTGTCAGAGAAGGTATTGGGAGAATTTTTCCTGGAGATATTGCTCTCCCTGTTCATAGAAAGCTCGATGAACAAAGCAAAGTGACTTGAACAGAGTCTGCTTCTCCACAGGAAGCCAATGCAATTGTCTGAGCACAGGGGACATGTGGGCCCGTGGAGGAGGATGACAAACTGCTCTAGCCGCAGCATTTTGGAGCCGTTGAAGTCTATTTGTGAGATAAACAGGTTGGCCAAAATAGAGCGAATTGCAGTAGTCAACTGCGCGGAGAACCAGTGCAGCGACCACAGGGGCGTGAAAGTGGGTAGGAATGAAGGGAAGAACTTTCCTCAACACACGAAGTTTAAAATGGCCAGATTTTCTGACAGCCGCAAGCTGATCAGCCATAGATAGGGTAGAGGATAGTTTCACTCCTACATTTTTCACAGTAGTAGACGGAAGGGGAAACGGGCCAAGTGAGGTAGGTCAAAAATATGGAGTCCAGAAAGAGAGGGGGCAGGTGGTGTCCACTACCATGACCTCTATCTTGTTACCATTCAATTACCAGAGGTTTAAGATTAATTCTAAACCTTGCAGCCATCACCTCTTTGTTTTTGCTTTGCCACTAAAGTCAGTAACTACACGGATCCTCAACCATGAATGGGTCTCTGCAGCACATGTCTTCTCAGGGCAGCAGCTCTCCGGTTGATCTAAGCATTTCCCTTCTGCATGAATAAAATAGATCAGTAGGTTTGGGGTGGTGTGTCAGTCTGTCCATAACTTACCCATCATTTTAAATCTCCTGACCCAGAAGTAAAGTATGCTCGGCATGAATGAGGGGTGGGGACTTGGCAACTCTCACCCAGCACTCCATCCAGGTAGCTCATGGTGAAATTGCCCTTGCAGACCAGCTTTCATAGACTGCCAAGTCTTCTCCAAACCCTGTCATGGCGTCAGGACTCTGACTTTGTCACAGTAGTCATTTGTGTGTGCATGTGCGTGTGAGCAAGCGCTGAACAGGCTGACTTGCATACTGCATATATATTGCTTGTTTCGATCCTTTTCTAAGGGAGGAAGAATGAGGTCAATATAAAAGAAGGAAAGTGGCCTCATATAATTCAATTAACTTTCTTACAATCAACAGAAAATAGGCAGGCATATGACTATTTAGTGACAACGTAGTTAAGTGTCTGGGCCTTTGCATTCTCTTCAGCTGCGTGCTTTCATAGTTTTCTCTCTATTTGTATGGCACATCTCTGTAATGGTACTATTATTATTTACACAAAATGTTCATATTTTACATTTCAATTTAGAGTTATTTAAAAGAGGTACAACGATTCAAGGCGTTGAAAATGCTCAAATGAAAAGCATCCAACAGCGATTTTATTTGAATCAAATGGAATTATTTTGATTTCAGTCTTGAAACGTTTTGTGCACATATCCTTGTTTGGTCAGATACAATGTGCTTAGTTTTCTCTGTTTTCTTTTTCCTGAGATTCATTAGATGACATAAGTATAACACATGGCCAGAGCAGGCTATTGCAATGTGGGTGAAATAAATAGGATCTTTTTCAAAGGAGAGGATGTTCCCTGCAATAACTGAGCTACTTCTGCCAGCAATGCCCATTACTCCGAGTTAACTCCTGCTGTTGTGCACTGCACAGTGGTATGTGTATATATTGTTCTTCCTTCTTACCCAAAATGCCCATTTCAAGGACATGTACCACCTCTATCTAGGCTCCAAAATCTTTCAGAGCTCATACAGCCGAAATGACTGTCTAAAGTTTTGCAAATAGGTATTTTCTTGTCATTCGCCAAGGGTTATCATGTTCTCAGAAACACATGTTTCTGAGAGACATAAGCAGTCAGGTGCACATCATAGCCGGAGGATTGGTAGACCAAACGTTAGAACCGCATCCCAGGAAAGGGAGCAGCTATGAGTGCTGGCTCCGAGCCTCATCACTGATGTTCTCATCAATCTATGATTACATTATTTTTCGAATTCAACACATTATATAAAAGGAGTGGTCCCATTACTGGGAAGCACTATAGGTAAAATGCATTTTCTAGTATGACACATAGGTACTTTTAACATGTTGTGTATATTCTGGCAGTGCAGTGTAGACTACGGGAGCTGGCTGGAGCCATGGAATGGTCCTCGTCCTCATCCTCCCTCTTCCTCATCCTCATCACAGTCCTATGCAGTGTGCATGAATCCACCCAGGATAGACACCAGCTGGCAAGAAAATGAACCCCCACGACCCCCAACGAAAGAGGCAACAAATAATGTGTATTTTGGAGTCGAAGTAGTCCATGAGGAAGCATGCTGAGGTGGATGGGTGTGCGGTAGGAGTGACAGGTGGTTTGGAGAGTGAGTTGTTGATCTTAACAACATTTTGTTTGTGAATTGGGGTTGGATGGGGCTCTTGGAGGTAGGCAGCAGTGGTACTGCATATGGCCATCTTGTATTTAGAGCAGCTGTCTGAGAGGGGTGTCCCAGTGGCGGTTCATGGTTTATTTTGCCAGGATCTTTCTTTAGCATTTGGCTTCCTGTTTGATGGTGAGGAGGGTATCATTAAACCATGGTTGTGGTGGTTGTGTATTTTTTGAGTTTTAAGTGCGACTATTTGGTTCAGTGCTGGGTGATTGTGGAAGTATGCTTAAAACTGTTATAAGACTATCTCCGCGCTTCGAACTAGTATTCTTAGTAATTGGTCAAAATCACTGCACAATTTGATCAGTCATAGAATTCTTAAGAATAGTCCAAGTACTGAATTGAGAGTGGTATTTCTTATATTCTGGTTGTGCAATAGTCCATAAATATAGCCGACACGTGTTTCGGCCCATTTGGTCGTTATCAAGGCCTCTGCATTTAATTTTTCGTGCACAATTCTCATTGACCCATCGGTCTACCTTCAAAGCAAAATGAAATTCTTCTTAAATTGCAGTAATGTTCTTTTGGTTCATTCTCCGTCCTCCATTTAAATGGGATCGATCCCTGAGCACCACCATCCTTTTTTCCTTAATTGGGTGATTGTGGTGTTGTAATTTCTGAGAATTGTAGTGAGGTGGAGTGGGTGTGAGGGATGCTATCAGTGGTGAGAGATGTGTTTGATTTGTCTGGCTGGATGGTGGTGGTGGGAATGTGTGGCAGGTGGGGATATATTATGTGGCAGAGTGAGCATGAAGGGAATGGCAAAGTGGTCTGACCAAGATACACATTACATTTTGCAAAGAAAATCAGAATAAAAATCGTGTAGAATGGTGTTCAACACTGCTTACATTTCTTGGAATATTAGGCTATCATATGCTTGTACAAACATTAGGTAGTCCTCATTTTGGAGCTTCGATACTCATGCAGCAATGTTTCAGGGTAGTAATGTAATATGGGACTGTCCAACTGTGTATTACATCCACATGTTAAATGTTCACCTAAAGAACCCTTAGACCTTTTAGTAATATACCGTAGGGGCTAAACTCTGGCAAAGGGTTTACCCTTTGCTAGGCCATCATTAGAGATACAGGGCTTCATCACGAGTTGGGTGGTAGGCCTGGGGCTATTAACGCTACCACCAAACCCCCTGGCACTAATAGCGCCGGATCACGGGTTTGGCGGAACGGTTGGTTCCCATTCCCCATTAGCCCTTTCAGGAATTCCTCATTCCCCATTGGGCCCATTGGGCCCAATGGGGAATCTTCGCACTATTACCGCCTGCGGATTTCCTGCCGGCGGTAATAGCAGCAAATTTTTGAGGGAAATCAGCCAAGGCCATGATCTGACGGACCCTTAAATGTGGCAGTAATAGCACTACCGCCGCATTTAAGGGTTACCGCCAAACTTGTGATGAGGCCCACAGTCTTCTTTATTCCAACTACAAAGAGAATTCCTACCGCAATAACCCTCCAAATCATTCCTCACTAACTATTCAACTGGAATGGGACCTGCATAGTGAATAGAAAAATCCGGTACATCAGCCCCCTCATTTTCCACTGAAGGTAAATCAACAGCCTCCAGATTATTGGGGCTTTGACACTATTACAATGCCTGAAATGTGAACCAACTTAAGGGCGTACTTACAAGCGTGCCTCCTCCCCTCATTGATTAAGCTCTCAGACCTCGTGTTCACAACCCATCCCCCCTCCCCCATGCGGCTGCAAGGTGGATAGATTCCTGTAGTAGCACTTAGTTCTCTCTTGCCCTTCTGCCTGCTTAGTGAGGTGTGTACAGTTTATGAATAAATAATCAACACTTCTCTAGGCAGAGTTGGATTCTTGACACACTACATTATTAGTCTAATTCCCTAACTTGTTTTGGATATAAGGTGCATTGTTTTATGGGAGCATGTACAGTACTCGTCAGCATTTGTAATATCGGCTGACACGTGAGGCACCCTTTGCCCCAATAAGAGCCTGGAACTTGTCAGTTGACTTGTGCTTGATTTCTTTTTTTTTTTCCCTTTGCCAATATTGCTTAAGAGAAAGCAACTGCACCTCTCGATTCTCTCCATGGTCGGTGGCACATGGAAACCGCGCTGCCAAAACCGAGTGCACCATAATAATAATAATAATAATTTGGCACTTATATAGCGCTACACACCCTCGGGTATCTGAGCGCTGCTTATTATTACCCACGGTGTGTGGTGCTCATTTATCGACCTCGAAGGATGAAAGGCTGAGTTTGGCCCCACCGGGATTCGAAACTGTGTTAGCAGGCTCTGCACGGATGTCAAAGCGCGCGCTCTACTCGCTGTGCCACTTGACCGCCATAATGTATGTGTGAATGTGTCTTAGCATATTTGTGCTTCTGCCTGCTTCAGTTGTGCAGCGTTGGGTTGTCCAGTGGATGTAACATTGATTCCTGAATGAGGAGAAGTCGTGGGAGATGGGTTTGAATACCACCCCTGCAATGCCGTTTGGGATTTTGACTTTTTATAATTTTATTACAGAGCTACAGAATTAACACAAGCAGGTTTTCTCTTATTAAAGCAGGTGCAGCTCTTTTTAATTGTATAAATGATGTCATGGGCAATGAAGTATGAGTAAAAGCAATGTGTCCTTAAACACTTGCCTAGGGCATTACATTATTCAACTGCTACTAACTTTGTGGCTTGAATGGTTAGGGGGGAAAAGAGTGAGGGCTGATCGTTCCCTCTCTATTGTAATCACCACGTTTGCAAACCATTGCCAACCAACCCTGATTGTATTCATAATTTATTTTACACCAAATTGAGTGCAATATGTTCACCTGTGATGATCTATTTATTACCTTTTTTTATTTTATGTTTCATTTTGTTGCTTTTGTAACAAAGGGTCAAAGCTTAATCTGAAAACTGTATAATTAGAAACAGACATGGTTGCAGCAGCTATGAACCTTGCACAGGGTAATACAGGGCTATGTGATTGTCACTCAGAGTGACATCAAACACCCCTTTTGGTTTTTTTAACTAATAATATATCAGGACTACAGAATTAGAAAGAAAAAAAAACGGCTAACTTACTGTCCTATACTTCTTAATAGTATGGACACATTTTGTCTCAGCGCGGTGAAACATTTAAAGAGGCCAAAAAAAAGAAAACTCACTGGCCATCAAAATGATTTTTGACCAAGCTGAGCACACGATGAAGGAAAGGGAAGTGTTATAGTTCATCTATGCTTCTGCGCTCTTCACTTGCGCAGTGTTGGATTGGCAAGTGGACACAAAAAGCCCTCCAAATCTGCCTTGAACTTAATTCGGTTTATTACAGAACTTCTTAATATATCTGTATTACAATGTGCACTACACTTTTTAATAATGTGTCATAGACAATAAGATATGAGGTTGAAGCTTATCTATGCTAAACAGCAGCTTAGATGGTCACGAGCTTAATCTGAAAACAGTATAAACGGGAGCAGACATGCTGAGCGTGGCAATCATCCTTATGTATGGTGGTACAGTGCAATGCGATGGTTGCTTAGAGTGAGAGCCAACGTCACTTTTGGTTTTGACCAAATATTGCCCCTTCCCCTCTCTTCAAACAATCACTTTCAAAAGCTGTGAGATACTGTTAGGCCGATTTGTTTTTATTTCTTTAATGCATTGACTCTTAAGTTGCCCCCTCTTTAATCTTTTATTCTCCCAATTACAGTTTTAGGTTTGACTTGTTGTGGCCGCCCCTCTGATGTTCAGATGGTAACATAACATAATTAAGCAGAATGTACCAGTATGTCGTTTTTTTGGGTTGCCTGAGCACTACTTCCTGTGAAGGTTTCTATAAAAAATATAATACATTTGTTAATCCATCAAATGCTTTATTGATCTGGTTCTAGTTTCTATGAACATTCCTCAAATATATTTTTCTACGGCAAAAAGCAGTGGGAGGCCCCCCCACATCTCCCCCTTTCGCCCCACAACCCCCTTTCCATATACCAAACTTGCCATGTTGCAGTAAAATAATCAGAAAAAAACAATTTGTCAAAGTTGTAGTCTTTAAAAGTGAGGCATTCCAGGTTCTAAAAACATGTTAATTACTTTGATGATTAAATATTAATATAACAAGATTCTTAAAACGTGATTCACTGCTTGGCAGCGGCTTTCCCTGGATAATTTAGAGGAGTTTCAAGCATTTTGTATCCATTCACGTATTTTTTTAGAACAATTTCAAACATTGTGTATCTATTCACATTGTCCCCATTTTAATTTGTATGTTAAAGCCATCAATATAAAATTTTACAACTTCTGCTCAGGGTGCTCTGGATAGTGTCCTGTTCAATACCTCCAAACAGATTGGTCTAGAAGACGTGCTGCATCTGAATGCAGACGACTTGTGACCTTCTGTTAAGACACATGATATTAAAACATTATCTTATGATATTTAAGTACATCACCCCATGCCAGAACACATAGCAGTAGGGTTTCGCAGACATACAGAGAGTGAGATGCACAGTAGGCATCTCAATAACCTAACAAGTATAACAAATGCAGGATCTATACAGGACACATTGCAATAAAGTATAGAAGAAAGAGAAGTAGAATGTGCAGGCCTGAGTGTGGGAGAGAGAGACCAGAGATAACTAAGATCCCACTGCACTGAGCAGGTTGGATTTGCGGTATTCATTTTCATTAACATCATATAATATAATAAATGCAGAAGACACTGTAAAAGCAGAATTCTTTGTATGTGTAATAATGAAGAATAAAGACATGCACACAAGGCTGAGTGATAATTGTGTGTTATTAGACACAAATGACAGCCGAGATTTGGAGAGAGTGTGACAGCAAGTCTCAGGGAATTGTCATGACCATCTCTGTGTAATTTCTCAGGGAATTGTCATGACCATCTCTGTGGATTACACAGAAGTATCAGTTTATCTAGACAGATCAGTAATATAAAGTGACATTGGCTCAATTCTAGGTGGGCGCTACCAGAGAGCTTGCATAACGGTAACAGTTTTTTGCAACATATGGCTTCTAAGCAGCAGTTAGGCCGTGAGGTGTCTACCATGTTGTAACTTGCATTCAGCTAGCATAGCTATTGCATATACTAGATGGAAATCAACATGACAGTGCCTTTTTACCAGAGGAGGAGGAGGAAGAATGAGGTGTGACATCAGGTGCTGGGGCTCAGCAAGATCTGCCGTGCCAAGAGTGTGTTCAGTGTGTACAAATGGATTACACGGTTACACAGAATAGGCCTAGGAAAAGCATGTAGATATTCTGCCACACCACCACCATGTGGAATGACTATGGCAAATGGTGCAGCTGATGTGCTGCTACTGCAGGCAAAACGCCTGGGGAGGGTGGATCTGTTAATACAAATGTTATAATACTTTAGCAGCATAACAAGCGGCGCTCACAAACAAAGGTAAACACCGTTTTTCAATTATTGAGCAGGCCTTCTCAACATGGGGAGGCTCAAACTAGATATTGCACTACTTTGATAATTATCTGATAGTGGGTCGCCGTAGAATTGAAGACCAGTGTATGTGCCCGCTGGATGATTTTGTAATGCTAACAGCGATCCAGGGAGTCCCATTAGCTCTGGAAAAGATAGAGGGATCTGCAACAGTGTTGACCTTTTTTAGGTATTGAACCGGATTCGGAGGCAATTGAATCAAGACTACCTGTCGACAAACTACAGAAGTTGAAAGATTTCATTGATGAATTGTTAATCCATACAAAATCTGAGGTAAGGAAAAAACAACTCTTGGGTCACTTGAACGTTGCTTGTAGACTTGTAACACAAAGAAAGATATTTTGTAATCACTGGTCCAAGAATTTCCTAGCAGAAGAAGTACCACTGTAGAATTAGGGTGACGACAAGGATTTGGGACAACTTTATAGGGTGACAAGTTTTAAAAGGGCTACAAGGAAGTGACAATAAGACTGTCAGTAGATTTTGAACATTGAATGGTTTGCAGATGGAGCAGCAGCCGCAGGTTTTCGTCTCTTCTGGGACATGGCATGAAATGCAGAAGAATGGCCAGCAAGACACGGCACCACATTTTTTTTAGTTCTATCAAGTAATGGTGGCACTGAAATTTTGGGGAGGGTTGGAAAAACAAGGTTTCATTCACGGCTGATGAGAGAATAAAGTAGCAGTGATAAACAGGCAGTTGAGTATGTAGAAGTGGGTATTGACACATCTCGGGAGAATGGCATTCCTCAAACCACATACGGGTTAAAAAAACTGCAGAGCTGATGCACTGTCTCATTCCCAGTGAGTGAGATTCCGTGGTTTGGCCACTAGGATGGAGCGGCTGCCAATGCCGATGCCAGAAGAGTTGTGGCAGCTTTGCAGAAAGAAGCACTGGCATTAGTGAAAAGCTCGCTGGCAAAGTCTAAGAGAATCCTATGGAATTGCTTGGGAAGAATTTCAGTAAAGCAGATCATGGGCCAAAAATGGATGGGCCTAAGAAATTAGCCGGAGGGCAGGAACGATGTGGAGAAATTTTATTTGTGGTTTATTGACAAGGCACTGTAGCCAGTTACCATATCAGTGAATATGGCAGGGAATGCTTTTGGTGTTGCCAGCCACCAGCTGGTGAAATGGTTTAGAGGAAGATGGAAGGATGGCCCATAGAAAAGGAAGCTCAGAGGGACGGGCGCCTGCCCCCATCAGTAACAATGTTGTGGGAGTTAGGGGAAGACCGAGGAGATGTGCTATTGGAGTTGGAAAGCTAGCTTGTTTAAGGCCATGTTCACAGTCTTGTTTTTTGATGCATTTAGAGTTTCTGAGTTGGTGTGTACCGCATGATGTTCGTGGGTTGGAAGTAAAGGAAGTGGAATGCAAAGAGAGTGTGGTCTGCATATGGATCAGAAAGAGCACGCTACACCACCAAGGCAAAGAGGTAGTGGTGGTTTTGTATAGGTCAGGAGAGCAACTGATTCGCCCATTAAGGGCAATGGGTGACGTCCGATTTCAGAGGTTTGATTTTACAGAGCAAATGCTTTTTGACGGGAAGGAGTTGAAAGGCAAACAGGTGTGAGATGTCAATGATGGGGACAAACCATACACACTTTGGTACACACTCATTCCAAAATTAGACATCAGAGGGTCCTGGAATGGGCATTGTTCATGAGGAAATAAAATAATTGGGCAGTTTTAAGTTCTACAGATTTAAGTATTGTGTCCGGTGGATTGAGAGGTAAATGGGCAGGTTTTAAGGCTATTAACACGTCATTTTATCCACTCTATTGCCTGCGATATGAAAAGAAATGTGTATTTACAGACATGTTATTGTGAAAATGTGATGGTAACCAGGCGGACATTCAAAACATACAGGAAGCAGCTAGGCTGGACATACATTGAAGTAAGAGTGGTATGGTCAGGGATGTGTGGCATAGTTGTTGCCATATTACTCAAACACTTTCTCCCGGGAACTAAGAACCGTCACTCCCTTCGCTCATAAGTTGGAAAGAAAATGGACAATGTGACCCACTGAAATGGCACTGTGTGTGTAGCTCTCTCCAGATAACCCCAAAACAACAGATAATGTTCTGATTGAGGCCAGGTCAGAATACAAAAACTAAGACCTTGTAAAGGGATCTGTGATAATCCTTGAGCAAGATGGGCTGCGGGGAGTGTGGCAGAAGAACATAGGAACTTGAAAAGAGGAATTTGCCAAAGTCGAGATTGTGTTTGGTGAGGACCGTATTAATTATGATTTTATATTCATGGGTATTCAGCTATATTAGAATTGTTTGATGTTTGGTTGTTATAAGTCATCAGATGTGGCTGCTCAAGGATTCAAAGTTTAGAACCTCAATTTGATGTTGAAGAGGACCACAAGATAAGGGGGAATAGGGAATGAAGCAGGCGCACAAGAAAGGGCAATTGATGGTTCCGAGTGTGTCAAGGAGAGAAAGATTATGAGCTGAGTTGAGCATGAGGAATTATGGTACTAGATGGCATAACATTTATATGTGGATTTTGGCATAAATTCTTATGGTGGGAGACCATGAGCTGTGAGTCATCTGCAAAGAGGTGGTGGCTAATTTGAGATTATAGTTTAACGCAAGGTGACTTACGGGAACAGGAAGTCCTGAAAATAGAACCCTTCAGTGTTCCAAACAGTATTAAGGGGTCAAGGTCTGAAAGAGAAACAGGACATTGCGGATGGTCAGTCAGCAGCAATAGCAGGAGAAACAGGAGGATGCCAACCCATTGGTACCCATGATTGACAATATGCTCAGAATTATGCCTTAGCATTCTGGATTGAAGGTCAAAGACGATTAGGACGAGGAGTGGTGGTGATGGGGTGCTAAGATGTTGAAGCGATGGAAGAGAGCAGGCTAAGTGGAATCTTTTTTGCAGAAGGCAATTTCAAGTGGGATGTAGTATTAAATGGATAAAGGGAATTATGTTGAGTGGTCTGTAGAGGGTTTTTCAAACGTTGGAAATTATTGTAGAAGATTTGAAGGAATGGATGAAATGGGAGGGTTTGCTTAGAAAGGTGAGCCGACTGGGACAATCCTTGGCACGGGATTGCTTTTAATTCAAAAACCTTTTGCAGGGTCCTAGGGTGCTGTGCCAAGCACCAGGCAAGTATTTGAGAAGCAGACATAGGAGCCACCAAAAGAACATTAAAATGAGAAAATGTAGTCTTTCTTTGGTCTTTTGATGAAATTCTCTGCATAGTGACCGTTTTGCTGCCAGCTGTGTGTTGGATGGGCCTTCCAAATAAAACTTGTAATGATCGATGATGCCACTGTATCCATTAAACAGTAACACACTGTGGTTGCAGCAAGGGAGAAAAGTGATATACAATCCAAATCCAAAGCATTGCCTTTCTTTAGCCAAGGTTCAGCTTTCTTGCGACTGTCCTTAAGGGAGTGCTGACCACCTTTATACCCGCATCAGAAAGTCTTTTCATTTTTGTCAGCACCAGATGCCGGCATCACCAAAATCTTTTACTTGCCTCTGGTGCACACTTCATGAGCCCACTGACCCATCTTGCCTTTCTCCATGGTTTGAGCAGCAACACCGCACCAGCAGCAGAACCACATTTCAGTTGTATGCAGCAACCACCCCACGAAACCACTGTTCAATTTGACACAGCATCCATTTTCTGTTAGCAACTAAATGCTTAGGTCCAGCAGGAAAGCAACTCCACCCTGGAAAATGCGTTCAGTCAGCATATCAAAAGCCACACAGCAAGAAGAGCCCCACACCAAACCATGAAGGCAGCACAGAAACCCCACAAAGAGCCCGCACACCCCTTGTGAAAGACACATTTTCAAAATGGTCAATAAGCTAATTAAAGACTTGTCTCAGCTCAAACCTCCCAAAGGTGCTTAAACCTGGGACAGCCAATCACACCTCTTAAGCAGTCATAGGCACATGGATTCTTTTTTGGGGAGCCCAGCTACAAGAGGTGGTTCAGAAGGCTATAATAGATCAAAGCCTCATACAAGCATTATGAATGCGTAGAGAAGGAAATGGAGATGTGTTGCAGGGTGAAATGAAAGGTCTGATACTCTGGTATGGGAAGTGAATTTATTTACTAAGTTCCAGTGACAAGGTATATACATCAGGTAAGTCCAAGGGTAAGTAGGAAGGTACACAGGAGAAATTCAGCGGCATCCTCTTGCACAGGGTTCTTCGCGCCAACTGGCCTTTATGGTGCTTAGAGGGGCGCTCACACCACAACAATCCATAGGCATAAGATTCCATCAGGCATTCTCTGAGGCAAGCATTCATGCAGGACCAGCTAGGGAATACAAGACACAACAAGAGGGCAAGAGGTTGAGGTGGTTGCAGATAGTAGGAGTTTAGGAGTGGTTTGGAGAAGGAAATCGCTGGGAGGAGGTTGGAGAGGAGAAGGGGAGAAGTCATCAGGAGGAGGTTGGGTCAAGTAATCTGGAGGAGGTTAGCAAGGCATATTAGAGGTTGGGAAACATTTGTAGATGGCTGGTGATCAGGAGTGGGTTGGGGAGAATTGTCAGTAGGGCAGAGAACCACATGGGGCTCTAGCAAGCAAGAGAAGGCAGGTTTGGTTGGTCACATATGGCCCAAGGCAGGTTGTAGGAGTGAGGTCTCAATCTGCAGGGGCCAAGGTGGGTGGAGGTATGAGCATAGGGTGTGGGAGCAAGGAGGAACAGAACAAGGTCAAGACTGTAAGGTGGTGCAGAGGATAGGAGCCAGGATCCAGAGTTTGGGAGGTAGCTGAGAACCTTGTGAGATTCATCTTATAGAAGATAAAGGATGCTGGAACCCCTTAAATCAGAGGCTGAGAATCCAAGAACGGAGAGAGGCAGAGAAGGTAATCACAGGCTGTAGGGACCTGTTAAACCCAGAATGAAGAGACACTAAGGAGGTTATCACATGGTACCAGGGTCCCCTTTAGCCTGGTTTAAACCTTAAGGAGAAACTGTGTTCTGCTTGCAGCTGGTGCCTGAAACCCAGCTACACCTTCTGGAGTGTAGAAGGTGTACCCAGAGCGAATTTAATACAAATCTTTTGTAGCACCCACTCGGGTGTATGACAATATGCAGTCACATATGGGATACATTACTCACCGTAATCGTATTTCTGATGCTTGTATCTGCTTAGATTCACATGCTGTGCATAGACCGACATCTAGTGGAAGCTGCGGAGTATTACAGTTTGTTTTTCGAAAGTCGAAAATGGGCGTCGACACAGGCGTGCCAGTAATACTATCCCTAGTGTGACGTCCACTGTACCCAAGATCCCTCACGCGTCTAGGATCCTCAGATTGTATTTTCTTTTCCTGACATGAGGAAGCATGAGGAGTAGCGTGAGTACAGATAATCCAAGCAGATAGACAGAAAGGTAAGACTACAAGTAATCATGCGCCTTCTCTCGGAGGGGAGGAAGGGTGGGTCACATGTGAATCTAAGCAGATACAAGCATCAGAAATACGATTACGGTGAGTAATGTATCCCTTCTGAGGCTTGTGGAATCTGCTTAGATCACATGCTGTGCATAGATTAGCGAGCAGTACCAGAAGAAGGAGGTGGGATGTGAGAAGGGTCATGAGCAAACAGCTGTCTTAGAACCGCTTGTCCCACTTGTGTATCTGTCTTGGAATGAGTGTCAATGCAGTAATGCTGAGTAAAAGTGTGAATAGAGCTCCAAGTAGCTGCTTTGCAAATGGTGTCGAGGGGAACATTTGCAATGAAAGCCAGAGTGGCACCAATGCCTCTAGTAGAGTGGGCCCTTGGCGTAAAAGGCAGAGTCTTTTTAGAAAGAGAGTAACACAGCTGTATACAGTTGATAATCCACTTCGAGATAGCGCCCTTAGAGACGCGATCCCCCTCTCTGCCTGTAGCTACGGAGACAAACAGTTGATCTGTTTTCCTTAGCGGTCTGGTTTTATTTACATAGTATAGGACCGCCCTACGCACATCTAGGGTGTGTAGTTTCACCTCAGCCGAGCTTTGCGGGTTTTGGAAGAAAGCCGGAAGCTCGATGGACTGGTTTACATGGAACTTGGATATGAATTTAGGTGAGAACCTAGGGTGTGTGCGTAAAACCAGTTTGTCCTTGTGGATAGTAAAGAAAGGATCCTGCACTGACAGAGCCTGAATTTCACTGACCCTTCTTATGGAGGTAATGGCTACTAAGAAGGCCGTTTTATAAGTCAGGTGTTTGAGACTACTTTTATGCATGGGTTCGAATGGGGGTCCCATGAGCTTAGCTAGCACCACGTTGAGGTCCCATCCTGGCGGTGGGTTCGAAATAGGAGGGTGAAGTCTCTTTACTCCTTCCATGAAGGCTTTAACCACTGGTACTTTCCACCACGAGACCTTGTTATGGGATGTGGTGTAAGCCGAGAGGGCTGCCAGGTGTACTTTCAGCGAGTTAAAAACCAACCCTGCATCCAGCAGGTGGAGCATGTATGTCACAACGTTGGAAGGAGTGCAATCAACCGGGTTGATTTGTTTATTCTGGCACCAGATAACGAATCTTCTCCACTTATCAAAGTAACAGTGCCTTGTATTTGGTTTCCTGGACTCCTTTAGAATGTCCATACACCTCTGTGGTAATTTGAGATGTCCAAACTCTATGACTTCAGGAGCCATGCTGCTAGGTTCATAGAGTTGGGTTCCTGATGCACTGTTTGACCCTGTTGCTGGGACAGTAGGTTGTACCAGGCTGGGAGTCTGATGGGCTCGCACACCGCCATCCTGCGTAGGTGTGGAAACCATGGTTGTCTCGCCCACATGGGAGCAACTAGGATGAGCGTCATTGATTCCTTGTTCATCTTGTACACCACCTTCCTGATGAGAGGAGTTGGTGGAAAAGCGTACGCAAACATCCCTGACCAGTTCATCCACAGGGCATTCCCTTGGGAGTCCGGCTGGGGGAACCTGGATGCAAATCCTGGGCATTGTTTGTTTTCGCTTGTGGCGAATAGGTCTATAGTGGGGAAACCCCACCGAGAGAAGAGATCTTCTACTACGTCTCTGTGAAGGACCCATTCGTGTTCTTCTGGGAGGGAGTCTCTGCTTAGAGCATCCGCTAGGGAATTGAGCTCCCCTGGAACATGTTGCAATGACAGGAAGATGTTCCGTCTGAGTGCCCATATCCATATTTTCTGGGCAAGCTTGGACAGATTTGGCGAACGAGTCCCTCCTTGCTTGTTCAGATAGAACATGGCTGTCGTGCTGTCCGTCCTGATCTGCACCGACAAGTTCAGTAGATGGGGCTCGAACGCCTTTAGCGCTCGGAATACTGCCAGAAGCTCTAGCAGATTGATGTGGTTCTTGGCTACTGAGTGAGACCAGAGACCCTGAGCTGTGTGGTGGAGATGGTGAGCTCCCCACCCAGTCAGGCATGCATCTGTAGTCACCACGGCTTGTACTTCGGGATCGTAAAAGGGTTTCCCCTTTGCGAGATTTTCTCTTGTCCACCAGTGTAGGCTCTGTACGAGTGTTGGCGAAACGACCACTAGATCGTCCCACTGACCACTTGCCTGAGACCACTGTTTCGCTAACCATTCCTGCATGGGACGCATGCGCAGACGCGCGTGGGGGACCAGGTAAATGCATGACGCCATCATGCCCAGTAACCGCATAGCTTTGCGTACTGTTATCTGTTGACCTGACTGATAATGCGGAATTTGCAGAAGTATATTCCGAATTCTCTCTTCCGAAGGGAAGGTCAATCCTTTCTGAGTATCTAGGATAGCTCCTAGAAACTGTTTTGAGGTGCTTGGCACCAGACTTGACTTTTTCTCGTTGATAGAGAAGCCTAATTCGTGGAGGAGGTCGATAGTCCTCTGAATGTTTGACCTGCAAATTCCTGGGGTTTCCCCCGTTATGAGCCAGTCGTCCAGATAAGGGTACACCGGGATTGCCTCCCTGCGTAGGTGTGCAGCTGCCACCGCCAGTACCTTGGTGAATACCCTTGGTGCTGAAGCTATCCCGAAGGGCAGTACCTTGAATTGGTAGTGGCGACTGTCCACCTTGAAGCGCAAGTACTTTCTGTGCGCTGGGAGCATGGAAATATGAAAATAAGCATCTTTCATATCCAAGGTTGCCATGTAATCCCCCTTTTTTAGGAGGGGGATTACCTCTTGTAGCGTGGTCATACGGAATTTTTGGGGCTTGACATACTTGTTGGCAGGCCGTAAGTCCAATACTGGGCGCATTGTCAAATCTTTCTTTGGCACAAGGAAGTAAGTTGAATAGATACCCTTGTTTACCTGGTGTCCTGGGACGAGTTCTATCGCGTCCTTTTCTAGCAGAATGGCGATCTCCTCGAGAAGGATCCTTTGATGCTCTAGGGAGTGCACTCTTTGTCGTGGAGGATGGTTCCGGGGACGCTGCAGTAGTTCTATACAATATCCTGCGGATACTGTTGACAGCACCCATCTGTCTGAGGTGATCCCTTCCCAAGCCTGGGTGAAGGTGGAAATGCGTCCCCCTACTGGGGTTGCGTGACAAGGGACCTTGAACTGAGCGTCACTGTTTTGGTGGGGGCGTGCCACCTCCCTTGTTGGGGCTGCCTCTGCCTCTTCCACGACCTCTCTTGTTACCCCTGCCGTAACTCTGGGTAGACTGCTGGTTGTTATTCCATTGTGTACCCTGTCCCTGGGCATAGTTGCCTCTGTGAATTTTGGCCGCGTGGGCGACGAAAATTACTGTTCCCCCTCTGGTTAGGGGGTTTGTAGGTAAGCTGGCCAAGGGATTTGAGAGTCTCATATTCATCTTTGGCATTTTTAAGTGCGTCTTCGACCACTTTCCCAAACAATAGGTCGGGTTCCACTGGCTTGTCTATTAAAGAAGCCTGGGTTTCTGTCTTGAATCCCGACTGCCGTAACCACGCATGTCTCTTGATAACAGTACCTTCTGCTATCAATCTCCCTGCGTTGTCCGCGGCGTCGAAAGTTGCTTTTAAAATGCAACCAGAAACGGCTCTCCCCTCTGCCGAGATTCGAGCCAGCTGGCCCTTTAACGGTTCTGGAGCAGAGGCAATGAGCGCCGCGACTTCTTCCCATTGATGGCAGTTGTAACTAGTCAACAGGGTGGTGGATTTCGCAATCCTTGCTTGGTAGGCGGACGTTGAGGCTACCTTCCTGCCAAACCCGTAAAGTTTTTTGCTCTCCTTGTCGGGAGGAGCTTCTGATGAAGATAAGGGCGTGCCAGCCCTTTTTCTAGTGTTGGTAACCACTAGGGAATCTGGTTTGAGATGTCCCCTTATATACAGAGGGTCAGACTGGGCTGCCCGGAAAATCTTTTCAATTCTGGGGTTGACAGCTCTGGTGAGGTTAGGATTCACCAGGGAAGGATCTATTCTTCGTTGGATGGATTTGAGGATAGGGATGGTCTGAGCGACCGGTCTCCTCTCTCCTACAAACTCCTCCGCGAAGTCCCTTTCCTCCTGTACACCGTGGGTGTCGATGTGGAAATGTTCCGCTGCTCGAGCGAGAACCTCGTTAAGGAGGGGCTGGTTATCAACTGGAGAGTCGGTAACTGGGGCTTCGCTTTGTACTGGGGAATCTATTCTGTAAATTTCCTGCTCATCTTCTCCCTCCTCCAGGTCCTCATCATCTGCATAGTAATCTGTCCCGGTTTGTTCTTCCATAATTTCAAACTCCTGGTCCTCTTCAGGGAAAACTTGTCCCTGGTAACTGGGGAGTGGAGTAGAATATGGAGTGGAGTAAGACTGAACCTCGAAGGGTTCAGGTCTTTTGAACCGGGGCTTTTTACTGAGCGGGATAGGATCGGAGGAGCCTGAGGGTGTGGCCCCTTGAGGGTTATATGAAAGAAAATGTTCTGGGTTCTTATCATAAAAATCAGCCAAGGAAGACATTCTAGACATAACCCTGTCTATGTCTTCACTGGACCATTCCCTGGAACAGGGTATTACTTTAGTAGGTGCTGATTTATGGGACTTTTCAAGGGTAGACTTGTGTTTGCTTGTCTGCCTAGGGTGAGAGGATGGCTTTACAGGAGTGGAAGGCTGTGCTTTCCGCTGTTTCCCCCCCTCCCCGTGCGTGGAAAAATGTTTTCCCTGTCCCTTGGAGGCCCCAGAGACTTTCGACGCCTGGCGCCGAGGGTCTGGAGAGGTATCTGTGTGCTTCGGGCGTGGGGCCTCACTGGTGTTAACCGCGGTCTCGGTATCTTGGAGCGCGGCCTGGGGGTGGAAGTCGTCTTCGTCTCCCGACGATCGAACTTCCGTTAATGTGTGTAGCGAGGCACTCTTGGCAAGAGTGGATGATTGCCTTGCGTCGTGAGGTGATCTCGATCGAGAGCGCCCAGAGGACACCGAGTCGGACCGTTCTTTTTGTGCCTCTTTCCGGGAAGTCGACGTCGTCGAGGTCCGGTTGGTCTTAGTGTGTTTAGTGTGTGTTAGGTGTGTAGCGCTTGCGTCGCCGGGGGTCTTCCCCATAGCCGCCCTGCCGGACGACCTTCCGAGGTCGGGGACCTGCGCTCACTGGCTGTCTTTCGACGCCATAATGCCCTCGCCGTCCGAAAGTACGGCGTCGCTGCCATCGCTGAAGGCGCCCTCCGCTGCCATGGCCTCCTGCCTGGCGTGGTGGGCCCAACGCTTTGTCGAACGGTCCTTAAGTGTCTTAGGTTTAAACCTACTACACGCTCTGCAGTTCGCTTCGGGGTGATCCCTCGGCAAGCAGAGATTGCACGTGGCGTGCCTGTCGACCCAAGGGTATTTGCGATTGCACTTGGGGCAGAATTGAAAAGGGGTACCCTCCATACGCACTTTAAGGCAGCGGGCTGCTAAGTGTAGGAATATATAAATGTAACTATATATCAAGAGTGAAGAGTATGTACCACCCCCCACTCTCCCTACTTGTAAGGGCCGAGGCCAGCGGCCTACTAGGCCCGGGCCGAGGCCAGCGGCCTTCCGAGGCCCAGATCCGTCGTGCAGCAGTCGACGGTCGATGACTTCTCCAGCCGTCGTCGAGGTCGAGGGTCGACGTTGGGGTGGGGAAGGGAATGAATAAGAATTATAATTATAATAACAGCAAAAGTATGGCTAAGGCCAGGGAACTCCGCAAGATGCTTCCGACCAGTATGGCGGAAAAAAACAATCTGAGGATCCTAGACGCGTGAGGGATCTTGGGTACAGTGGACGTCACACTAGGGATAGTATTACTGGCACGCCTGTGTCGACGCCCATTTTCGACTTTCGAAAAACAAACTGTAATACTCCGCAGCTTCCACTAGATGTCGGCCTATGCACAGCATGTGATCTAAGCAGATTCCACAAGCCTCAGAAACTAATATATATATATCTGGTTCCAATACCAATATCCTCTTTCAATTCTTCGATGTGCAGAAGAAAATACTCTTTTTTGAATATTATGCTTGTCAAGTTTTCTTTATTATATTTTCTTACGGATTCTTTTTATACCCGACTGCCCCATTTAAGGTTAAGGAGGATGGCGCAGCAATGCAAAGTATAAGGTGTTTCTGCATAGGTGCTTCCCTCTCCCGATTGTTACACTTCATCTTGCATTGTTATCGGTCGAGATGTTACTTTCACCAAGATGTCGTCTTTATTTGTAATGTCTACGTGACAGGACTTCATGTCCCTCTGCAAGTCTGTAGAGCAGACCTTCAGAATAAGAACTTACTAGTTGTTTTTTTTGCAATCTCCCTTAACGGAATACAACAGAAGGCATTTATTTATTGTTTATTTGTACAGCACTTATACATAAGTGAAGTGCTTCAAAGCGCTTCAAAGCAGGAAGGGAGCAAGGGAACACAGTAGTCATTCTTAGGCCTTGAAGTTCCGAATGATCTATCAAAAAGTAACTAACGTACTAGGCCTGACAGCATTTCTCCTAATGCAAGTGCATGCAGTGTTTCAGGCGCAACTCAACTAGGGAGGGAAGAAAAAGGGGGGACAAGACAGAGCTTACTAGTCGTAAATTCGGGTTATGAAAGTGAACAGACAGACGTGGGAGGTGGCAGGGCAGGAGGGTAAATGAGCCCGGTCCAGCAGGGCCCTGGGTTAAGTGCAGAGAGGTTACACCTCACATGGAGCGTATGCTGCAAGTGAAGTAGTCTGAGCATAGTGCAAAGGCCCAGAGGCAAGTGCATAGACTGGTGGGGGAGCCTGGGACCTGTGAGTCTCTGACAGTGAACCAGGCGAGCAGTCGGTAAAAACTGAACAGAGTAAGCAAGGGAAGGAGGAGTGAGGCAGGAGAGAAAAGAGGAGGTTAGCAAGGGAGCGAGAAGGAGGAAGCGAAGCGTAATTTCCGGAACCTAAGGAGCTCTGGCTCAAGGCGGAGCGAGGCATGGAGGCTGTTCCAGAGGGAGGCACCTGCAGAGGATAAAGATCTACCCCCAAATCTCTGCTTGGAAAAATGGCTCAACCACAGAGAGTTGGAGGAAGACGAGCAGAGGGCTCTAAAAGGAGAGTATTCAAGAGATGTTCAAGAGTGGAGAGGAACAGCTAAGTCTGTGCAGGACCCTTACGCCTGGTGTCTCCCTCCTTGCTGATGTTCATTTAACAGACCCATCTACCAAGTGACAGGAGCCCTTTAAAGTAAGAGCAGACCAGGATGATATGGTATTAGGTGCATGAGGCTGGAGCTGCCCTATATCAGTACCTGGCTAAATTTGTTGTTGCTCCTGGTCACATGAGGGTGTACTTAATATGTGATTGTTTTACACGGGCATGTAATACCAGTCTCTGTAATACACAGAGAGGTATGTAGGCTGTAGCAGGAATATATAGAATGCACCCTGCATATGATGGCTTTAGCTAAGCACATGAGGTCACACCTAGCATGAGCACGCAACCCCAAAGGATCTACCTTGCCACAACAGAGTGCATCTGGGCTAATGATGATGAACCAGGATATGTGATGATGCACTTGACATTCAAAGTTGTTCTTTGGAATAGGATGTTTGCAGCTAATTGAATGAGGTTGCAGTTGGCAGAAAATAAAGCCAGATCCACTGATTTGGTCAGAAAGTCTCAGAAAGAAACGGTGTGCATTGCTTATTATCACAACCATAGCAGTGCAGTACATATTTGGATGTGGATGTTAGAAGGAAATAAAGAAAAGCTGGGTTTAAGGTGTAGCTGAGTGAAATGTCCAGCTATTGTCAGGCTTTACATCATAGAAGGCAAGGACAAATGTCACAGCTGCATAAGAATCAGTGATTCTCCCCCTATTGCTGGATCACCTACTTTGATGGTATCTTCGGATCAGCCCAAGGTTGGATGGCCGGTATTTGTTTCCACCCATTTTCCCAGCTGAAAAGAAGTCAATATACATGGGGTAGGGATGTACTCTCCCCTGACGTTTGCATGGAATTTTCCACTCACCTGAATGACAACTTCCCCACCTCCCTTCAAGGAAGCCTTGGTGATCGCCAGATTTCATCACAGGGGCACACCAACAAAAATGCCTTATAAGTGGCACAGAAAAGAGTAACCAGAGAAATGCTTGAGCTGGTGCATTTAGAGCATAGTAAAATTCATATTTATATATCAGCAGTCAGTTAGACAACAAACATTTAGGTCATAGTAAGATATTTGGAAGTCATTAAGGTCAGGAAAAGCCTTTTAGAAGTTTGGAACGCTTAGTGACCTCATCCAATCAAGGATAATTGGTTAAGATTGCTGTGCTGGTGAGTTCTTGCCGGACTGATTGGGGGATCGTAATAATGAAATATAACTTATGGTTATGAATTTTGAGAAGCCAAACATATTATACCCCATTCGATTAATATAGTAGTAATATGGATTCTTTGCACTTTACAGTAAGATTTCTCAGGTATACGCTTTGCAGTGAGTATTGAACACATTGTAGCACTCCGGTAGGTTGAGGACATCAAACTAATTGATTATAACAGAGTGTTGCATGAATTGACAAGGGATTCTGATCAGTAACTGTTTAGCTTTAGATGTACCTCGGCTGCTTCAGGGCTTCTGTCTATTCCGAAGTGATATGATAAGACATTTAAAGCTTGCCTATACACAAGTGTTTCAAGGCGTGACAGGGGAGGGGAAAGAAAGGGGGACAAGACAACAATCTTACTAGGCCAAGTGAAATTGAGATTGCGCAAGTGCAGGTGAGAGGGAAGGGGGAAAAGTGCCAGGGGAGGAGGAGCAAGTGCAAGACATAGGATCAAAACATCGAGAAAAAAACAAGAAGAGTGGCCAGCAGGTGGCAGTGCAGGGGTTAAGTACAGACAACAAGAGTTAGATAGTGCAGGTAGGGCGGCTGTATGGTTGCAGATACAGCCCCAAGTGCAGGGTTGCCAGGAGGCAGTGCAGATGTGCAACTGGGAGGGAGGGACCTGGGCCCATGGTTCAGAGGGTAGCTAGGTAACCAGTGCAGTATCCGACAGGAGGTCAGCAGGGAAGAGGAAGAGAGAAGGCAGAAGCAAAGAGGAAAGTCTTGAGCTGCTTCCGGAACGAGAGATGGTTCTGCTCAAGTTTCAGAGCGGCAGGGAGGCTGTTCCAGAGGGAGGCGCTAGCTGAAGAGAGATCTGCCCCCAACTCGTTGCTTGGAAAAGTGACTGACCCTCAAGGAGTTGGAGGTGGAAGAGTGAGGAGAGCGAGTAGGAAGATACTTCCGAAGAGAAAGCGGGAGATCTTTTGGTCAGAGGCCCCAGAAGGTCTTGTGAACAATGCAAACCTGATCCTTGAAGCCACAGGGAGCCAATGGAGGAATTTCACTGCTGGAGAGATACGATCCCTGGACTTGAGGCCAAGAACAAGTCTCGCAGTCCTGTTCTGGATGAGTTGCAAAGGACGGAGAGTACAAGTAGGCAGATTTAAAAAAAAGCTGTTACAGTAGTCAAGCCTAGAGAGAACCAGAGCTCTAGAGACGGTGAGCTTCTGGGGGGAAGGAGAGGAAAGGGAAATACTTCTGAGGAGGTGCAGTTGGTAGTTTAACTTCTTAGAGATGTCGGAAATGTGAGGAGAGAAGGAGAGTGTGGAGTAGAAGATAACCCTGAGGCTCTTAGCCTCACAGGTGGTAGCAGGAAGAGGGCCAAGGGAAGCTGTCCAGAGAGTGGCAGGAAAGAGGGGTGCCAATGAGGAGGATCCCTGTCTTACTGGCATTCAGGCAGAGATCATTGGCGGTGCACCACTCCAGGATTGCAGACAGACAATCCATTATGAGAGAAGGAGAAGAGGCATTAGAGGAGAGCCTGAAAGCGAGCTGGGTGTCATCCGCATAGCACTGGAAGTTGGAGCAGAGAGCAGAAATGCAGTGGGCGAGAGGTGCCAGGTATTGGTTGAACAGCCAAGGAGAAATTTTAGACCCCTGGGGAACACCACAGGTGGAGAGAGAGAGATGGAGGAGAGGAAGGACCTAAGTTGGACCCGGGAGGGTCGGTCAGGGAGCAAAGATGTCAGCCAGCCCAGAGCCTGATCAGTAATAACCAGGTTATCATGGAGCTGGTTGAGCAGGATGGCATGGTTGACCGTGTCAAAGGCAGAAGAGAGATCAAGTAGGATGAGGACAGAGGGGAGATTAGAATCAAGGTAAGAGAGCAGGTCTTCACAGATGTTCAGGAGAGCAGTTTCTGTGCTTCTGGCTGCTCTGAAGCCAGACTGATGGTCATGGAGACAACCAACAGATTCAGTGTGAAGATTAAGCTGGGAGATGTCCCGCTTTTCCAGGAGCTTGCCCAGGAAAGGGTTGATGGAGATTGGGAGATAATCGGCTGAGGGTTTCTTGAGAAGAGGGTGCACAAGAGAGTGCTTCAGGGGGAGGGGAAGATTCCAAAGGCGAAAGAGTGGTTGCAGAAGTCAGCCAAGGCTGGAGCGAGGGTGTCAATGTGGTCCTTGATGGTTTTGGAAGAACAGGGAAGAACCTGTTTTGATGTGGTTTTCATAGATCAGACTTGTCTAGAAACCTTATCAGGGGAGAAGAGAGGAAAGGCATAGAAAAGGGGGCGGAGCGGAGGAAGGGGAGAGAGGGGAGGGAGAAGCAGGAGAAGCTGAGAGGGTGGACAGTATGTCCTGGGTTTTAGAGCTGAAGTGAGAATCCAGGGTCGTACAGAGGGCCTGGGAAGGGACCAAAGAGGTTGAGACTTCGACGGGGTTGGCCAGCTCCTTGCAGATTTTAAAGAGTTCAGCAAAGTTGTTAGATGCTGCTGAAACACAGGCTTGGATGTGGGCTCTCTTCTTGGTGAGGACAGAGAGTCAGTATTGCCTTCGGAGCAGGCGGCAGGCCAGTTTGTCAGAGGATGTACAAGATGCCAACCATTTCCTCTCAGCCACCTTACACTTGCGTTTAAGGGTGACGAGGTCTGGATCGTACCCCAGGAGTTGCACTTGATTTTAGGCTTCATGCAGATCCTCATGACCGGGGCAAGTACATCGAGAGTATCAGAGATAGAGTGGAGCATGGAAAAGGCTGTGTCATGGTGTGAGTCAGCCAGAGGTGAAGGAGGGGGAGAGAAAGATGCTGCGAAAGCCTCAACTGACACGCGCTTCATGGGTCGAATGACTGAGAAGGTGGGTGGCAGTGAGGAGGTAGGCTTGGCCTGAGGGGTAGAGAGAGATGAGAAGAGAGGAGAAAGTGGTCACTCCAGGAGAGGAGTGGTGAGAAGGTTAGAGAGGGGGAGGTCTGAAGAGATCAGAACATCACGAGTGTGCCCTGCAGAGTGAGTCGGGCCAGAGGGAAGGAAAGAGAGAAATCCTCACAAAGGTCGCGAAAGAGTCCCAAGGCAGGACAGGAAGCATCCAGGTTGATGTTGAAGTCTCAGAGGAGGAGGAGTTGAATGGTTGAAGCCAGGAGGGAGGAAGAGAAGTCCACCCACTCAGAGAGGAAGGAGGGGATCTGACCAGGTGGCCATAGATAGCAGCCACTGTGAGAGAATGGCCAGGAGAGAGAGAGAAAGCCTACAGAACAGACATTCAAAGGAGGAGTAGGCCTGCATAGGAATAAAAGAGGCAGGAATCCACTCCGGCAAGATCATGGCTACACCCCCAGCGTAACAGCTGGATCTGGGCGCGGAGAGGATTTTGTAGACATCAGGAAGGAGAGTGCTAAAGCTTGTGACAGAGCTGGCTGTGAACCATGTCTCGGTGAGACCAAGGACATCAAAGTCGAGTTCTTCCAGGAGACGGCAGATGTCAGAGGAGTGTTTGACAGCTGAGCGAGAGTTAAGAGTGGCGAGGTGGAGAAGGTTGCCATCCTTGAAAGACTACCGTGGAGGGGTACAAATCAGAGGTACTCCCTGCAGAGGTGTAGAAGGAGCGCGAGGGAGGGCAGAGGTGGAGGAGGAAGGGGGCGCCACAGAAGTGGCAGAGGGTGGAGGCAAGGAAGACGAAGAAGGGAGAAAAGAAACAGCAGGAGAGAAAAGGAAATTGATAAGGCGCAGGAAACATCTATCAAAGAGGAGGAGGTTGGCCTGAGTGCCTTGGACCAAGACGGTGCCATTAATGTAAACATTAAGGATGACCTTAGAGGAGTGGAAGGAACCCAGGAGGGCCTCCCACTGGATGCCACCATTAATGGGAGAGGAAGTGTAAGGAGAGAGCACAGAGACCATATGAAGAGTCCTGCTGGGAGTAATCTGTGCCCATAATGGACATGACCGCCCGAAGCATGAACCTTCATAATACCTTGAGGATGTTGTGTGGTCTGCAGCGGAACCTCAGTGGATGCTGTAAGAAAGCACCTGACCACCTATTCATTGTAAAGTGGTATTCCAAATTAATTTGATGAACCAGCATGTCGGCAAAACTAACCTGACTAAGAATACCCAATAGAAAACAGGAGAGAATCCATGCCACAGATACAAAACCAAGATGCCAGGAATAGCAGACAGGTAGATATTGCACCTCATGCTTATGGAAGATAGCCAAAAGCAAGGCTAACCAATATATTGCTCTTAGATTAATTCTTAGGATAGGCAAGTAATTGCATTAGAGGAGTTTGAAGGGTAGTCAATGTGTTGAAACTAGATTAACTTGTGAGGGTAGCCAAAGTACTGCATTGAGTTTGTTTAGGGTAACCAGTGTACTGCACTCAAATGAATTGTGAGGGTAGCCAATTCACCGCATTTGGTTTAATTCTAGAGAAGCCAAAGTATAACACTTGGATGAATTTTGAGGGTAAACAATGTATTGCTTATAGATGGATTTTTGAGGGTAGCCAACATCTTCGAATCTAAGTACGTTCTAAAGTGTCGCTGAGGTATTGAATCTGGGTGCATTTTAGACTGCTGCCACTATATCATACTAGGTGCATTTATATAGCAAATGGGTAGAATTTAGCCGTGCCTTGAATTCACCCCCTTCTAAATTCAGCTGCATCTACGGAACCGAAAAACCAGCCAGAACACACAGGTACATATCAAACTCCATGCCTATCGAAACTAGCCAAAGGACTGCCATCCACCCACACAAATCTACCATTAGGCACTACTCTATGACACATTGCACAACACCTATGCCACAAGAATGCAGCTATCCACACATTAAATTCAGCCTAGCTGCACACATAGTGACTCTCCTGCTCTCGCCTACTCTCCAGACTACCTCTCAGCACTCATACACTACATGCACCACTCTAAGACACATTGTACAACATCTATCATATGAAAGCGGCTATCCCCCGCAATATAATTTGGTCTAGCCTCACACATTTCTACTGCTTACACTTTCTCCAGCCCACCGCTCAGCACCCACCCAAAACATGCACTACTCTAAGGCACATTGTACAACACCTATGCCATAATAATGCAGCTACCCCTAAGGATACAAATTCGGTCTAGTTGCACCCATGTCTCTCCTGTTCTCACATGCTCCCTGAACTATCTCTCAGCCCCCACCCACATCCCAAGCTCGACATGGGTGGCTAGCAGGGACTTGATCACCCCTAAATCCCTTCGTATTGACTGAAATGCACACACGCATTCTAAACCACTGATGGCTTTCCCATACATGGACTTCTGTCCCCCCCCACCCACGCCAAGAACGTTCAACCTACAGCACGTTGGGACCATACCAATGGGGAAAGGTGCTACACAAATGACAATTACATTACATATATGAGCTGCCTCACACCCAGGCTTCCAGTGGCAGAAACCACTCTAGCTGAGCTCCAGATAGTTCCCCATCAGAAACATGTGAGTCATCCAACAACCAGCTAGTCTTTTAGTTAGAATTTGAGAATGGCACATCAGACCGCTGGGCCGGATGTTCTGGAAACCAATGCGAAAGCATCAGACTCCTCCCAGGGCCTACTTGGCCTTTTAAAAAGCTTTCAAAATGCATTGAACAGAACTAATGGGTATATGGTCCAGAAAAGTCCTCCAACTCATCAAGCATACAGACGAGGTATGGTGCTGCTGTGACACTATGGACATCACGCACACATCTTTTGTGCTATGCTCTTCAGACACAATTTCAATCCCAGGGTGCTGTCCACTGTAACATTTCTCTCAATTGTTTTGAAGTCGGAAATGGTCCTCATGTAACCATTCTCTGGGCAGTTGTTCTTTTGTTAACAGACTGGGCCTTGATCCTCATGCAATGAGATTCAGAGCATTGATCCTCATCATACCAGCCGTATAACATTGGTTTCATTTTAGTGGCCTCTTAGTTTTGGTCCTCAAGATCCCTGAAAAACATGAAAGGACATGTTATCCCTGCCAGAGCAAGAACCAGTAGGTTTGCAAAGACATTACAGCTCCAGCTCCAGATGACGAAATCATTGACCAAGGGCTGCATCCTCTGATCCAGGGTCTTGCAAGTCAGTATTTTTCTCTCTCTCGTTCTCTCTCTACATCTTCTGCAGATCTTCTGGGCCAAAAGACAGGGGTAGCAGCTCTCGGACAGTTCGCATTATGTAGGTGCCATTGGGCTTGGTCAGGTACACCTCCCAATCTGCTCCAAACTAGGATGAGAAAAAGAAGAGCATTCTTAATGATTAGTGTCAAGTGGGTACACTCTTTGCTGCTGATAAAAAGGATAATTTTTACAACAGCTTTTGGCACTTGGTTAGAAAGGGACAGCAAATCTGCTTGCAAAGTATTCATCAACTGTGTCAATTGAATTTGTGTTCCAAAAATGACTTTTCCTAAAAAGGCGATACAATTTCACTGAAATTCACAGTGTTACAGAGATAGCTAAAATGACCTATCCTAGGACTGTTACAATGCTAAAACTTTTCAAAAAGATATTGTCTAGATATTTTATTTTAAACTGAACCCATTCCATAGGTGATGGAAAAACTAGCTTGAGGTTTGTCCAAGTTGTAGGTCCCGGGTATCGTGTTATTCTCAGAAAGACTATCAAAACTTGGCACGTTATGCCCGAATGATTTAGATACAGCTAGCAATTGTTTATAAACTTACATTGATAGGAAACAGATAAATACCATTTGCAAGGTATTTTTTACACGATTTGTACCAACTAAGTGCAGCCATATTGCAAAATGTGGAAGATGTGAAACTGAACACCTGCTAAAAAAAATAATTATTTAATAATGATCTCAGTTACCAAATTAACCTGTCATGGGGAGTTCTGAAAATAATGACTGTAAACTTTCTAAAGTATCTCCACCAGTTATCTGTAAGTGGACCACTGCTGGACTTCCATACCATGACAATTCGCCATTTTGCTAGCACACAGGCTAAGTCCATCCTTTTAAAGTCTGGTGTGGCCTCTCTCTATGTCGGGAACATCCCCAGTAAACAGGCCTCCGCCTTCCATATAAATCACGTTATCCCACCTCTCCTGACCCTCCTATCTTCCTCTGCATAAAACATCCTAATCACCCCACATTCCCAAAACATTTGCATCATATCTGCCCCTTCTGCTGCACAGCTGGGGCACCCCATGTCCATCTCACCTGATGTCACTATACTATGTGGCGTTAAGTATGCTCTATGTACTACATAGAACTGCGTGAGCTTGGACCTGCCCTTTCTGGATACCACCTTAGTGTATAATAACATGTAAGCCCACTCCTGATCTGCAAAACCCCAGACCAGGTCCTCCTCCCATTTGCTCCTCACCTTCTGCGTCCCTATGGGTAACACTAACAGCAGACCCTGATACAATCTCGAAATCCAATGTCCTCTCTCTGATACATCATATAGTAGTTCCAAGATGTTATTCTCTTCCAGCTTCTCCGGGAAGGTCGCCCAGTTAGCCGCCTCTCACTGCATCCTTATGTTAGATACTGTCCTGCAGTCAATCCTGCATTTTCCACCACCTCATGAAACTTCTGCATCTTCCCGTCCACAAACAGATTCCCTCCCTCCACTTTTCACCACCCCTTTGTCCTCGCATTGTGTCCTAATGACTTTAAGGTCCCCTTTGCTCTTCGCATATATTACTGCTATGGGGACATTGGAGGAATACGGGTCTCAGAAAAGCCAGTCATTTTTGGGTTTGTGACCAAATATCTCTCCCCGGTTTTACCATGTATGGAACATCCTTCAACCTCCTGCCGCCCAACCACAAATCTTCCTTCATTAAGTATGGTTTAATCACTGCTTGTAGTAACTGGGTTTCCTGCATATCTTCAGCTGAAAACCATTGTGCAACCCACTGCGGCTGTCCTGCCAAGTAGTACAGCTCCATATTCAGGAATTTCACCCCCTTCTGTATAATCCTTACAGTGTGTGCCTAGTGGTACTCTGTGCCTGTCCGCCCCCCTTCTGCCCCCAAATGAACCCGCTCAACATAGCGTTTAACTCCCTGAAAAAAGTCCAAGATATTAAACGGCACATTATGGGAATGATATAGTAGGCAGAAGAGCACCAGCATCTTGACCAGCACTACACTCCCAATCACTGACCGTGCAATTTCTTCCAGAATTCTATTGATTTTACTATAACGTTATGTGTTTTAACTATATTGCCTTCGTGCATAGACTTGACATGTTAAATGTCCACCCCTCGATATCGAAAAATATTGGTCACCCAGCAAAGTCCCAGTCTCTGCAAGCTTTAGTCCTTCTGTCCAGCCCACTCTGCCAGCGGGAACATGCATGACATAACTCTACTGACTGTGATTCCCAATAATTTAGCGAAATTGTCTAATACCTCAAAAAAACAGGTGATCTTTGTGATTTCTGACATACAGCAACATGTATTCCACCACATGATTACCCCCCATCCACCATCAGTCCAACATCTCTGATCTATGCTCGGAGGAATGATGCCAGTGGTTCCAATGCTACTATAAAAAGCATTGGAGACAGCAGGCATCGCTGTTTCATATCCCTCTGCATATTCCACTGTTCTGAGACATGTCTGCCTGTCCGCACACTTGCAGTGGTTGACTGGTATAGTAGCTTCACCCGCCTAATGAATCCTGCCACTACTCCAAAGCACTCTAGAGTGGCATATAGCCATCCCCATCTGACTGAGTCAAATGCCTTAATCACATCTAGCAATATCACTGCACACCTATTTCCCCATTTTATCATACTGTCAATCATCGCTTGCAGCCTCCACATATTCAGTGAGGTGCTCCTTCTCGGCACATACCCAGTCTGGTCTGGATGTATTAGTTGGCTCATGACAGTCATTAGCCTCCCCACCAGTACAGCTGTTAGCGGCTGTACTGGTGGGGAGGCTAAAGACTGTCATGAGCCAACTAATTGCAATATGTTATCCTGATTCACCATCAATAATGGCCGATATGACTCACAATTTTGGGGTGGCTTGCCTCATTTCAATATCGGTACTATGACTGTTCCCTCATTTTGCTGGGGTAGCCTCGCACTGTCATACGCCTCCTCCAAGGTTTCTAGCTACCTTGGTGTCCATTATTTTTGGAATGTTTTGCAAAATTCTGTCGGCAGTCCATCTCCCCCAAGTGCCTTGCCCGATGGCAGTTCCTGTATCATCGCCCTCCGTTCTTCCGCATTAAGCAAACCCTCAAGGCCTCAGCCTGTTCCAGTGTCTGTTGTGGCAAGGCTATCTCAGACAACGTCTCTGCCACCGCCCTCATGTTGTCCTTTTCATCAATAATATATAGGTGTCTGTAGAATCTAGCCAATATATTATTAATCTCTCTCTCCGACTTCCACAGCTCACCGCACTCGTCCGCCAACTCAATCACTGGTCAAGCTTAACCCTGCGACAGCCAGTCGAGCAACCTCCAGGGCCTATCCCCTGCTCATGGAGCCTATCAATGTATCGTGCATAATCATATTTGTCCAGCCTGCCCCAATGTTCCAGACATTCCTGGCATAACTTCAAGAGCTCCCTCTCTCTCTGCTTGTGTACTTTATAAGTGTGCAATCTTCATCTCTGATACAGACATTTACCTCTGCAGCTCCCTTCTGAACCCTGCCCCAAGACTCCACATTAGTATTGGCGGGGAATCTAAGTGTAGCATCCAACTAGGAAACAGAGGGGTATGGTCTGATAGTGTCCTACCCTCATACTTAGCTTCAATTAATTTACCTATATGTTCACTCCCCGTTAGTAGGTAGTCTATTCTTGTATATAACTCATGAGGGCTCAAAGAAACGGTGCGCATACCCTTGCTGTCCCATGCAGCCACCTCCAAATCTCAACCATGTACAAATCATCTAATAACTTCCCTAGTATTCTAGCTGGCGGCGCTGAGTATATATACTTATCGTTCAATCTAACTACTCGTAGGTCTAGTGTACAATAGAATCTCCTTGTCAAATCCATGTCATCGCTCTGAATGGGGCCAGCCCGGCATATAGAGCTCAAACAAAGGTAGACACGTCGTGGTTGGGAGCATAAGTGTTTACAATGCACACCTCTCCATTATCCATGTATCCATGCACAAGGGCCATTTGTCCCTCATAGTTAGTCTTAACCTCCATCCTCCTGAACAATACTGCGGGCGCTATTCGTATTAACAACCTCCACTGATCCAGCAATTCTTGTGGGGTTCCGGGAGGCATAGACTATCCCTGTCCACCCTGACTCTACCTTAAAAAAGTAGGGGGCATACAACTCCCAGATCTGGAAAATTACTACATGGCTGCGCAACTCAGCTTTGTCGCCCGATGGTTCTCAGATGAGCCCAAAACTGATACAGAACTATTACGGCACCTGCATGCTTAAAAGAAATTCTATAGGTTCCTCTGTGCTGCTTGGAGACTGCCCCATGGTCGTAACGCTGGGAAGACGGATATGGAGCAGGACCAAAGCGCTGCTTCGCCTCGAACACCCTTATTCACCAGAGACCCCAATAGCTGCAGATGCATGCAGAGTAAAAACTGACTTAACAACGGTAAGGCACTGGGAAAGATGGGGCTTATACACATGGGAGGACTTACATGAGGAAGGGGTTTTCAGGGAATTCGACTCACTGCATGCGAGAGAGGGGTTGCCACGTGGGCAGTTCTTGTAGTACCAGAGGGTCAGACACATGGCTAGAGGGAGGTGGTGAAAAGTAGCCAGAGGAACCGACAGTGGATCCCCTGTTGACACTAATGCAGGACTTGAATGATGGCTGGAAGCCGGTGGACAGCTGATAGACAAACCCAATCCCTGTGGTACTACATTGAAGGCGAGATGGGAGGCCGATCTAGGAATTAACATCACGAAGAAAGAGTGGGAGAGAGTATTAGCATATCCCTGGGAGGTGTCCAGGAACGCCAGATTTCGTTTAATACAACTGAATGTCTTATATCGTACCTACATGATCCTGCAGAGGGTAGCAGTATTCACCAGACAAGCACAACCCCTGTGCCCTTGGTGTGGCTCAGAGGGGGCGGGAATGATACACATGTTCTGGGGATGCACACAGGCACAACGCTTCTGGGCCAAGATTGAACAGAACTGCAGGAAGTGTGGGATAACACGATACAACTGGTCTCCAAAGGAATGCCTCTTAGGAACATACCTCCTTATGGATATGGTGTGTATACTAGCCAAAAGAACCATAACAATGGCATGGAAACGCACTGGGGGCCCACAATATGCAATATGGTATAAAGAGCTGGAACGCTGGACAGAAGCAGAGACCAAGTCATGGGGTGCAGGTGTCTCCAGGTCAGAAGAGGGTGTAAGTGTAACGTTTGAGGCATGGAAAATGCTGATCTGGGACATGTTTCATCCCTCAGATAACAAGCCCCCTTGAAATGTTCACTCATGTAGCACAAGAGTACCATTGAGGAATAAGATTTGGAGGTAGGGCCGAGCGCCCAGCTTTCCTACCACATATCGCTGCTCATCTCAACCACACTCTTATTAAAAAAGGTGCTTAATTGAAGAACTGCAAACACACATGAAGACAGTTAATGTTAGTTATTGGTCTGTTTGTTATTGTTGTTCATCTGAATTGTGTACCTTACTACTGGCAAGATGCAAGCTACTGATTCATTGTGTTAATCTAACAGAAGTGCCAAAACATTAAAAAAAAAACAAAAAAAAACAAAAAAAAACACATTAACAACCTCCTAGTGAAATTCAAATAAGTCACCACGTACCCATGTCCTCCCCAACTTTTTTGTACATTAGCCTGTTTTCCTGACGTAAGATGCATTTCCTGTAGTATTGCAATTCCCTTTCTATGCAAATAAGTGACCACTCTGTTACGTTTCACATAACTGTTGAATCCATGCACATTCCTGGTGTCTACCCACAATGTTCCTGCCATGTCCTTTCCACAACCTTCCCTGTTCTCTTGTTTTGGGCATCCCGCTCGCCCCACATATATGGGTATGGCAAGCTCCTTAGCTCCAACCACCTCCTCCCATCGGAGGTCACGCATTGTCCATGCCATTTTACCTTCCATGGCCTCAGAGTGACTACCCCCCTATCATATGTCCTCGCTAACCCACTCATGCATCCCCACTTGGCAGCTCTATGCCATTGTCCAACTCTACTGAGATCCAAAGAAAGTCTCACCACAAAAAACAAATAAAAACTAATAGTAAAACTACTTGGCCCTCCATTCAGACCTAACTGCCATTTGTCCCACCCAATCTGGAGTGGTACATAGTAGTTGGATGCCAAACACGACATCCTGAATAGACTTCGAACCAGGAGGGCCCCACCATCGAGTGTCCCGTGGGTTTCGTTGATATTGTTCACAGTGGGTTCCACTTCTCAACAAAGTCCCCAGCTTCCAGTCAACTTTTGTCAACCTGTGTGTTTGTGAGCACAAAAATCTCTTAGCATCCAGCTAGCTCCCCCCCAGCTCAGTGTGCAAGCCTCTTGCAACGATTGTTATTGTTGTTCTTCCTCTCTGCCAAAGGAGCCATCTTATTGCGGTCCATCCAGTGGTCCGCTTCTGCAGGGTTTTCAAAAAAGTGTGCCCATCCATTATGCAGGAAAGCATGCATTTTAAGCCCAGATGCCCGAGCTCCTCTTTCACAGGTATGATCTGGCTCTTCTTTCTCTGTACCTGGATAGTATAGTCAGGGTATATGGCCAGTGCCGCTGACACGTGTTTGATCTCCCCCCTCCTCTGGAGAATACCAAGATCCTTTCCCTATCCTTAAAGTTCATGGTTTTTGCAATTATCAGTCTCAGTGGCGTACCTGGGGTGGTCTCTTGATCAAGGATCTGTGTGCTAAAGGCTCACGCCAGAAAAAATGTACAAAAAGGTAAAAAATGTCAGCAGAGGACTCGGCTGCTCGAAAACGTTCTGCCTGAATTATCACAACCAGTACATTATAAGAGTTCACAGCGGCATGAAGGACGCCATCCTTAGGGTCTAAACCCACACAGCCGATTGGTGAGACCATTTACAAGGTCCTACTCCATAGGGGATGCTAGGCTATGATTGGTTCCTGTTTCCGCCGTCTGGCGGTCTCCACATGGGTCAGCTGGGCTCATCTCTCCAGTGACTGAAGGTCAGGCGCTTCACATGTTGCTATTCCAAGGCTGCTATTGTGAGCTAATGCTGCGACTACATCATTATGGCATGCACCTGGGAGGAACAGGGACTGGCACCATGGGGGAGGGAAGGAATACAATCATGCTGACCCACATATCGCACTCCTTGCACCCAAGACTTCCACCCTCGTTTTGATCTATAATGTATCCCTCCCTGTACCTCATACTACAAAGGGTGTATGTATGGGAAGAGGTGACATGGTCATGCATGTTCAGATCTTTTACAACCATTGGTTTTATCGCTGGCGGGCTGGGGTCACTCACTATTGTGGAATTCAGGGTCTTGGACTGGGTCAGTGGTGGGTGCCATTACTCTTGGTGGGCTGGGTGAGGGTTAGAGGCCTGGTGTAGTCCTGCATGCGATGAATATTGCGAGGAGCCAGGTGCGGTCTCATGGCTTTGCAGGGCGCATTCCTTTCTGCGATACTAAATAATTGCAACAGACTGGGGACAAGGGGAAGTTTCTGAGAGAATTAGCAGCCCAGGCTCATCTCTCCATGTGGGCCTGTTCAGGTTTCTCCATCGGGCCTACGTTTACCGCGCAGCCATGTTGAACTGCATGTGTCTCCCATAACTACAAAATGGCGTCTCTTTATATGCACGCACTAAGTCTATGCATCTATAATGCCTGTGATATTGTGGCCGTGCCGGGTTTCGTTAACACGGCCCTGACACCCCTTCGCCCCCAGGCCACCCCGGCACATCGCACGGCTGTTTATGGGATTTGCATCACTCTAAAGCGGTGGGGGGGGGGGGATAGACCCATCCAACAGCGCTTTTGCTATCATGAATCCCTGCATTAACATGTCTGGGCGTATCTCCTGAAGCCGCATATTTTCAACATATGTGGTCAGATCTCTGCCTTCCTCTCCTTCTGGCAGCCCATGGATCCTGATGTTACTTTGTTGCGCTCTCCATTCTGCATCTTCAGCTCTGGCTTCCAGCACCTTCACATTTACCATCAGGGCACGTACCTCCTGGGTCAGCTCTTTCGTGGTAGCAGCCACCTCGCCTCAGCAGGCCTGCATAGCATTTATTTCATCGATTCTCATCTCCACGGAGGCTCTCAGCACCACTATTGCCTCCAAAAACGTATTGTTCACTCCCTGCTGCTCCTTTTTGCTCGGATCTAGTATGCCCAATGAGCATTGGCGTCTTTCTTCTTTGCGAAAGCATACCGCTTATGCTTCGCTTGAGATTTCCTGTCTGGCATGTGCTTTTTGGTGGCATCTTCTGCAGTATGTTATCTCTCTATTGTGGTCCTTACCCATCCTTTGCCTCAGGCGTTCTCCGCAATGTTGTCTAGTCAGGAGAACCGGTTGATAGAAATCCCGAATAGGCACCAGTTTCTTGTTCTCCTGTGCTCATTGTCTCAGGCCTCAGCATTCGCCTGCTCCTGCAATGCTCCCTCCTGTCCTCTTGTACTCCTATTTGTTGGGGCCTGTGGTGATTATCCTGCGTAACATCTCCAACGACTCCCCTCTTTCTCAACTCTGGAGGCTTGCCTCCCCTCCCCAGAGCATATGCTGGTTTATCACTGCACCTTCCTCAATGGCTCTCTATGTGGGCTGCCGCGCGTGCACCCATTACATTTCAACACTCATAGGTGTGCTGCCTTCACCACCAGTCCACAGCACTCAGACGTTACCCAGAAATCCAGCTCTTCACCTTCCCAGCTTTTTCTCTGCCCTTTGCTTGGTATCCCCTCAGGCTGCCGGGAGGTCTTCCCACCCTTACTCATGCGGTCTCACGTTGCTCCTTATGCCACCTGTATGGTAGCAGTCACCTTTGCCCCCTGGTAGGCACTCTGCTGCGGCACCTCCTCCTTCTAGCCCCTCTCCATGGGTGCAATGTACTTCCCAGCAGCCAACTGCTCCACTCTGGTCTTCCACAACTCCTGTACACAGTGAGTGAACTGTACACCGTCGCTGCGCTCCTCACAGACTCAGTGTGAACGTTCACTCTCTTGCGTCAGTGTCGGAGCACCAGCCTTTTTCCGGCCGCCATCTTGCTCCTTCGTACGCTGCAGGCCTCTCAAACATTAGTCCTCAGTCTCTCTTCGCCCGGCCCTGCCAAGCTCTCCTCAGACTTCCCAGACGTTCACCAGCCTTTCATCGTGCTGGGGCTGAAAGTTTAAAAAACTCATATCGATCCGTTTGTATATCTTTTTGTCATACCTTTTGGGCGCTCCTTCAGGACACCTCCGCCTCACATGGCCACTAGCTACGCCCCCTCCGTATTTCTTAGATACCATGTTCATCTTCTTTGGGAAATTGGATAAACAAAATACGATATTTTTAGCACTGCCGTTATGGGGTAAAAGGATAGAAACCTGGTCTGACTATGATGCTATTTTTTTCATGGAAATATTGCATGCTGTTACTAAAAGAGTAAAAATATCAAAGTAATCAAATTACTAATTTCTCTGGGCAACTAGATGACAAAGAATCTATAGATGGGGCTAGTGTTTTACGAACACCTACACAGTAGAACTGAGGACAACATATTTGACAAATTATGATCAGATTGCTATGGGAAATTAAGGAAACGTTAACCTAAAACACACCGGTCACCAAGGGAGGCCATACTCCGGCATTAGTTTAGTTTAGTTTATTATTTGATAATGCGCTCCAAATCCAGGGGTAACCGGGCGCAGCATTCACAAGCATACTTAAGCTTAGGTTGCATACATACAGAGGATACAAACAGAAGGTGCCTTATATGTGTTATTAACATATATACAATACAAATATACAAATATACAAGAGATACAAGATGTGGGTCTCTCACATCGGTCCAGTGTCGGAAGAATCAAAGTAGTTTTGTGCAATGATTAGTCCGGGTCTAGAACATAGGATCAGTATGTTAGTTGTCATTAATCCAAAGCCAACTTTTCACATTACATCTGAATCTGGAGTAGGGTAGATTAGCTCTAAATGCAGTAGGGAGTTCATTCCAGGCACAGGCAGCTCTAACAGGGAAGCGTGCTCCACCCGCTTTAGTTAGTCTAAATCTGGGAGTTTCAAGTAGGGAGTGGTTAGAGGCTCTAGTGTGGTGAGTAGAGGATTTTCTGGTCAGTCTAGCCGAGATGTAAGGGGGCGCAGTGTTGTTCAGTCCTTTATGTGTGAGAGATAGCGTTTTAAGGAGAACTCTGTCACAAATTTTTAACCAATGATAGTCTTTCCTAATGTTGGAGATATGTGCTCTGCGGGGTATGTCCAAGGCTGCTCTAAGAGCATTATTCTACAGTATTTGCAGTTTTGTTTATGACGGTTTTATTAGCGCCCGCATATAGGGCGTTACAGTAGTCCAATTTAGACATTACTAGGGCATTGGCTAGTGTAATACAATTGGTTTTGGACAGGTAGGGTCTGCAGGCCCCGATTAATTTGCAGGTGTAGGCTGTGGAGGAAGCCAGGGAATTGACTCGTTTTTTGAGCGATAAGGTGGAATCGAGGTAGAAACCTAGTGTTTTCCCCTCGGTTGCCACTTTGATTATATTGCCGTATATATTGAAGGCAAGATAATTAGGGCTGTGTTTTTTAAGGTTAGAGTCGGAACCCAGGATCAGTATCTGTTTTGTCGTCGTTCAGGCAGAGGCCGTGAGAGGCCATCCATGCCTGAATGATGAGGTAAATCTTGTTTACTAGAGCTGTGTCTTCAGCAAAGTTGCCAGATAGTGGAATGAGGAACTGCGTATCGTCCGCATAATTAGTATAGGTAACCCCCAATCTGTCAAGTTTGTCGAAGAGTGGCTTAGTAAAGATGTTGTACATTGTGGGGGATACACATGAACCTTGTGAGACGCGACAGGTGATATGTATTGGGTCTGCTGAAGCTAATGGGGAGAACACTTATCGTACGGTTGGCCAGGAAGGATTGTACCCAGGCTATAGCTTCACTTGAGAAATGGGTGGCAGACGCTAGATGGTTGCATAACACTGCGTGGTCCACTAGGTCGAAGGCTGCCGATAAGTCAAGGAGCAGGAGCATAGCTGTTTTACCTTTATCCTTCAACTCGTCGATTTGTGTCTTAAGGTCAATTAGGGCCGTTTCAGTACGATGTAATGGTCTGAAGCCAGATTGGCGTGATCCTAGTAATTGGTTTGTCTCCAGATAATTTTAGATCTGGAGATAGGCTATTCTGTCGATGATTTTTAGGAGAAATGGGACCGTGGTAATGGGCCTATAATTGGTCGGGATAGCTGGGTTGAGGGTCTGTTTTTTAAGACGAGGCAGTACCCAAGATTCTTTGAGGTTGGTGAGTACAGTGCTGGATCTGAAGGAGGCATATATTAATTTAGAAATGAAGGGCGCTAAGTCTCTAGCTGCATCCTTAATAACTTGTGCTGGGCAGCTGTCCCCTTGGCAGTTGGACGGTTTCAGGGATAATATTACCTTTTCAGTTTCCAATATGGATATGTTGGTAAATCTGAATGGTTTACAGTTGCTTTGAGTGACTGTTCTAGGTGTATCGGTCATGTGGGAAGTATGGGTTCCAGTGGAGTTCAGGGATGCTTTGTTCTTAGCAATTTTGGATTGTAGGGTTGTGATTTTATTAGCTAAGGCATTTTGGATGCTAGTGCACCATTGTTTGTTCTTGGGGACGTTATCTGTGGGAGCGACCGGGTTTTCCATTTCCCGGAGGATGGAAAAAAGTTCTTTGGAGTTAGAGTTGGCTTTACTAATTCTCTCATTAAATGTGTTCTTCACCATTGTGACCAAGGGAAGACGAGGGCTATCTCCAGCTCTCTCCGTTGAAGATCATCCCAGCTACCAAAGCCATAAGCTACAAAAGCCATAGGACCATGTTCAGATGCATTTTTAATAATAAGCAACAGAAAAATAATGTTAAAAAATAATAGCCACCGATTGGTTGAGTTGTCCACAATACCATTTTACATTTTAACTAAAATATAGTCAACCAAAAAGAAAGCAGGCTTTGCTTTTGACTAATTTTTAGAAAACAGAGCAGCCATGTCAAAATCAGTGCAATTGTAAAAAAGCACTTTCAAGAATTAATTAGGTACACGATACTGGTATTCGCTTGTATGCACTACATAACCACAGTATCTGTAGTGTTGAGGATTGTACTTTCAATTTAGAAAAATGGGAGCCGTTCTGCAAACTGGGTTTAAAACTCTCCGTCCAAGGTTTTTTTTTTTTTAATGTTGGCGGTTATGAACTAAAATGGCCAATGCATGCCTACAATTGAAACAACATAATTATAGTCTTAACAGGTGAATAGTAACCAAGAAATTACAACATTATTAATAAAAAATGTTATTTACCTAATTTAAACACAGTGGCCACTCTTAAATGACCAAATGCATGCATAAAAGTCATGTGTAAAACTGGTTTGCCTGCTTTTTACTAACTTGGTCATTTTAGGTCATTTGTATGGTGGAGCAGAGGACTGTTTCTAAGTTTCGATTACACAACCCTATCCGTTTGACATACAATCTGAATGCGTTTCCACCACCATATGTTGGAGCTGGCGGAATTCAATGGAATCCACCCAATTTTGACCCCACTATATACTTGCAGATTCCATAGGAACCCATGTAAATGCTTCCTGCCATGTATGTACATTTACACTTGTACGAACAATGAAAATTGAATGGGGGGATTGCATAGATGGAAGTGTACATATTTGTGGTCCGCCCTGTGCAATTTGCACAGACCTGAAAAAATGCAGCCCTTAGTGTTCATAGTTTTGAAAAAGGGCACTCTCTGTAGTGGCAATGGAGCCTCTTTACATCTTGTTAAATGCCTGCCCAACTCTCATTCAAAATGGAAGACACCCTTATGGCTGGCAAGCTTTGACTTCTACAGAGCATGGCACAATGTGGAGGATGGGGGCCGATTCCCGAAAGAAAGAAAACATTTGTTAAGAGTATTGGTTGAAACCATGTTGAGATGCTTCTCTTTTGCCTACCCCGCCACAGCACTCATCAAGGATGCAATGAAGACGTACTGCAGGTGGGTGGGCCCCCACCACATAGTGATAACCCGTACCGTATGTATGAGCGTCATAACCGCGGCACAGGTAGTGCCAAGGATCTAACAGACAACTTTGAAAAGGGAGAGGAGCTCTCTGAGAGCTATGTTAAAATATTTCCTTTGGTGCCTTTTTCACGTGAAAAGTAAAATGCCCCAAATTTGAAGTCAAAATAATAACGTAAACAGTTGTACAACGTATAATTTTGTATTTTAACCAAGGACTGCAGAAAGCAGGTGGCAGGTGAAGAGACCGAACTAAGATCAAAATATTACCAAATCTGGGTGGGCCAGGGTTCTGACCAGGGGGGCCCACATTTCATTGGGTGTGGGTCTAGGAGTACCTTAATCAAAGTGCTGGCGTGAATCCAGATTTCCCATTTGCACTGCTCTATAAAAAACAGTAGATGGTAAAAGACAAGCAAGGTAAATAGTGTTGCAACTTCAATCTACCTGTCTTCCCTTCCCATCTGCTCTCCCCCCTTTCTGTTATATCTGATCCTCCTTCACCTTTCACTGTCCAGACACCTTCCTACAGCTGCCCTAACCACCGTTCCCATTTACCTACCCTTCCACCTATTCACAATAGCACCCAGCACACCTTTCCTAGCCTGGCTTGGGAGAATTGAGTGTGATGCCTCCTCATCTTCCTCTGAGAGGCTGAGCAGTGAGGCCCCCAGTCTTTGTACCATCTCAGATGGTTTCTGCCCAACAAAACCTTCCTGAGCACTGTGGCTACTGCCAGCAGACCCCGGAGGATATGCTTGTGCTCCCTCCATATTGTTGTGAAAGACATACCCCCCTAAACCCCAGAATACTGAAGCAAGGAATAGGAGATTTTATTTCCTACAAAATTACATTTTTTCAAACTTCTTTTTATTTCAAGAACAGAACATACCATGCCCAATCAATACATGTAGCCTTGTTGATCTTAACAATATTTAGAGCACAAAAACATATCCTCCAATAGCATACACATGTATACAATCCTCCCCTCACCCAGTCCACAACAACCCCCCCCTCCTTTCCAACTGATCCAATACAGTAGTCCCATTCTGAATGTTTCCCATCAATGAGTCATGTCCAAAATTATTACATTTTAAACACAAAATGTTAGATTTTGTTGCATTTTTTCAACACATTTTAATTGAGTTGAGAGTGCAAGACAGTGCTAGGGCTGCATCAGGAGGCAGACGGTGCTGGTTGAGGGGTTTCCGGCATCCTGGTATCGCACCTGGTGCGGCGTGGCATGAAGGAGAGGGCCTTGTTCCCCTGCCATGGCCGTGTACATCATTGTCAGGAACATACTGTTTATACACTGGTTGTAATATGCAATTGTCCATGATGTCTCTTTGCTTGAATGATACAAATTTGTTTTATAAATGTGAGTAAAGGAGAGAGAGAGAGAGAGAGAGAGAGAGAGAGAGAGAGAGAGAGAGAGAGAGAGAGAGAGAGAGAGAGAGAGAGAGAGAGAGAGAGAGAGAGAGAGAGAGAGAGAGTGCGTGTCTCTCTCTCTCTCTCCATCCATTTGGAATAGCTTATAATGCGAACTGAATCACTTCTAGGGGCACCTCATTTTAACAAGCAAGGCATAGTGAAAAATAAAATGCTCAGGATCACACACTTTGGTTATGTGGTAAAGCCATAATTTCAGACTAGACTGAAATCTAGATACTGCACATCTTCTGAGCTCAAGTTGGTACAAATATATCTTGAATTTTAGCTTTCAATACCTAAAATAATGCTCAATTATATACAGATTACCTTAAAAATGCACAAGTCACATGATAAAACAACCTGACAATGTATTCATCATTGTAGAAACATGTTGATGAAAAGATTAAGGGGGCATTTTGTTTTCAATTATAAACTGCATAGAGCTGAATTCTCCTGTTTGCACTTTTGTGCAAAAGGGGCCATTCATTAATTTAAATTTTTTCCACCAAGTACTGGAAAAGTAAAGAGTAAAACATAGGCGAAAATCACCTTTGCACTTTACTTTACACAATTAACGATTGTGGGAAGTGGTCGAAGTGAGCGGGAGCGGTGCTCCTCTACATTTTTAAATGACCTTTTACAGCTCCTACACTTTTATTTGAAAAAGAAACCGTTCCGGAACGGTTTCGTTTTAAAATAAAAGTGTAGGAAGACATTGCAGCTTGCACTTTCAGTGCACTGCACTGAACGTTCCCTTAAACAGCAGGTGCAAGTGTTTTGGTGGTGTGTATTGTGTGTGGGAGGGGACGTGATGATGGGGTTTGTGGGAAGTGGGTGCAGGCCAGCAAGGAACATAGTTCCCATTTTTCTTTTTGTACACTTCCACCACTGATTGTGGGAGCCATCCACAATGGATTCCTTTTGACTCTGTCCACTTTTGTCAGGTGTAAAAGTTAGGCAGATCCCTTAGGAATCCATTGGTTTTCTGCCAACATAAAAATATATGCTGGTGCAATACCAATCGGATTTGGCAGGGGGACCTTGTTAAGTTTGATCTGCTCTCCAACTTCGCCTATCAAATCATACAAAATCCTACAGCTTATAAAAAGTGGAGCTAAATGCATTTAGTGCCGCTTCTTCCACTCCGCTTGACCTGGAAAATAATCCCCTATGACTGTAGCTTTATTTTCCCCATCCTGAATGGAAGCCTATAAGCTCCAGCATAGCAATTAATGAGAACTTACAAAAAGTCTGATACAGCCACAAAGTGAAATGAAATGCATGACAAGGTTATTGTTTCACACAGCTTGTTCTGTATCCCCTTAATTACTAATCACCCAAATAGCTTCTTAAAACCCTATATAATTTTTTTTGTTTAATGTGCCACAGCAATGGTCCCTGGATTTTTACCTTTTTTCATCTTTAATTTATTTCTCAAGCGCTAGGACAGTGGCCCCGGAGGCATAAGAGCGCTGACATTACATACAATAAAAACATAGAGCTCAGAGAGGCCAAACTATTGGAGGCCAAGGATCAATTTACTTGAAAAGAAAGGTGTTCAGGACACGTTTGAACCTGGGAAGAGTGGCACACAGCCTCAAATCAGGCAGAAGAGTATTCCAAAAGTGAGGAATTGCGGCTGGGAAGCATTCATTTTGCACCTGTACCAGCTTGGCCATTGTGGTTAAAAGCAACCTGGTGTTATTGGATCTTAGATTACACCTGTTAGATAGCCACTTCAAATGTGCTGCCATATAAGAAGGGCTTAGACCATACATGCAAGCATGTGCAATGCAAAGGGTATGAAACTTGATTCTCTTTCTAATGGGGAGCCAATGTAATGCTCTGCGTGCTGTTGAGATATGATCTGTCTTACGCATACCAATAACGACCCTCACTGCGTTGTTCTGCACAACTTGAAGACAATTGAATTCTCCTTTGCCTACCCCAAGTAGACTGCTGGCACAGAAGTCCGGGCGGCTCCCAATGATCGCCCTGGATAGGGTGGTACAACTGGAGGCCTCAAGGAATGGTCTGATTTGTGCCAAAAGTGTAATGTAGTAGGTTGAGTTAGACACTAGGCCACTGATATGGGACCTCATTGAGAACTATTGGTCAATAGTGATCCCCAAGGTTTTTACTTTTTTCAAAGTGGGGAGCAGACTGTCTACAATTTGAAAGAATCAATAGGACTGATCAAGCTGGCGCCACTTGGGGCCGGTGCCCAGGATAATATTCTCAGTTTTTGAGTTATTCAGGGCTAGGCCATTATACAACATCAGCTGGATTTGGCTGTATGTGGCATTAATGACCTCAGTGTCTTTGGAGTGGTCATCTGATAAAGGGAAAAGGCACAGTATCATCAGCATATCATAACACTTCCTGTTGTAAATAATCTGCCTCTGAGGCACGTTAAAAAGAAACAATGGTAGGGCCTGTTCAGCCATGCTATTTGCATTTAAGGGGACAGGGTAGAACAGGGGGTGGGGGGCATTGGCATTTTAACCTTGTCCAGATGTTAAATTCACCTCTGATGGCACTCTTTAGAAAATATTGAAATACTGCTTTTTAGTTATAAAAGATGTGCACCTTTTATACTTTGCCCGCAACATTATAGAAAACGCTCTTCTCTTATGTTATTTAACGGGTGTTCATGTTTCATTTCCGGCACTGCATAAACACCCAGCACCCAGGATTTACATCATGCTTTCCAAACAAATCCCACAACAAGCATTACATATTCTGTTTGCATGCAAATTCTGTAAAGTTACTCAAACAGAATGAGGTTATCAAGTCAGTACCTATCAGTTTGAATCACGAAACGTTCTGGCAGAATAGATTAGGCTAAAAACAAAGATACATTCTATTTAAGTCTCAGCCCCACTGGTAAGTATGCATGAGAAAATCTGAAGCTGGTCAATACTTGCCAACCTAGCCTTATCATTTTCAGGTAGGGCCTTGTTGGACCAGCACAGTGAGGTGCAGCTTGATTCCCTAGGCATAGCAAGCAAGACACCCACATCTGGGCATATACACATTCACTTAGGGAAACAAACAGAACCAACATGCATTGGCAAAGCCAACAGCTTGGTATTTTGATTAGCCATGGATAAGCATTTGCCAGGTACTGCCATAAGGGTACCACATGCGGGTACCAAATGGCCATAAATGGCAACAGCAGGAAAATGGTGCCAGTAACTGGGCATATGATTGCATGCCTGGCAAATGTCGGCTAATACCTATGCACAAGCAAAAACTGATGGAATGTGATTGCTTGTTTAAGACAGGAATTGAGTGCACTGTCACTGAGGCATTGACAAATATATTGAAAATCAACTGGCTGAAGACATGCATTAAGAGAACCAGGAGTTCATTTACAGAGGCAATTAAGTAATTAAACACTCACAAGAATGCTTACATATAACACTGGCAGGCCCTATACAGCAACACATTTGGTGTTAGTGTGTGATAGAGCTTGCTCAAAGAGTTCTAGAAAGTTTGGGTTTTGGTGATGAGGCATTAACATAGCCATGGCTAGTCATTAGATGGGTAAATGACCAGAAACTCCCATAGGGTGTGTGTTTCTCCTCACATTTTATTGCAATCCTATCTGTGTTTCACAGCATGTGTTCTGGTTGCACCTAACAGGTAAAAAGTCTCTGAATCAATTAGAACCACTGTCATTGCTCTGGCCAGCCTTCCATACCATTGTTTGCATATCAGCCTTGGCCCTGTCGCTAATATCAGAAGCCCGTCGCAAACTGCTAGACCACAGGGCCTAAAAATGCATGTGGTTACTTGTGTTCCAGTGCAGTTCATATTGAACTGCACATTTTGGTGGCAACACCAAAAGTAATTTGCTAATGGCTTGTCCCCTTCTGTAATGGCACATACATACTAGAGAATTATGGCATGGAATGTTGCGCAGAGAAATGGTAGTGGTAATGTTTAATTCAAAGCCTTGCATCTATCACTTTGATTTTACTACACTCTTCCCCTCCAGAATTAAATGTGTGTTACTACCAATCTTATCTATTCACTTGTACTCAAGTAGTTAATGCAGAAGAATATATACTTTGAATTTAATTTGTAAGAGCCACCAGTCAGTTGACGCACCTTCTGCAGAAATCTGTGTTCAAGCAACTTTAACTGCCATTTATATTGTTTGATATAATTAACCATTTTATTAAGCATGATGTGAAAAACCACTATGTTCCCACAAAAAATAAACATACTTTAAATTGCAGAAACCAAAATTGTGATTTTAGGTTTGAGAAAATAGTTGTAGGCAGCCTGCTTGAATCCATGTGCTACCTCACTTAGAGTTGTGAATGGCCCTCCATCTCCCGGGTTATTTGTACTTTCATAGCTGTGGGGCATAAAACATTGTCTAGGGCAAGAAAACAAATCCTGGCTGGGCCTCCTGCAGTTCAGCCTCTCAGAATGATGTCTCTGAGGTTGCTGATGAATGTTTAGAGTGACATCCACCCTCCACTACCTTGGTTACTAATGGTGTATTACACCACTAAAATGGCCTCTTTTCTAGGGGGGGCCAGGGGCTGGCTGGGGGGGGGGGGAGGCTGGCCCCCTGCTGGAGCCGGCCTGGGTCAGGAGTAGGTAGAGAACATGCAGCAGACACAACATTGTTATGATTAATGAGCAGAGAGATTGTTCGCGTTATGTTTACACTGGGGGGAAAACAGCCCTGCCTGTAATGGCGACGGAGTCTGCTTTATGGCTTGTGGAATGCCTGCATCCACCCCAACAGAAATGCTGAGACCTTCATGGCTGGCGAGTGGCGACTTTATAACTTTTGCTCCACCTCCTAGAAAATACAAATGCAGATGAAACAGTGCGGTGGTGGGGGGAGGGGGAGGGGTGGGTCAGATGTGCAGGGAATAGTCAAACGTTTAGGGACAAACGGATGCAAATTGCAGAAGTTGATTGAACCATAAAAAAGTAACCATTTGCTGAATTAATCAGTGTGGAGGAGTTACTGTTCAAATGTCGATAGAAAGAAAATTCACTGTAACGAGAAGTATGTGTTATGTATTGTCATATACGTAATTGAAATAACGAAGACTACAAGTCCCACAATGCATTTAGTGGCAAAGGGAAAGCCCTGACAGGGAGAGGCGAGATAACTTGATAAACATGAATACAAATAAAATAGAGTTATACATGCAGTGGTGTTTATAGTCGGAACTTGTAAGACAAATTTAATGTGTTTGATGACAAGAAGATTAGCACTCACGTCTTTAAAAAGAAACTACTCTCCCTTAAGGACCATTTTGAGGTGTGTTTTAATTCACTGGAATTCGCTTCCAATTTAGCTCGAGTTATGTGTTCGCTGGAAAGATTACATTCAGTGGTATCCGCTTTCCCTTGAAAATATCTATATTTTACTAACACCGTTAGAGGGCAGAATGGGACAGTGCGTGCCTATTTCAAGAATCCAATCTCAAGCAGGATTAGTATGCATTAAAGTAAAAGCTCACACAGTTCAAGTGGTATGGGACTTGTCAGTGCAGGTCACGGAGTGCTAATAAAGAACTACAGGGCCAACATTCCATACTTCCCGATAGCAGAAAGTGAGGCAGCCGTTTTCCATTCATTTACCAGCCATGGACGCCATAAAAGCCGCTTTAGGAAACAATGGAAAGCGACATATTTTTTTCCACCAGAATGGGTCCAGGGCTGACACAGTTTCTGGTGCAATAATGGCCCTTTAGTTCTTTATCAGAATTGTGTGGTGCATGTCAAATGGACTATTGCATATTAGCAGTGTGCAAAATTACTGCTTTTCGTAATGCAGTCAGGATGGCGGTTTTCTTCAAAATGTTCCAGTGTGCTATGTTGACAGCAGTACACAAATAGTGATAGTGATTTCCAGAGAAAATGTCCCCTTTTAAGTAGTTTAATTGTTGTGGGTGCCTGAGCATTTGACAGAAAAGTCACATGCTGAAAGCAATAAAAAAACAAAATAAGCTGGTTACTTGCAGGTATTCATTATCGCTCTTAGTCTTGCTCGTCACAGTACTTACTTGTGAGGTCCCAACCTCCACTTCAGGAACCTATTCCATCCTTTTAATATACAGTATACTCATGGGTGAAATTTTAGGGGGGGGCAAGCAGATCTGGCCTTAGGGGGGGGGGCGACCGCCCGGGGCACCACGCCCCACAGGGCGCCATGAGCCCCCGCCATACCAGCTCGGGGGAGTCTTTCAAGGGCTCCCTGAGCTGGCGTGGGGGCAGAAGGCGTGGCAGGCGCCTCATTACCATTGAATGCACCCGCGGTGGCGGGCTCATTCAAATGACAATGGAGTGCTGAGTGCTCACGTGCCATATTAAAAATAAAAGGTTTAAAGTGCCCCATCCTGGCCCCTCCCCCTTCTGCCCCGCCCCCTGTTAACCATGGGCGCGAGGGGGGGTGACAGTTCGCCCAGAGCGTTGCTGCCCTTAAGGCCAGCCTTGGGGGCAAGGTTGTTTGTCCCACACCGCTGAAGTTTGGTGGCACACCAAAATAGCCCCCTCATTTCATAGGGTGAGGACGGGCTCCTAGTCCCGGCCCGGCCCCCTGTCATGTGGGGCCCTGCACTTCTGCCCTCACCCTCGATGGCCTGAATAAAGTCAGAATCCAGAGCACTGTACTGGGTAGTGGTGGGGGCCACTGCAGCTGACTGCCGCTGGGCTGCTGCATGCCTGGCAGTCGTGGAGCATGTTGCTCTCCGGCTGCGTAGTATAGCTCGTGCGCAGGAACCAGAATGCTCTCCTGCAGAGCTTCCTTGTTTCCCATAGCATGGAGCGCACATGCGCAAAACTATGGTGCGTTTGGGTGCGAGTGTGCAGTGCATATATGTTTTGCGTCTGTGTGAATGAGTGGGAATGTATTGTGTTTGTATGTTCTGGTGCACAGTCAATGTGCGAGGAGGGCGATCTTAACTATCAGAGGTTCCTAACAAATTGCATAGATTAAGGATAGCGTTGAAGGCTATTTTATACAAGAAAATAGTCATAAAATTACGGCCATTGTGGTGGAGCCAGGTGGATGGATAAGGGGCTGGCAAATGTAACAAGTTGGAAACTCTGATCATGAGTTATGAATGTATACATTTATATATTGGAGGTGATGTCGGTCAACCCATTTCACATACATGGACCAATGGTAAATCCAAATTTTGGATTAAGTAATTATCCAGGGATTTTGAGTTGGATAGTAATACCCCAAGCGATCATGTAGCTATACAATTTGCGATTAACCGGTCCATCGACCAAAATACCAGTTGGAGGGTGATTACTTAAAGGAATGGTTCGGTCAACATTTTTATTGTCCCTACGGGTCGGTCGGCCATGTGTTTTTAAGCCTAAATCGCTCGATTTTAGAAAAATTTCCTATGGACCTTACCCGAGTTTTCGTCCATTAAGCACACGCTAAAACAGGCACCAGGGCGCTGCCATTTTGTGATAATCCTATCACTTGCCCCATCGCCCTGGCTGACCTGCTTTTGCGGCACTAAATCATATCCACCGCCTCTGAGCCTGTCATCAGCAGACGCGTACCGCCCATTTCACAATGCCAAAGCACGTCTCGTGTCAACAATCGCTGCGCTTCAGCTAATGACGTGTCGCCATGGAAATGGCAAGACGCCTCTTTCCTCTATAAGTATAAACAGACCGTTTCACAACACACAGCAGCAGACTTTCGATTCCATTCCTCTCTCTGTGTTACTTTGAGTATTCTGTGACTCGTTTCTGTGCTCCGGTCAGCTACCTTTGCCGCTTGTAGCCCGTGTGAACACCTGTACCATCGCTATAAATTATTTTAGTTTGTTTACCACACAATGGCTACAATAATGCCCTACATGTACGAGCCCGAGTATACCGAGGAGGAACTACTGGAAAGGGAAACATGTGAAAACGATGGGGCTTCGGACGGCAGTTGGCAGGACGAATCAACGGATGAAGACACTGGACCTAGTCGCATGGACGGTGTTTCCACCTGGTGCACATGCAATCGGTGCGAGCTAATGCCAACCGAGGAGAACTGCTGCTGCTGTGAAAACTCGGGATGCGCCGCCTACATTTCGGAAGGCGAGCCACGACCACAATGCATCACCGAGCTGGCAGACTTCAGGGCAGCCTGCCTCACACGGTCCGTGTTGAGGATAATGATGGTGCTTATGCACAAACTTCGCGCAACTGTTTGTCCTCGTAATCCGAGTAACGAGTAAGTATAATCTGCTTGTGATGCCAATACTATTTCATGGTCGTCTCCTATATCCAAAATTACATCTACATATCATTGTAACGCATGAAAGTCGTTCAATAGTGTGCAGTGTCTAGATAGCATTTGTCCGAGCAGAATGCCATTAGTTACAAGAATTGTCATTGACAACAAACGTTTAATCAACGTATCTTGGTCATTTAAAAACAGTTTGTATCATTATTTTTCACAGGTGGTACCGGCTGGTGGCCTATCGTTCCTTTACATGGTGGCTTCACGGGAGGCTTGGACACCGCGTTCGAAGAGTAATACCCGCCTGTGCCGTTCATGCCATAAGAGAAACTTTCCCGAGTGACAGCGGTCAGTACAGGGGATTTTCCCTCGCTCTGCTGCAACCTGACCTGTACAATGTGTAAAGTTTTGTATTTTTGTGGCATCAAAAAAAGAAACAAAATAAAACACCACATATATTTTAACAACGGTTGTTTCGATTTTTTAAATGAATCAAGTGTGTATCCATTCAGCAGTCTTCATGTGCCTTGTCTGCACGCCCACCGGCCCATCCATCCATCCATCCATCCATCCCCCTCCCCTATCAAAGGCGAAGTATAACTATATAAAGTATAAAAAAGTAGTTATCTTAACAAAAACAAAAGTCCATAACAACAAGTCTGGTGGATGCGCGCTGCCATGGGGGGCTGTTAGGGGCGCGAACGGCCAAGGTGCCAAACAGCATGTACACTTCAAAAGGTATTCCACGCCAAGGGGCCATCGCTCACATGGCCTCCTCAGACCCCGTGTGTTGGGCCATGACCCCACCTCACGCTGGCCGGCCCCCAGCAAACCACAATACCATGACATACACACGTCATTGATTCACAAACACACCCCTGTTTGTAATACTTTATAAACCACTTGATATGTCTCATGAGAACATCTTTGTGCTTTGCAAGTCAACTCCTGAACGTGCAACCTGAGAACCACTGAGATCTATGCTAATCTGCTCGTCGTCGTGCTATCCGTGAACTTCTGTGACCGCTTCGAGCAAACTCGTCAGTGTGCTACCTGTGGCCATCTACCTGTTCTCCTACAACATACTGCTCGGCTTGCTGAATCCAACTGCTTGTTGGTCAAGGCAAGGCCATGTATCCTAGTCATATTTCGTTGATTTTTTAATTTCTATCTATTTGCGAGTAGAGTACTCAATAGTGCTATGTTCATTGGTCTCATTGATATTGACTTGAGTTTCCATTGTAATGCTATCAATAGATCTATTTATTTTCATCTGTGTCAATTGTCATCGAATTGCATC